>NC_080559.1:13964000-14313000 GCF_030253575.1 Rhododendron vialii | reverse complement strand
TTTTTTTCTTTTCCCATTTTCTTGTTGGTTTGCAATCATTTACTCCTTCTTCTCCCTTTTGTGGAGATTTTCTCTCCGGTTTCTTGCCATGAGTTTTTCTCCCTACTGGGTTTCTCCCAGTCGGGTTATTTCTACAGGAAAATGTTAGTTGGTTTGGGGTATAGTCTATAGATGAATCTCTGCCCTCTTGGTTACTTGGTTCTTTGTCTAAGAACGAGTTTTCATCTTGATGTAGTCTTTGGTTGGAGTTACAATATCATCTGTTTTCGGTTGGCAGAAAAAAAAGTGAATTATCTTCAACCATGCAGTTAAGGTCTAGATTGAAAAAAAAAAATCCAAACTACATAGTTTGACATCAATGCAAGCTTTTTCTTCATTAGAACAAAATCTATTGCCCAACAAAGAAAAGCAACAAGTCTAATAGGGAACATAGTTATAATATAGTTTGTTACTCAGAGCTCGCTTGGGAGCTCCAATATTTTCCCTTATTGCATTTTGTGGTTTTAATTTCTTGTTGTTCGGGAGACTTTTCGAGAATGCATTTTGCCAAAATGCGTTTTCAAAATCAGATAATAGAGACACAATTTGACAATTAGCCCTCGAGGAGCTTTTGTTTTCTCCATTTACATTCTGCTTTTTCTCTATTGGTGAAAAGACCATATTACCCTTAACTTCATTTGATGATGATTTTCATAATTTGTCAAAATTGTATTTGATTTATTAGGGACTGTGTAAGAATTTTTTTTTCCGCACATTATGATTTTATATTCTATGTCAAACGCAAAATAATATTATACTTGTAAATTTTTGGAGCTAATATTTAAGACTTCCAAGCTTAAAAAAATGGACTTCCAATTATTGATTTTGAAGTGGAATGACCAAACAGTACTTTGATTAACAATATCTAAAAATACTTATGAGTCTAAAAGGTTTTTCATACACATGTTGTAATACCATAATAAAACCAATAGCAACATGGTAAAAAATAAATTCATATGCCAACCTCATTGGGATGTATCCTTGGCGTTGTGATGCCGTGTTTTGCTTGCTATATTTTTGTACTCTCTTCTCCTCTTAATAAAATTTTCTTCTTCGCCGTTCAAAAAAAGAAAAGAAAAAAAATTCATATCTATTGCAAAATTTATTCGGCACGCATATTCCAAACACTCTACAGTTTTATAATCTATTCTAACCATACTCCAAAAATTTGCAATTGACAATCCAAAAAAAAAAAAGGGCTCCCAAACGGGCTGCCTAGCACAGCTTTATATTTTTGGAATCACTATACATAATTTAAAATCAAAGATATTTGCAAGCTTATTGAGAAATGTTATATCCTTCTAATTTTATAGAGCAATTGAATTAAATTACAAAAATTATAAGCTCGATGTTTGTAAGTATAATTGAGTTAATTTCCAAACCTGAGTTTCTTTTCGGAATTTTGACAAGTGTTGAACAAAATAAATAAATAAATAAAGTCTACACTTTACTCTCTTGTGGACTTTTAAACTTGTGGAAACTACATTACGCAATAGGATGAATTAGATGAATTTTTTTTACGACTATTTTCTGTCACAGATATTGAAAAAGAGATTGATAGAGATTCTAATGTTGATTCTACCATTGATAAGTGCACATGAAAAACCATCGTTTACTCCATAATTGTAGTATGCTATCATTCTTTTTTAAGTCGATCGGTACCTTATTTGTAGTGTGGTTCATCTTTCCTTTGACTAATTTGTACTACAGATTAATAGTAAATTCTTGTGCTTAGCAAAAAAATATTGTACTTCAGATGTTTGCCATTAATAGGTTAAAATACTGTTGCAAGGATGAGGAAGTCTCAGCTAGGGATGGCAATGGGGACGGGTCGGGGTACTATCTCCATCCCCTACCCATTATCCCCTACCCCATTCCCATCCCCATCCCCATCCCCGACTCGATCTCCAATGGGGATTTGTTTTTTTCCTCCATCCCCGACCTAAATGGGGTACGGGGATCCAAAACGGGGATTTGGGGATTCAGAATTCGGGCACTTGTATTTCACAATTTCAGCACCTAACAGCGTATACTAGCATGTGAAAGCCAAAAGGACTTGGATTGTTTTGTATTTTTTTTCCAGGGAAAAGGGCTAAGGAAACAGTACTAGTAACGGTTGTCGGTTGGCCAGGAAGTTAGGAGCCAACAAAGCTCCACAAACAGAATTAGAAAAGCCAACAAATAAAATAAAGTAAGGTATCAAGAACGGCCATATTTATCACTGAAAAGCTTCAGCAGAATTCTGCAACACACATTGGCATGCACCTGTACTTGCGGCACATAATAGCACCTCCATTTCCTACACTTGTATTTTACAATTTCAGCATATATATACTACCAATTTTCAGCACATAATAGCACCTGTTATTCACTATTTCAGCAAGTACTACTGAAGGGGTATATATAATATAGTATATATTTATTTATTTTTATATACAAATATATATATTTCGGGGATTCGGGGACAGGGCGGGGCGGGTAACGAACGGGGAACGGGGACGGGTAGGGTTCGAGGCGGGGACAGACCTATCCTTGCCTCCTACCCGATCCCTGAATTTTTTAAAAAAAATTCCCCATACCCTATCCAATCCCCAAACGAATCCCCGAAGTTCGGGGATTTTCGGGGCGGGTTCGAACGGGTCGGTCGAGATTGCCATCCCTAGTCTCAGCCGAACGTGGGTGGTTGGTTGTGTTTTTTCTCTCCAATATCATTCTCTATCAACCCAAGTGATTTGGTAAAGTAGTTGTGAAAAAGTAATAAGTGTTCCTCCATAAGGTTATAGGTTTTATTTTCACGGACGCCAAACATTTCAAACTTTAAAATCGCTGTGAGTTTTGTCCGGCCGTTACCTTCGCGAGCCCATAATTAATTATGAGTATATCATTGTGCCCTATTGTATGTTTATACGTGGTCTACGTACTAGAAAGGAAGTCTGTTTTGGATCCCAAAGCCGTGTAAATCACTCAACATTTGTTAATAAAATACGGATCAACCATCCTAACCAACAATATTGACCCAAAAAGAAAAAGCCTATATATAAACATAAAATGTGCTAGCTCATCAAAAGGCTGATTGTACGTAACGCAATCAAAAAGGAGAAATTGGCTCATAATTAGAACCTTATTTCTTCAAACAAAAGCAACCAATGGACCAACTTACCCCACTCTCTCTCTCTCTCTCTCTCTCTCCATCCGTAATTTATTGTTGCTTTTTAAAAAAAAAGGCAGCTAGTTTTGTCACTCTATTTTTTATTAACGTCACTTTCCTGCAAGTATATTTTTATACTAAAAATACACTTACAGGGGAGTGGCGTTAATAAAAAAAAAAAAGTGGCAAAATTATTATTTTTTTTTAAATTATAAGAGAGTGGCTTTAACAAAAAAAAAAGTGACAAAATTATTTTTAAAAAAAAAAGGTCAACCTCTATCCCACCCTCCCACTCAAAAGACAAAAAATAAAAAAGAAACCTATCTAGACAATCAGGAAAATTATGGCAGTCAAAGTTGCAAGTAAAAACCAACAACCAGAATCGACCTTAGCTCGAAGTATCTATTGAAATTTCAACCGTGGTGAAATTGCGTAATCCTACGGATAGAATCGTACATAGGTACGAACAAAACAGAGTGACTAAAAACAGAGCTCCAATGCAGACAGAAATTTTCTAAACTTTCCACGTTCATAATATCAATTCCGACTGGGTCTGTCGAGGATAACACTGAAGACGAAAAGAACAGCTGTTAAGTATTTTCTTCGGTCCCTGAAAAAAAAAAAAAAAAGGGCATTTTCTTTGGTCTTCAATGAATTTTTTTTTCTCTTGGTCATTGGTTTTTTACTCTCTCTGTCCGGATTTAATAGTCTCTAGTTCAATCATAATCGAATAAAAAATTAGTTATATTTTTAAGTTAGTAATGAATTTTATATCAAATATGGATTCTTATTTGATAGATCTCAATTAGTTTTATAAGACAATATTTTCAAAATTACATAAAATATTATAAATTATAAGATATAATCGATTGAAAAGGGACACAAACTCTCAAAAAATACTATTAAATCTGGACGGAGGGAGTATTTTTTAGACTCTTCTTGTTGCCGACGGGCTCGTAGTCCAACGACACTTCCTCACATCTTCCATATGGAAGGCAAGAGTTCGATTCTCGCCAGGAGTGCGAGTACTTTTTTTGATTAGCAAGAAGGGTGGGAGGGGGCAATCAGCGTAGCAACCCCCTTGGGGCGTGACCATAGGGGCTCCCTGCCCGCCGATGGAATGTCTGGTTCGAGCCATAGCTACCGTCCGGGAGGATAAGCCGTCACCATAACACCACCTGGTGCACAATGACAAAAGCTTGCCCCCTCAATGGTCCAAAGACTCATCCGCAGACGTGAGGCCAAGCCCCCTGCCTGGACTCAAACCCACGTCTCCATCGAGAAGGGTAATGAACCCTACCAACTGAGCTACCAACCCAGTGGTGAGCGGGAGTACCTGGTGTAGTGGTTGATGTCCTAGGAGTAAACATCTACAGAGTGAAAAAAAGAGAGGCTCTTCTTGTTGAGATGAATGAGGTTCCGTTCCGGAACCAAAAAAAAAGTCCTTATTTTTTAAGAAGACAATTTCAAGCTCAAAAATTATAAGCTTATTGAAATCTAAAAATATGCAATATGGATGTTGTTTGAAAGATCTAGATGAGATCTTTTATACGATACAAAAAAAAATTGAAAATTTATTTTTCATTTACTTTAATTTTGAATTTGAAAATGTGAAATAAGCAGTTTATTTTTTAAGAAAGTTTCTGGAACGGGGCTGACTGGTTCAAAAATTCAAAAGAGTTATATATGAATTGAACAAAAATTCAGAAGAAAGACGAAATTAATACCAAAAGAAAAATTTAGGGAGACCGGGCCATATATCAAGAACTGAAAATCAAAATCACAAAACAGAATGACCAAAATCAAAACTACAATTCAGAATTCCAATGCAAATAATCTGAATTTTATTTCCAGGCTTATGATTTCAATCCAAATATCTAAAGAACAAATAATTAAGGTAGCATATAGCCATATTATCTATAATACAATTCACGACCGTTCCACAAAAACAGAACTG
Source organism: Rhododendron vialii (assembly GCF_030253575.1). Taxonomy (NCBI): domain Eukaryota; kingdom Viridiplantae; phylum Streptophyta; class Magnoliopsida; order Ericales; family Ericaceae; genus Rhododendron; species Rhododendron vialii. Next base: position 14,307,856 of record NC_080559.1, on the reverse strand, counting down.
TTGTACAGAAAATCTATACGGATGAATCGGCAGTTCTTAAATTACAGCAACAGTAATTGTTTTGATCTGAAATGAAAGTATCACAGATGCCCAGATCATAGAATTTCGTATCAAATTCTATATCTATTCGTTTTATATATGTAGGTAGAGATCAGATGATACAGGGGCACCTTCTCTTGAATACAGGACTCAAATTCACGGCTGCGAAAAACGACTCGACCTCTTCTCTAGCCACGATCTCGAAGAAGTCGAGCTCGCACAGCTTTCTCTTGCAAGAAACCACCGATCGGCTTGGCTTCTTCGGAGCCGGAGGGCAGCTTAGGATCGTCGGAATTTTGTGTTCCGCCGATGTCGGCGTGTGGCACTCGTCATCGCCCACGTCGACGACGTTACCGGAAATTGGTGTCTGACTTTCAGGGCTGATGATTCTGATTGTGGGTAGTCGGAGTTGGGGCAATTCTTGTCGGAATTCTAGATCTGTGGACATTGTTACCGAGGTTTTTCTAGACAGAGAGAATATGGACCAGACATGGAGAGGATGAATTGGAATGATTTGTGTGTGTACATATAGAGAGAGAGGGAGAGGGAGAGAGAGAGAGTTGTGGGAGAGGCGTGCAATAGAAGGTAAATAGCTAGCTAGATTGAGAAAGGTCGTTGGTATTCTTTATTGGACTTGGATTCTCTGCGGTTCCTAATTGGGATTACAACGTGCAATTTGCATTGTATAGGTCCACCACAAGCTTTTTCTTAATGATCTGAGCCCTTAACTTGTAAGGTATGTCGAGCCAATTATCAATTTGTCAGTGTAGTTCAAGTTGATCGAATTTCGATAGCCGCTGAATCTCACAGGGTTTTTCTAGGAAGCATAAGAGATTAACTATCGATCGATTGTTCTATGAGAAATATGTGATCCGATAAGACAAGTACCATATAGAAGTCAATCAACGTAAATTTTGTGTACTAATGCTCTTTTGGTAAGATGAACGGATTTAACCATCGTTGTATGCAAGAATGGGCTCGCATCACCGCATACTTCACGGACCGAACGATACACAACCCTCTCCCTTCTTAAATATTCAAGGTCTATACATTACTGTATTTTCTTAAATATGATTGGTATTGGTGTATGACCATTATTTTGGCACTCTCACGCATGATCCATGTACACACCATAGACTTTTTTCTTCTTAATTTTCTTATAATTTGTTTCATACTATCTCACAGGCAGTTATCAACCTAAATAGTATATACATGGAAAGATGAGTTGTATGGGTAATTAAGGAGTATCAAGATATGTAGTTGTGTTGTAACAGCCTATATAAATATATATACAACTATAACTTCATTTTTTCATGTAATTAAACTTGTTCATTAAATTAAACCTACTTCTAATGGTCCAAAAGAGACGTAGATATGGTAAGTGATCATCTTAGTACTCTTGCCTTATGTTTCTGTACATGACTTTCGTATGGTGTGTTCTAAGCGTACCCTAATTGTAACTCTCATTCTTTGACTAACCCCAAGGGGTTGGTCAAGTGATTTTGACGTAGGGCTTAGGTGTTTGCTTCATCTTAAGGTCTCAGGTTTGATTCTCTTTACTAACTACTCTTGGGGTCACCTCACTCACATACGTAAGCGTGTGAAACAACTATAGGAGAGGAGCTGTAGAGATTAGTCTGAGATATGCGCAAGCTGGCCTAGGACTCCATGCATTACCCAAAAAAAAAAAAAAAAACTCACTCTCTAAATTTCGAATTACTATACATGTATCATAGATTTAACGGTTTCAATACAATTCTCTCTAAGAAATTTTTGATTTAATTAAATTCACCTTTGAATCAATTTAATCACAAACATCCAAATTGGACGGTAAAATAAAACGGGGGAAAAAAAATCCTATGATTTCATATTGGTTTGATTTATTATATATCTACAGTATCACTATCCATACATGGTAAATAATTCAACATAATCTCAATTGGTTCACATAGCAAGCACATCACGTCCATTCCCACAATTAATGTTTGATAATTAAGTTACACAGAATGAGTATTGGTGATTGATATACTTAGAGATTTCTATTGTTGGCTTTAAATTTATGTTATGATCGATGTTCCTCTTCTAATTCACGAAATAGTAAAGTACTTAGTCAACGTCCCAATTGCCTACTTTTATATATGTGTATATATACGATACGATCGATATGCTGTGAATCTCAAAGGCACGAGTATAGTACATTTTGAGCTCATGCACCTACTTTAATTTATGATCCGTATCTTCTCTCTCTACTTGTTTAAAATGGCAATCAATCAAAAACAATATTTTTATACAATGGAGATATGATAGAGAGCATTAGTGGAGAGAAAAATTTGCTAGGTAACAAAAAAAAAAACTAATTTTAACTAGTTACATGTTTTATTTACGGGAAGTGCTACAATACACACCCCTTATTTGGGTGTGTATTATATCCACCCTTATTAAAATACACCAAAATGTTATGAATCTCAAAATGTTACGAATCTATTGCTAAAAAGTTACGAATCATATTGTTGAAAAGTTACGAATTTTTAGTATAAAAGTTACGATACGAAATAAAATGTTATGAATGACCGGTCCTACAAGTAATTTTTTATGAGGTGGCACAATATGAACCATACAATAGGTGCATATGGTACACACCTTAAAGGAGTGTGTATTGAAAACTTTTACTTTATTTACCTATTATCCTCCGTTATCAAAAAGTATATTTTACCTATTGTTGCCTTGCCTTGGTGGAGATGTGGCAGAAAACATTCTCTCTCTCTCTCTCTCTCTCTCTCTCTCTCTCTCTCTCTCTCTCTCTCTCTCTCTCTCTCTCTCTCACACACACACACACACACACACATTGCATAGGATACCAAGTTGGAGCCATGAATAAGCCCGATCAAAGCTGGTCCTATATAGTATATGAAATTTGGTTGTGTTTTTGTTTTTGGGGTTGTGGTCACCAAATACGCTACTTAATGATCTGTGAATGAATCTTCCTTCACATGCACGTGGAGTGTCTGCCCCTCCATTTTGCTTTGTTTTCACGTTCATAATACTTTTTAGGCCTGCATGCGTCAATTTGTTCAATAATAGACGAAAAGGAAACTGTACTGATACAGGAAAAAGGAATGGGCACCGTATAAATTAAGGCTGCGTTTATTTGCTCAATAATAAAGGCCAATAAGAGACTATTTGGAAAAGAATGGGAAATTCCTGACATTCGATTTTCCCTCCACAAATTTAATTTCCCAAATACAGCCTAACAGGATTTCTTAGGATTATTAAAAAAAAAAATTGTAAACTATTTGAGCACAGCTGACATCCAAAGATCGATAATTATCAAAAGGGTTATCTAGGGACAGAAATATATAAGTTGGCTTGAACACTCGGTTATGGATAATATATTACTATAATAACCCCTACCATGACTTAGGTTTACTGCTATGAACGCATTAGTAATTTCCTCCCCGTAATCTCACATGGTTTTGTTTTTTAGGGCTAAAGAATGTGTTTTGACATTATATATATATCATTACTGATTTCCGTCACGGAGATGAATGCAAGTTGTGCTAAATTATCGTTTCCTGACAATGTCATCATTGAGCCATGATTAATTGCAGAGAAATACCTTCTGCTACGGGTAAGTAAATATTTAGAGCAAAGTTAGATAATTCGTAAACACCCTTCCCGATATCGGATTGAGGTGATTTTTTACAAGGACCATAAACGAAATATTTTGAACAAAATGAGCGGCTCCGATCATCTTTGCGAGACCCGAGACAGGCGCAAAATTAATCTGTGCACGACTGCTGTGCAGCCTTTACTGTGCAAGTAGCAGCGTTGTTTGAACTATGTGTGCTAAGAAGACAAAAACATTCTTAAAAACTCACTTTCCTTCACCTCGGTAATTGCATATCCACGAGCCCTATTCGAGTTTTGTGGGCCAAGCCTACAACAATCTTTCTAGATCTCACCCGGGTTTTTTTTTTCCTTCAGAAAGTCTAACAGCATATATTTTGGGCACAGATCACGGTGCGGGACCCACTCTGGGTCCCACATCAAAAATCCGAATCGTTCATTAAATTTACAACATTTTTTAAAGAATCATAATACAAATCAGCTCAATTTGATACCTAGAAGTGCTCAATGCAATCATTTAACTTCTCATTCACAATCTAGCTATGGTTTTATTACAAGGGTCAACCAATAATAATACCTCAAGCTATCAAGATCAAATGTGCATTGCAATTTGCAAGCCATCCACAAAGGATCGAGATAAGTATCTATGGACCATGGAGAGGGAGGGCGCGCGTTAGGGTCACTTTGACTAGGGTACAAGTTTTGGTGATTCTTCGCATCCTTGTTTAAAGGGAAAATGACGGTCTATGACGTATTTTGATAATTAATATTTGCCAATGATAATTTCAGCATTAACAAATGTTCTCAGCATGTCATTGACAGGTATTAATCATCAAAACACGTCATGTGGCAGCATACATCATGTGGCTTAAAAAATGTACATATGCTTCACTTTTCTTTTTCTTTTTTCAATTCTGAATATAATAAAATAAAATAACATCTTTTATGTCAATTCTGAATAATTGCTATTGAGCTTGATAACTCAGGCTATTTATTCTCCACCTGCTTTATTTGTTGCGATAATTCTCATTGTTGAACTAACGGTTAAGCTTTGTTTCCAGTGGGCCCAATGACAAGGAGGTTACACTTTGTTGTTTAGAGTAGTTCATTTGGCTGATTATTCAGGAAAAAATCATATAATTCTATGATCATGATTTCATAATTTCTTCATATTTATCTTCAAAAAACAGACAACATAAAAGATCTTACAAATATATATCATCGATTTCTAAATGAGAAATTAGATATACTAGTACGATTGGAGTCATGGGACACCCTCATTAACTCATGCTACCATAACTTAGCCCATATTTTCTATTTCGGATACTATCAAGAACTCACTAATTATCTGATGACAACTGTTGTCTTGCCCACTAATTTTTTTTTTAACAGCAAAAAAGATAATTTTATTCATCTCGAAAAAGATTATAGACTAAAAATATTGTTTGAGAAAATGATTGTTTACTTGATACACCCTATATATGAGTTTGAGGTGGGTGCATGCTTGCAAATAGCACCACACACCCTGACACGACACACAATAATTAGATGATTAGTTTGGCTTCGTACACATTTTTGTAATAAACTCCGTTATGTAAGTGTCACTTGGCAATTATTAATATAATCTTCTCAATTTTGTCCAAAAAAAAAAATGCTGTAAGTTTTCTATATTATATTAGCACACCTCGGTACAACTCAAACCCACAATTCAAAATTTCCAATACAGAAGTGAAGTCATAATGGGCTGTGTTTTAAGTTCTAACTCAGGTTTTTTTTTTTTGGTTCCGAAGTTCTAACTCAGTTTAGTTGAGTTGTTATTAGGCCTTTTTTTTAAAATCAGTTATGAGGCTATAGAAAAGTGGGTTTTATTCCCAACAAATAATAGTAGTACGTAAATGAAACATTTACATTTTAGACAAAAGATGCATTGAATTTTTTTTTTGACATATGTGGATAATTTTGCATTGCTTGAATCTAAACTGTTTTATTTAATACTCCCTCCATCCCTCTTTAAGTGTCCACTACTGTTTTGCGTGTCATTTTCAATTGCCTATATCTCTCAATGTCTATTGTTAAAAATATGTAATATGAATCTTGTTTGATAGATCTCAATTGTTCTTATAAGACAATGACTTTAAAAACATAAAACATACTCTCTCTGTCCCTTTATTATAGTCCACTATTCCATTTTGGGTTATCCCTTAATAAGTGTCCATTTGGTAAAGTTAGTGGGTAAAAATTGGTACATTGTCTATTTTGTCTCTAAAAGTAGATTCTATTTTGAAAAGTTAGTGAGTAAAAAGTGTAATGATGATGGATAAGTTGGGAAAGTGGAAGAAAAAGTTAATGTGAAAGGTATAATGATGATGTTTTTTTAATAAGTTGGAGTTACGAAGTAGGACATTTAAAAAGGGACGGAGGAAGTAATATACGTCGAAAAATATAAGTCTTTAAAAATGACACGCAAAACCATAATAGTCATTTAAAAAGAGACGGAGTATGTGAATTTTAAGTCTTGTAGTAGACATTTATATCAGAAAGTCTACCAGTACAGACTTCAAAGAACAGACAGCATGCACAGATATATAGGATTTAGATCAGTCTCGGGTCTTGCAAAGATGATCGGAGCTGCTCATTTTGTTCAAAATGTCTCATTTAAAGTCTTCAAAAAAAATCAGTTCATTTAGATATAGTTGAGGCAGTTTACGAAACACCCAAACTTTGCTTTAAAAAAAAGACCTATTTTCTGAAACAAAGTTTGGGTGGTTTGTAAACCCCCCTTAACAATATCCAAATGAATTGATTTTTTACAGAGCCTTTAAACGAGATGTTTTGAACAAAATGAACGACTCCGATTATCTTTGTGGAATCCGAGACGGGTCCAAATCCCATATGTGCTCACTGTCTGGAAATCTGTACGTATAGTAGCACTCACTTATATTTCTCATTACCAAATTCGACATCCCCATCAGAAAATTTTGATTCCGCCGGGTATCCACTTGGTATGACATTTCTTTTAAAAAAATCCAGTCGTCACATCACCCAAAGTAATCATAAAATGAAATGGAGGAATTGGGTGTTGACGTCCCCAGAGGATTCGATCACTTGTTATGCGAGAAATGCATGAATGGCATCTCTTTTTTGGGGGTCAAAATAAGAGCAGCTGAAGGCTCACACACTAAATTGAGTTTTGATTAAACAAAATCAATCAAGTTAAGCTACTGAAATTGGAGAGGTTTGATTACCATGGCCTGAAAAGAGAGACAGAAGCAAGGGGAAGAAAGAAAAAGGATGAATGAACAAACGAGTCGTAATCAAACCTCTTTTTCTTCCAGATAATTGCATATTCTCAAAGAAGCAATCAACGGGAAATGATAAATCTGATCAAATAGCCTCACTATATTTTTGGCACAAACTCTCACTCTATCTTCCGGCAGAAGACTTCGAACTCCCTACAATATTTAATGGATGCTAGTAGCAACTTTAGATACCGAGGTTCCATCAGAACATGGGAAGAGAAACATCAGGATCCCAATGGACCAACAACATTTTCTGGTACCAGGAAGCACACCTTCACCTAGTACAAGAAATCTTCATCCAACCAAAAAGGAAACTTCTCCGTAACAGAAATACAGAGGCTTTATTACGACCAAAATTTCATAAACGCGGAAATGAATGACTTAACAAATACCAAGAGCGGATTAGTGTCCGGCTTTGCAGGTTTCTTCGATGTGGTTTCCCATGATTCGCTGCCGAAAGACAAACCAAAGCATCATTGATCACCAAACAACTGCATATATAGCACAAGAATATATACATCTGCAGAATCTTAAGCTGGGGTTACCGGAGATACTTACAGATTCATTCTGTCTAAAGTTGACGTGCTTCCCTTTGGGGAGACGCTACCATTTTTTACCTTCGGGTTTGGGTTGGGGTTGCTTTTACTTGCTCTCTCTTTTTCCAAATTTGACAGCTCTGAGGAATTGCTTGTAATAGTGCCATTGAGACTCTGGGCATCAACTCCAACCGGGGCTTCTATTACAACCTGCAAAAGTACAACCACACACTCATAAGGCACACAGTAAGAATAAGACCAATAGAGACTTTGCGTTGAATGAGAAAAAAGCAAAGTTCCGACACAAATCGAAACTTCTATCATTAAAGAAAACAAGTGATGCGCTACGTAAATAATGTATAATGGGTACATAACTAGAGATATGTTTGGACAAATGATTTTTAGCAGAATTTGCAGTGGGAAAGTAAAACAACATGAAACCATACAAATGAATCTAGCTTCTTTACTTTATTTTCTTCTATCTTTTCCCTTTTCTCCACAAAACTCACCCAGATACTTGATACCTTATAATTGTTATTTAAATGCGTCAACAGTAGCCCACATTCATTAGATTTCACCGACCATTCAGGAGATAAACACTAACCTTATTAATGCACAAAGCTAGTCACAAGGGTAGAAGTAATATTAAGGAGAGCAGCACAGCAAGATCATGATATCACAATACCGGCTAAACCACATCTGAGCCGCAAAATACTACGAAACATGGTGACCTACATACTGACCCTATGTAGTTTTTTTCATTTAATCAACATCACTCATTAATATCGAGAATGAATGTGGTAGTGTGCGATAAAAGCATCAAAAGTTGAAAACATGCCAACCACCTTTAAGGCATACATTGGAACATCAAAGTATTAACCTCTTCTTTATTCAGGCAATTTTGCAATCTAAATAGCCAAAGTACCACACATTTTCATTTATTGGTAAAGAAAAATCTTTTGAGTGTCACACATGCATACAGCATAAGACAAGCCTTAACCTAAAAGCATAAGCTATGCTGCTACCTAAAACACCAAAGACCAAATAGAGGAACATTAGGGAATGGGATCGGGATGCGTATTGGCATCCATGATGTGGCCACAGATTGGGAAAAATTCAGATAGCATTGGCACTGGTGATATGGCCATGTATCGTTCACAATAAGAAAAGTGCACCCAATTATTCTTTACTCCCTCTATCCCATAAAGTTGGTCCCCTACGATATGTGCAATTTTTAACTTAAAAAATTATTTCGGTAAGTACATTAGTTTGGACCTTGAAAATTGCACGTAGTTTCGTAGGGGACAAACTTTACGGGACGGAGGGAGTATTATCTTTTATAAGCTAACCATATTATTATCCAAGGCATGTACGAACCCATTAATGGGGTTTTGAGAGGGGTAGACTTAGTACAAACCTCAGCATTTGAACCCTGTCTTATATGGTTGTTTCAACATGCATATCATATTACTACTGCTTGTGGTTATTATTTTTCCAACTGCCTGAGAATACTCCAAATGGCATACTCACTGGCCAGTGCACAAAGCTCCCACATATGTGGGGTCTGGGGAAGGGATAATGTACGCAGCCTTACCCCTGGATGTAGCCTACTCCTGCTAAGGCACAAACAACAGGGCAAACAATCAAAGAGAGTCTTGTCCAAAAGCCTCCAAAAGCCTAGCTTTGATACTATATTAAAGCATCCAACTCAAAACTAACCGGCGATGAGTAGAGAGGCCGTCCAGGCTCATATACTGATTTTGGAGATTATAACTAACCAATGTGGGACAAGCCCTAACACCACACATGCAGGCCTGTACATCAGCAATTTCAATAAAAAGCCTTTACCTTAGTTCCAGGAGGAGAGGCATCTTCAACTTCAGCTTTTCTGCCATTACCAGTTCCAAGAACAGTGGCTTTCTTGGTTGCAGAGTCATCTAGATTTTCCAATACTGGAGCTTCAAGGTTATCCACTGGTTTCTCATCCACCAAACCACGGCTTTTTTCCAATAAATGACCTGCAATATTTGCTACCGCTTTTTCATTCCCCGAATCAGAAGCGCTTTCCATCAAGTTCATGTCACCTACTACAGAACTGTTGTTGACTTCCTCGGTTTCCACCTGGTTGATTTCTTCTTCAACCAAAGTTCGATCCAAATCACTCTGTTCAATATACTTTCCATCCAAGCCATACGTTTTCTTGGAACCAGATCTTAATGGAAATGTCTCCACAATTACGTTTGTGCCTACAGGCATTACTTTAGCAGATGCTTCTAGTTCCGCTACATTTCCATTCAGTTCCAGAATTTCCATAGGTAGAGACTCAGTATATGTTGCTTTATCGAGTTCTTCAGCCTTTACAACTACCTGAGTAGACCCATTTATATTCCTTTTACCTTCATCAAATCCCTGGTGTTCAGATTCAGGACACTCCACACTGGAATCTAAAACCTGCTCTTCAGTTGTCCCTTGATGAGGATGCGTTACTTTCGCTCTACATGCTTCTAGTTCTGCTACATTTTCAACCAGTTCCACAGTTTCCATAGGTCGAGAGTCTGTATATACTGCTTTAACACATACTTCAGTCTCTTCAACTACCTGACTAGACCCATTTAAATTTTTTCCTTCATCAAACCTCTGATGTTCAGATTCAGGACACTGCACACTGGAATCTAAAACCAGTTCTTTACTTGTATCTTGATAAGACTTGGGTACAAAATCCGTTACGATATGAGATCCATTTGATGACGATAGACCAGCTTCTGGTTCAATGGAAATTGATCCTAACGGAGATTGTTCCAAGAACCTATCAAGGCTAGGATCTTCTGAAGTTAACTTTGCAGGACCCAACACCCTATTTTCTTGGATTACATCTCGGACAACTTCCCTCACAGTGTAGTAAGACCCACCAAGTTCCTTGTGTGTCAGAGTAACCGATGGGAAATTACCATTGTTTACTTTCTGATATCTGCAAGCAACAAACAAAATAAGGTTTAAAATCAGGGCAGCATGAACTCCAATTAGAAATATGCAAATAGAACTTGATAGACCAATGGCCTTGAAGAAAATAATTAGAGCTGCAAACTAACCCGATATTTTTGTTTAATATAACAGTTCAATAAGAGTAACCACAGCCTGTGCAATTTCAGTCAGTGAAAGGAATAGGCCACAAGTCCCAGAAGCTAAGACGTGTATGTTGGGTAGGTTAGTGTGACTCCATAATAAATTGCATGAAGTGCACCCTGTGACTTTAAATTGCAGTTCCACAGTAGGCATCAGTGACTTTCCACCTTCCCACCAGGATGTAAATCCCAAAACAGAACTGAATAAAGAATTGTAATAGAAAAGAAAAAGAAATAAAGAAGGAAGGGCATTCATCCTATTGATTTTGAACCCATAGAATACCCAACAGTCTGCAGAACCCATTCATATATTTTGTCTTTTGAAAGGTGAACTACCCATGAGGCAATAGGGCATAATTGGTGGATACAAAAGTTCAGACTATCAAGTATTACATGCAGTCTTTTCAAAGATTAGATCCATCAACCAACTTATCCCATCCAATACCCCAATTGGCAAACAAGCACGTAATTGATGTTTCTATTGGTGAACTGACAGTTCACTAACCACCTTAAGAGGTATTACTGCATACACTAACCTTAAACTCAAAGGAAACATAAACTAACATGGATTACTGCCTAAGTACAATATCAGATAACACAGAACAATGGGTTTACTGTGGAATTGCTTCTGAAACTTCTGTCTGCAATTTGCAGACAGCATGCATAGGAAAGTACAAGAGAAAAGATATACACGGGATGCTTATGTAATTTATTCTAGCTAATTGTCTTTGACCACAAACACTAGGGAAAATTTATGAATGTAAAAGGCAAGAGCTACTGTACACAATTACTTCTTTATAAAAGACTCGACCAGTGCCTTCCACTCTTCTTTTGAACGCCGGATCCGTGATTTCTTCCCTCCAGATTCATTGTGCTTCGCTAGGGCAAAGGTCTGCCCAACCCACCCACCCTTAATTGCATGCATGGAGTTGAAAAGGCCACCAGCCCTGAGTACAAACTACAAAGCTTCAGATGAGACAATCAAAGGTCTAGCTTCCATGTCAGAATCTTATCAACATAATTCTTATTGCTTCCATAGCTAAGCAACAATCATGTAATGACAAAACGTTAAATCCAGCTACCAAATTAATGTCACTTTTACTTCAGATATTCAATTTATTAAGTCGCTAAATATAATTTACCAAAAGCACAGCCAGGCTGTGAAGGACCAAATTCAAGATTTCACGTGCCCTGGATTTTAAGTTCTAATATTCTCCAGAATCTGGCATTGGAAATACAAAATCCAATTATATATTGTGTATTTTTTCCACATTGATACATAAGTAAATGTCTTGGGACTCTTGGGAAAAATTGAACCACTGTATGTCAAAAAAGTGAGCTATTGGTGCAACACTGACATCAAAACTTGCTAAATTTTGAGGTCCGGTTGTCTTGTTACCAAACTGCTTAGATGCAGTTAGGCATAATCACCCCAAATATACTCATCACCTTTGATTGGCACGCTACATGATTGTTTTTCTTTCTTCTCTTTTTTTTGCAATTTCAATGTGTCAAGGCCTTCATGATCAGTTGACTCTTATAAAATCCTCTATTTTTTGCCAAAATATCCTAGGCCAATTTAGGTCCTTCCCAGCCCCTAGCACTCAAATCAACGTGGCCTATTGCGTTTTCTTTCCTCTAGCCATCATTATTCTTCATTGTCTGTGACCAAACCATGTTCATCCATTTTCTTGAAACTAGTTGTACATGGAACGGGTATAGGAAAGTGGAATTCAAGGTAGGAGCATGGGTAGACTAAAGTGCAAGAATATATTGATTTCAAGAGTCACTTTTCAAATAAAAGAATTTTTTTTTGTCTGATTATTCATGTAAAAACAGTTCTAGAAGCAGTAAGACCCAATTTTCTTATGATTTGACTTCCTAGAGCTCCAATCTCTCTAATTTCTAAAGGACGAATTTCGGGATTGCTAAATTCACTATTTCACGTAATTGTACCATATCTTCACATGAGCGTCCCGAAACACAATTTGTAGGGTGCTAGTGCTTTCTGGTAACATATACCCACGGCCCCATCCAATACACAATTTCAATTTAAATGTTATATCACCTTGCCCTACCCCACTCATCTACATTCTACCTTAACATCCTTAATTTAGCCACTTGCCGTTTTAGCTTATACTACATTTTTCTCATAGTTACCCAACTCAAGAAAATTGTTTTGAAAGAAGGAAATCAACATTTCAGTTCTGAAATTCTTCAGATAAAAAGAGAGATAATGGGCCAATTGAGCTAGGTGTCGCCGCGTTGTGTTTTTGGCTAGCTTGAGTGCTACTCGGAGTAATCCTTACAGTCCCTCCCACCAACTTTGCAAGCTTACTAGTGGACCTAGACCTTAGAAGGGAGAAAACCCCGAGTCTTATGCCAAGATCACCAGGCCAACCGTTGGGATTAATAAGGCTTAGTTAACCGAAGAAGCCAAAGTAGCATTGCGAGAAGGAAAAACGAAAACCAAAATGTACAAGACAAAGGCCATCAACAAGGCAAGGTTATCTCAAAGTCGGAGTAGAACAATCAACAAAAGCACCAAAGAGGGAATTGACTAGAAAAAAAACTTACGGCATATAAGATTGAAATTAAGTTCGACGATGGAGGAGTAATCTACCGATTGTTGCAAGAGATAGCAGGAGAGAGAGAGAGAGAGAGAGAGAGTTACCTTGATGAGATAGAAGAGATAGAGGTTTAGAAATGGGTGGGAAAACCCTAGTCGCCTCAGAGGTACAGGCTGCTGCTGCGTTCTTTTAAAATTATGTTAAATTTTATTGTAGTATTTTTTTTGAACGGCGAAGCAAAATTTACTTCCTTCATCCCAAATTTTTTGTCCGGTCCGCAAAACGGAGTGTTAAAAATAATGCAATTTTTTCAAGAAAAAATTCAGACTTTTTTTACAAATTAAAAATACTCATTGATATCTAGTAAGTTGTTGAAAAACTTTTGATTTTGTCTTGCAAAAATTGTATTATTTTCAACACTCCGTTTTGCGGATCAGACAAAGAATTTGGGACGGAGGGAGTATTAAGGAAGGAAAAAGTTTCCAACCAAAAATTAAAAAAAATAAATAAATGGCAAAACCCAATATAACACCTAAGGGCCCAAAACACCCGGATAAATAATTAGCACAAAATCCAAAAGACCAAAAGCTCAGATATAGCAAATAAATCCCAATCCAAAAGAAACTCAAAACTTAACCCTAGAAGCCGCCGCCGCCGCTCGCCTCAAACAGAGCCGCCACCACCGCTGGAAAACACCACCGACAGCCACCACGCCTCCACAAGCCACCCATGGCAGAGAAGCCCGAACCCAGAGCAAGCTCAATCTGTTGCGGCAGCTCCACCAAGTCGTTAAGCGAAAACTAGGCTGCCCAACGACGGCCATGACGGGAGCTAACGCCGACCGCTCCACTGAACCCAAGAGAACCCATGCCGTTAAGCAAAATCAGAGGACCCAACAGTACCTCCAATCAGGAACGACAAGTCGGCTAACAGACGAGAAAAACAAGCGCAAAAAGCACGAGAAGGGGGTCGGAAAAAAAAAGATCTGAGCCGGAAAAAACGAGGGAAACAAATCATTACCAGACTAAACGAATCTTACCAAAACCACTCTCCAACGACCAAGAAACCCCAACGATGATCCGCCGACCGAAATCAGCATGCAAAAGATGAATCTGGAGAAACCCACTTGTAGATAGTCACAAGCTCCGACAAAACCCAGCAAACGACCAGCACCACCACCGAAAACCACCATCACCGCCGACTCGTTGCCATGCCGATCAGTTTTATGAAATAAAAGAAAATGAGGGTTAAAATGAAGCGAAAGGGGACGAGAAGGAGACGGCGGAGAGGCAAAAATAGGATGGTAGAGAGGTAGAGAGATGGAGGAGAAGAGCCCGGGGGGGGGAGGGGCCCCCCCCCCCCCCCCCCCCCCCCCTGGGCGGCTGCCGAAGAAGAAGGGTTTTAGAGAGGGGGGCGAGAGGTCTAGAGAAAGAGCTCTTCTCTCTTGATCTCTAATATTGTTTTTATCTTAAATTTATCTTTAAATGAGTTAATTTGTTATTATTTGAATTTTTTTTGCATTTTGTAGTTTTGCGCCAAATTTTTGTGAAATATTGATTCGTCTCGATCAAAAGAATGAGAAAAGTAAAAAAATACTTTTAACCAAATATTTTGAGAAATAACAACTTTTTAGTAGAAAAAGTGAAATAAGTTGACTTATTTTGAGAAATAAGTGGTTATTTTCCAAAATATTCTGGTAGAAGTAAAATTAAATTTTTTTACTTCTCGAATTCCTCTCGTTTGGCGCAAAACTAACAAATGCGAAAAAAATTCAAATAATGACAAACCAATTTATTTTAAAATTAATTTTAAAAAAAAAACACATAATCTTGTAGAGGATGGTACTGCTTGCTTTGCTATGGTTGCTTTAGGTATTGGTTACTGTATTCCGAGTCTAAAAATGTGATTGTCGAAGTTGTTTAGGGAGAGTTTTCTAGAGCGCTGCTATTCGCAGCCTTTTATTTTCTCGCATAGCCCACTACATTTCGGTAAATGGTTGTTGAAAATCATACATAACATTTCGGTAAATAGCTGTTGAAAACAAGATTATATTTCGGTAACTACATGTTAAAAATATGTTCAACTTTCGGTAAACAACTGCCGAACACATATTTTCGGTAAATAGCTGTTGAAAAAAATATTATATTTCGGTAATTAGATGCTGAAAATATATCTTAATTTCGATAACTAACTGTCGAGTATAATTGAAAATTTTTAACGGATTATGGGAGAAAATAAAGGGCTGCGAATAGCAGCGCCCGTTTTCTATAGGTGCTAAAAGTACTTTTTCCCCTTTGCAAACTAGTCATCAATTGGGAAAAATTCAAAATACCCCCCAACCTTTACACCAAAATTCAATTAGACTCTCAACTTTTTAAAAATTTCAATTTTACTCCCAACGTTATCTTCCGTTAATCAAATTGCCCCCTTCCGTCCGAATAACTAATAGATTCCGTTAAAGGCTCCGTTAAATATCGTCCCGATCGAATTTTGATTATTCGAGCCGCTCAATGTGTTCAAAACATGATTTTAAGGGTACCCTTGAAAAAATCAGCAAAAAAAATGACCTGGAAGGGCTTCATCTGAATAGTTTTTTATCGAATAGTTCGATAAAAAACTATTCAGATGAAGCCCTTCCCAATCATCTTTTTTGAAGATTTTTCGCGAGTACCCTTAAAATCACATTCTAATCACATTGAGCGACTCGGATCATCGAAATTCGATCAAAAAAGAGGAGGTGCAGACCAAAGCAAAAATCCGGACGTTCGGACTTGAACAAAATCCGGATCGATCCGTGCCACCCTCCAATCGAATTTCGATGATCCGAACCATTCAATGTGTTTAAAATGTGATTTTAAGGTTACTCGTGAGAAATCAACAAATAAAATGAACGGGAAGGGCTTCATCTAAACAGTTTTTTATTAAAATATTCAATAAAAAACTGTTCAAATGAAGCCCTTCCTGTTCATTTTATTTGCTAATTTCTCATGGATAACCTTAAAATCACACTTTGAACACATTGAGCGGCTTGGATCATCAAAATTCGATCGGAACGGTATTTAACGGAGCTTTTAACGAAATCCGTTAGTCATTCGGATGGAAGGGGACGTTTTGATTAACGGAAGATGACGTTGGGAGTAAAATTGAAGTTTTTGAAAGGTTGAGAGTCTAATTAAATTTTGGTGTAAAGGTTGGAGGGTATTTTGAAATTTTCCGTCATTAATTTCCATCTAAGGTAGGAGAAGTAAATTTTTTCTTGCGAAATTTGACATAATAATGACCGTTCATTCTTTACAGAATTACTGTACAAGTATTGTCAACAAAAAATGAAGGAGAAATATAGTCTCTTTCAAGAGTCAAAAAATCAAATCAGGAATAGAACAATCCAAAAAGTAAACGCATTGTTCTTTTCACATTTTATTTTTTGTTTTAGTTTTGTTTTCTAATTATTATAATATTTCTCTTTCCAATCATTACCTTATTTTTTCAATTATTACTTGAAGTTTTTAAATATTCATCCTCATCAACCATGTCACGTAAGTTTTCATCCCGTTCACTTTTCGAAATTGTGTTTTCATCCTTTCACATGGTTAATTACCTTTGTTACCCTTCTCACTATGATATATATATATATATATATATATATATATATATATATATATATATATATATTTGGTATCAAATCCAAGTAGAAAATTGTTGAAGGATTAAACACTGAGTAAACTGTAAGTTGCTTTGTTCCTCTTGATCTTTCGTTTAGTTCTTTTATTCCTGCTGTATTTTCAATTGGTAGATTAATTCTAGTTACCTTCGGTCGAGCACCTTGCACTGGCCACCCACTTTGAGCCACCCTGTAGTAATCCGTAAAAGTCCCCGTGAGTAAGTCCCAGGTGGGCAGTTAGGGGTTGGAAAAAAACTTAGGGTATGTGTTCAGTAGGCTATGGGTATGTGTTAAGTGGGGTATGTCTTTATCAAGGTAATTTAGGATTAAAATACTAAAAGAGAAGACTTTAGGAGTAAATTACTAAAAGACGAATCTTTAGGAATAAAACAATGAACAGATTATTCAAGTGTAGTTCTTCAGCCAGTTCTTCGATGGCTAATTTATCTGAGTTGTCGGACATAGTCAACCAAGAAGAACATGAATATCAGGATCTAGATACAGGATTAACTAATTGGAATATTCCAATTATCACAGTAAAAGAAGCTCACGAATTTAGTAAACCCAATTACTCTACACAGTCAATTCTACTTGTTTTACATAAAGAATTTAAAATTGATTTTGATAAATTATACAAAGAATTTAAGTCAAAGAAAAATAAACAAAAAAGAAAAGACTATGCTAATAAATACTCACAATCTAGACAAACAAAAATAATTACTCAATGGGAAGAATTCATGACAGATACAAGGACTGAAATCTATTTTTTCCATTACTTAGAAAACTTTTATAAAAAAGTCAACACCATTACAAAAACAAGATGGAGAAAATCAGATAACACTACTACAAACTCTAGTCATCCTCCCTTAGAACCCATTATTATTGACTACAAAAATTCATCTATTACTGCATCTCCATTCAAATTACCTAGTGAAAGAATAGAATGTAAACAAATTGTTGAACAAATTAATTATACCAATCAATGTCTCAAAGTCATAGGTAATCAATTAGATAAAATAGAAACCAAAATTGATGAAAGATCTTTTTGCAGCTTCCCATCCTCTAGTAAACAAATAGAAGCACCCCTTATACGTCTTCCAGAAAAAAGAGAAAAAATTAACATCAACCAAAATCAAAATATTCAAATGATTGATGAAATACTAACAAAATTAACCATTAAATTTGAACAAGAATCACCCCAAGTTTCTGCGATCACAAAAAATTATGACACTAGTACTTCTAGTTAAAAAGCAGAATCTTCTTCTGATGAAGAAATCACACAACTCCAAAACCAGTTCTCCAGTCAGGGAATCAACCGTCTTACTAATCCCTCAACTAACCATACCCCACTCTTACCAAAAATTGGTACTCTAGACCGACTCCTCCTGATTTACAATATGAAGAAAATAATCTATTCAATCAATTTTCTGTTTCTTCTAATAAATTATATGAATGGAATATTGATGGCTTGAGTGAACACCAAATATTAGAAAAATTAAACCACATGTCAATGGCTGCTAACAGTTACTTAGGTAATACAGATCTTAATCAACTACAAATAGTTGATCTACTAACTTCTGGTTTCACTGGAATGTTAAAAGCATGGTGGGATAAATATCTCACCCATGAGTCAAGAGAAGAAGTTAAACATGCTGTCCAACTGGATGAAAATGGTCTCCCAATTTTTGACAATGAAATTGGAATGGGAGCACCAGATGGAATAAATACCTTAATTTATACCATCATTAAACATTTTATTGGACAACCTAGTAATATTACTTCTAGAATACATGATCAACTAAGTAATTTACATTGTCCAACATTAAGTGATTTTAGGTGGTACAAAGATGTTTTTACATCTAGAGTCATGCTTAGAGATGATTGTACAAAATCATTTTGGAAAGAAAAATTTATTAACGGACTTCCTAATTTATTTGCTCACAAAATAAGAGATGTTCTTAGTCAACCAACAGGCGTCATTGAATATGATAAATTAACATACGGTGACATTATTAGTACCATTCAAAAAGAAGGTCTAAGAATGTGCATTGATATGAAAATTAGTAAACAAGCCCAAAAAGATAAAAATAAAGCCAAGTATGAGTTAGAAAACTTTTGTGAACAATATGGTCTACCGCCAATAGCACCATCACGAAGGAAACCCAAACATTATACTAAACCAACCTACAATAAGAAAAGTCACCGATACTCAAAAAATAGTAAACCCAAATCATCCAAAGAAAAATATTACGAAAAACCCAAAAATCAAAAGAATAAAAAGAAGAATGATGACAAAAGTCACATTACGTGTTATAACTGTGGTAAAAATGGACATTACAAAACTGAATGTAAAGTCCAAGCTAAAATCAGTCAACTTAATATATCTGATACTGATAAACAGCATATCTTGGAGATTTTCAGAATTGCAAATCTGAACAATTCTGACGATGAAGAAGATATTAGTACATCCTCTGATTACCATTCCCTTAGTGATAGTCCAAGTGAAGATCAAATTAAAATCGGTTGTACTGATAATTGTTGTAAAAAATTAAATGTACTTACTAAAGAATTACCAGAAGAAGAATTATTAATTGATCTAATCAGCAGAATAGATGATTTAGAATTAAAACAACAATATATTAAAAAACTCAAACAGCTCTTGTTACAACAAGAGAAACAACCCCAATACAATAAACCAACGGTAAGCCTCAATGCTACTATAGAACGTTTTAATAAAATTAATAAAGAAGTCACTCTGCATGATTTACAGCATGAAATAAAACTTATTAAAATAGAAATTACAAAGATTAAAAACCAACTTCCGACATTAATACTAACTAACAAATTCCACAGAAAAAAGAAAGACAGTTCATCTTTTGAAGAAATCTTCGAAGATGATAGTCAAGACCAAAATCCCAGCCAAAATCAAGATATTGAAGACCCAAATGGTGATCAAGATATTGACCACCCAAACACTAACCAAAATAGTCACAGATTAAATATAATCAATCAAATAAACATACAGAAATGGCATGCCCGTATTAAATTAATAATAGGCGATTATAAATTACAAGTCACTGCTCTCATTGATACAGGAGCAGATTTAAATTGTATTCAAGAAAGTTTGATACCTGTTAAATATTATCAAGAAACAACTGAACGATTAAGTTCTGCAAATGGAAGTAAAATGATAATTAAATACAAATTACCCGAAGTCAATATTTGCCAAAATCAAATTGGTTTCAAAACCTCTTTTGTTTTAGTCAAAAATTTAACTGACAAAGTAATTCTAGGAATGCCTTTCATTTATTTACCCTATCCATTCACAGTCACTAGTAACAACATCATATCCTGTGATCAACAAGTCACTTTTGAATTTTTATCAACACCAGAAAAAAATGAATTAAGTCAATTGAAAAACTGTTCAATTTATCCTACTAATAATTCATTTGATTGTTTTACAGATGGCCCAAAGTCAACAGAAAACCATTCCTTTTGGGAAAATCCTTCTGCCAGTATTTCCGGAAGGAGCCAGTACAAAATTTAGGAAGCTAAATTACTTAGACAGCATGGATGAGACCCAACAATGTCTTCTGGATAACCTCTGGAATACACGTGGGGATCAACGCAGATTATTAGACAGCTTAAATTGTTTAAGTATTTATTTTAATCAGCAAACTAGTGGAGTTGTTTTCCCTAGTTCTTTGGGTGGAATTTCAATTAACCCATCCCTAGTCAGCACCAGTTCATCTACTAACCCCCCTTCTTGCAAGTATTGCGAATCAATGGCTTGCAAATATTTTGATTTAAACTGCAGGTATTACCAGCAGTCCACTGAGAATAATCAGCTTAAAGCAGACCTCACTGCAATGAAGAATCAGTCAATTGAAGCCCAGAAGGCCTCTTTTACCCCACTGGTAAAAGAAGTAAAAACCCTATCATCCCCACTGGATGGTAGTAAAGGGTACATGTGCAGTCATCCCCACTGGATGATGGTGAAAGCGTAAGTGTATTTGAAACTTTTCAAGAAAAAGCTTTCAAAACCATAGCTTTACCACAATCCCAATCCCTAATCCCCAAGTCACTACCATTAGATGTAGTCAGCCACATTCAACATTTGGCCAGGCAATCTGGTCACCATTTTCAAGAATTTCTATTTGAAACCCTTACTAAACTAGCCAGTCAACCAACCCCAGGATTATCAATCACTTGGGAAACTCACTATAATGAAAACCAAGACCGAGTCACCTGCCCAAAAACTAATCCTCTATGTTTAGAAATACCTTTAGAAAGGTATGATTGTCCTTGCCAGTTAATATTTAGCATTCCCCAAGCCTGCATCCATATGCAACACTTCCAAGACCTTGTCCTTCCATACAAAGGCCAAGATATTCAAATCAGCCCAATGACCCTATTAGACAATGGTTTTCTTAAACAACTCATTTTTACCAACCCAGACCAAACTGATCGAGTCACGAGAAAGTTAGCCACATGTGTCAACAATGTTTTCAATAAACATAGGGCAATGAAATGCCAGGTTCTAATCTCTAGTAAAATGCCCGAATGGACCAATACAGGGAATGTGATATTAGCACAACATATCATGTATCTCTCCACCAATTGGCCTTTCAGCAGATTACATGCACCTATTGATCTTATTGAAGATGAATGCCCGTGGCCGTGCTCTGCTCCTATTAGAGCACAAATCAGACATCACAGGGCCAAGTCAATTGCTAGTGATCTTGGAAATGAAGATTATTTCCAAGAAGGCAAGTACCATTTAATTTGTGAAGATCTTATTCAAAAAATCAAGTCTATTGATCCTGTCCTAGAAGTTCCATTCATTTTTTATACAAAATTCCAAAATCTTGTCAAAGATTACAAATTTTATTGGGATCACAATATGAACCCAATGTCTGAAGATGATTCTGAAGATGATCCCGAATCCGGCCCTGACATCAATAATGAAGACGATGGGCAAGATTATTGGGATAATCTTCCCAATGAAGAATTACAGAATTTGGACAACATGATGGAGTCCTAGTCAGCAGCCAATTATTTCTTATTGGCCATTCTCCACCAACTATCAACAGTCAACAATTGCTTTTGGCCATCTACACCGAAAGCAGCAACAGTCATCAATTATTTCTACTTTTGGCCCCACCAGCACCGAAAGCAGAACAGTCATCAATTATTTCTACTTTTGGTCCTACCAGCACCGAAAGCAGGACTAGTCACCTACTTTAGTCATTATTTCTCCACCGAAAGGGGAAAAGTCACATGCTAGTACTATTTGTAATACTCGGGACCTTAGTCTATAAAAGGATCCAAGAGTAACGTAGTAAGGGGAGGCAATTAGAGACAACAATTAGTTGCATACTTGCTCTCAAGAGTTAATCCAGAGATATTTTAGATACTCTTCTACAAAGTTATTAGAGTTCTGAATATACTCTTCTATCCCAGTTAATTGTTGAGTATCAATCTACTCCAGCTTCCTTTGTAAACCGGTAAATCATTCATGTACTGTTTTAATTCAGCAATTGAATTACAGTTCCAGTAATAGTAATTACTTTTGTTCATACTTCATTCATACTGAGTTATTAGAATTATCATATAACTGCACTATTGCACTATTCATTACTATTCATCCGAATTACTATTCATTACTGTTCATAGTACTATTCACCCACGGATTTACTATTCATAATTGATTCCTTTCAATTAAACTTTTGCTTTTACTATTGTTGATTAACTGATTGATTTCTTTAGTCACTTTCTATAGATTCCTTTCAATTAAACCACTTATATATATATATATATATATATATATATATATATATATATATATTATGTTGTATTATTTTTCTAATTTAGTGGGATTGCATTTAATTATTTTCCTAATTTGGCGGGTTGGATTGAATTGTTTTCCTTATTCGGTGGGATTTGATTGTTTTACATTTCATAATAAATTTAAATATGAAATGAATATTTTTTTATATTTTTTATCCTATTACTTTTATATTTTTAATTGAATCGAACCAAAATAATCATAATTCATGATTTCATGGTCATGGTAATTTGAAATATGATTAATTACTTTTATATTTCAACTTGAATCTATGTGCGATTTCATGAATACACTATGATCTCATGAATACACCATGAAATAATGAACCAAATGGAACACACCATTTTTTTAGGAATACATCATGATTTAATTAAAAAATAATAAAAATTTTGTTGAACATGACATATTTCGAAACCCATATTAGAAAACCATAAATAAAATAAACCATGATCTCATGAATAAAATAAACCATGAATCGCACCAAAACATGAATAAATCTGAGCCATGAACCAATGATTACAGAACTAACCATAAACCTAAATCCCACTTTCTTTTGTTTCCTCTTCAATTTCTTCGGATATTGTCTCAGCAACACACAAAAGATTGTGGCAATAAACAAGAGTCTTAGAAGAGAATTGGAAACGCTATAAAAGGGATTTCCTCTAGACCCCAGTTAAATCGAATGAGAGTAGATCTATGAGAAATTCTAAAGAAATCGAACCAAAATAGCCCTTAAATCATGAATCGAACCAAAACATGAATAAATAAATAAAAACATGAATAATCGAACCAAAACAGACATCGCGACCCAAGCCCAGCCCTCGCTGACCACCGACGAACATTTTTCGGCCACTGGCAACTCTCGACAGACCTTGAAATCTTTAAATCTGGTACCTAGTGGTTGTTTCGACCCCCGACGCCCCTCCAAACACCTTACATTATCGTCGAACCCTCTCTAAATCCCGTTTTGGTTCTCGTCGCCTCTTGCCGCTAGCCGAAGCCACCGATGGGTTGCATGCGTCGCCTTGACAAAATCTGTCGACCACTCCAGTTTCGAGACCATTGTTGCCATTATGGGCAAAGCCGACAAAGCTGAAGAGGTAGTCGACGACAAAGGGCTGGCCGATGGCGGAAAGGCGAGGGAGGAGGGAGAGTTTGGACTTGAAGACGTCGGAGAAGAGCGGACACTGGGAACAAATTTTAAGATATTGCGATCGTGAAAACTTTTTCACTGGAATATTGTGGCAAGGAGTAATGGAAGAGAATCAAGAGAGAGGACAAAATCACTGGGAGGAAAATGAATTTATTGTTGGATTAGGTGGGGGTTATTCATTGTTGGGAAGGGTTTGTGGTGTATTTAAGTAAGAGCAATTTACGGGATTTCATCAGTAAATTTTCTATTAGGTCAAAAACTTGTACCCTGGGTTTTAATGCGTAATTTGCCCTATTTTCTATTCAAATTGTCATTTACCTGATGAATCTTTGACCGATATCTCGACGCAAATTTCGTTACTTACCCTTTCCTCAATAATATGATTTTATTGCATGCAGTTCGTAGCAATGTTGTTTAAAATAACGAGGGCTGAGTGATGCGCACCCAATATTGTAGATTTTTGGTGCGACTAGTCCCGTTTTATGTTGCTTTAACTTGCATTTATCTAGCTTTTATAACGATATTGCACGTAAGGTGTGTTTTTAGTGTTTTCAGGTAAAACGTGCAAATAAGGCGCATTTTAACCCCATGGATGGCCCAAGTGCTTCCAAGTACCCGAAGACCCTGTCGGCCCCTTAAAATCTGTCTAAGTATGGAAAAATGACTTTCAGAAAAAGTATCGATTCTCGAGATTAAAAATGGCGGTAATTGATCCTTGAATTTTTCTAAGAGTAACTACAAAGTTACAAGGTTTTATTTGAAGAGTAAGGTCATGTTTTGTGCCATTTTCTCTTGTGGAAAATGTGCAGTTTTCCATTTTACACTAAAAGTGGGGGGTTGACATTTTGATTTAATTGGAATCTTGAAATTCTGGTAATGCCATTGTTTCCAAATGGGGGGTACTTTCTTATTTTCATTAAATAAATTAAAGTAAAGAAAAGGTAAAAGAAAGGTTTAAAATGTAGTCTTTACTTAAGTTTAGAGAATGAAAATAAGGTGTTGTGGAGCTGTGGAAGTTGCTGGGAGCCGTCGGGTGTCAAGTCTGGGAGGCTGGCCTGAAGATTGAAGATAAGCTCTGCGTATCGATACGGATTAAGGGCCGTATCGATACGCGTTTGTTACCTTTCCAAGCAGAGCTTCCCGTATCGATACGGCCATAATCTGTATCGATACGGGATTGTTACGGGAGATTGGCCTTTTCAGCTTAACGATGTGGTATCGATACTTTGCTTATTCTGTATCGATACGGAGAGCCTTCGGCCAGATATTTTGCTACTTTTTGGGGTTTCTATTTATGGAATACTTGCCTTTTATAGTATGTTTTTAGATATTTGAGGAGAGAGAAAACCATTGTGTATAAATAGGGGTCTCCTCTCTCCCTTTTGTAGGTAGTTAATTATTAGCTTTATTTTTTTCCTCCATTAATGGTCTTTTAAGCTTTTCAAGTTATTTCCTTAAGAACTCAAGTAAGTAATTCTCGTTTGTTAATTTCTTGTTTATTAAAGTTGTTCCTAGTGACTAGATCTTTTATAATATCAAGTTTGTTTTCGTTTTCATCGGTTAAAAGTCATGTCTCGTTTTTATGCTTTCTTTCATGCTTTAGCTATGTGTGAGTAGTTGATAGGCCAAGTCTCGGGGTAATCTTTCCCGAGTACTTAGGTGGTTATTTGGTTCTCAAACCTTCGGGCTTAAAATTATGATTTTCGGAATCGGATTAACCTAGCCTTTTTGGTCTAAGCGAGGCGTGTTAACTCCTTGGTATGAAGTTTAGTCAAGCGGTCTTGGCAAGCGACATATTGAGGGCTCGTGACCTCCTACGTGTTAGATACATTAGCAAAAATAGGTTGATTTAATTCCGGTTAATCACATCTTTTGATAAACGTAGTCATTAAAGCTAAATCTTCCGGGCGTGAGCACGCGGTCGTGACTCTCGCCTGAGTTATAATCGAAAACCGGTAACGGCTTAAGTCAACGGTTAGACGATCCCTAGACTTGCCTCCTTTTAGTTTATTAAGCGTTATCCTAGTTCTTTTGCCTTGACAATTTTCCACCGTTAGAAGCAAAATCAAGTTGGCTGTCTTAAACGCCACAATCCACCATATAAAATCTACATTCCGATTAAGCTACATTCGAATTCTCTGTGGGTACGATCCCGGACTTCCGGATATTATGCTACCGACGACCTAGCCCTACGCTTGGGGTTTTCAACCTTATATTTGAAGGCGAGGTTTGAAGGCGAAGCATTGAGAATGCTGCAAAGAAGTATGAATACTTAAATGTGGTGGAACTAGTGGGGTGTGTTGGGTCCGTAGTTGTTGAGTTTATTGCGTTGGTACTGGAGCATGTTGTGTTGCTTGAGAAGGTGGTAGTAAATCCTCGTATCACATGGTGGGAACGGTTGCTGCATGAGTATGAGCTTAGGATGAGCCGATGTACAAATTAGCAAGAGAGTACGCTAGGAAGCTGGTATCACTACTACCTCCGGGGGTTGAATTTGTCATACATTAGTACTCAATATATTCCTGAAAAAACTACTACCCCATTACTTAATGTTACTCTCTCCGTCGCATAATTTTAGACTCTTTTTGGAATCCCAATTTTTTAAGGGAACATATATTTAATGCACTTTAAGTCACTTCAAAAGGTGCTTATTGCCAAAATTGCCCCTTAAATTCAAATTTTGAAATTGTTCACACCCCTTTGTGAAGGACATTTTTGGAAAATGACAGATTTTGGATTTGATTTTTGAAAGTGGACATATATTTTGGGATGGTCCCAAAATGGAAAAATGGACGCAAAAAATGGGATGGAGGGAGTAGATATTTTCACCACTTTTTCTCGTCTCAAAAAATTTGTCCTTTTAAAATAGTCAGGAATAAATGTTGAATTTCAAAAACAAACCCTCAAAAGTGATTAAAAATGGTTGCAAAAGTAAGAAAAGAACAATGCTGGAAATCAAATCCATGAGACATATGTCCCCTTAAAAATTGAAATCCCTAGAAAGGTCTAATTTTTTGGGACAAGAGTAGTAATGTTTATGTACCGCAAACCCAGTCGAGGCACTACATGATGATGCACGTTTAACTTATTTATTGTTATTTATCTTGTTATTGTTTTAATTGTTGTTTTTTTTAGATTGGAATTTAAGTATTTTACCTGTCCTATAAAAGCATTGCCGAAAAGTAGTGGTGGTTGTGTGACATGTTTGTAAATTTCCTAGTTTATTTTAACTGTTATTACTCTGTTTGTTTTTGCCATGACAAGAACTTTTTTTTTTTTTGATAATTCAAATTTCTCATTAAGAACTTAAGCAAGGCCTATCCTTCATAAGAAGGCGGCTAAGCCCAGAAGGGATACAATTTGGATTACAAGTAAAGCTCATGTCTAAAACATGGGTTGCTAGCCAATGAGCAACAAAATTTTGTTCTCTGTAGATCCAACTGATTTTCCAGTTCCTTTGCTGAACCCATTGTTTAATGTCTTCCACCATTGCTTTAATTTCCCACGGTGGTCTACTGTTCTTGTTGTTGGTACAGTCGACTAGTTCTTTGCAATCCGACTCAAAAACTACATTAGATAGGTCCATGTCCACCATACCACAAGCTATCTGTAATGCCCAAGTTTCTGTAGCTAAGGCTGATGAAGCTACAATCCAACCAGCTCTGTAACATTGGATTCCTCCACCACTATCTCTGCTAAACAACCAAAGGTAGCAGAGCTGCGGGAGGAAGAATAAGCACCATCACAATTGAATTTAACAAAAGAAGGGGGGGAGGATTCCATTTCTTTTCTCTATATACTTTCTCCTTAGTTGTCCTGGTTCCATTGAAAGTAGCCCTCAGATAATCAGAGTTTGCAAGTCTTGCTTTGTCCATTGTTCTTTCTGGGTTGAAAGGAATCCATTTAAAAACAAAGTCGTTCCTGGCTTTCCATATAGCCCAGCAAACTTGGAAGATAAACCCTACTTGTTCGCTATTAGTTTCCTTTACAAGATCACCACAAAGCAAATCTTCCACCCATTTATCTGCCAAACTAATGGGCTGCTCTTTGATCCAGTATGAAAGGCCACATCCAAACCAAATCGTCTCAGTCCAGCTACATCGAAATACCACATGCTCAATAGATTCCTACTCTTGCTCACAAATAGGGCACATCGGTGATTGGGAGCATTTTCTTCTGCACAAATTATCCTTGCATGCTATCCAATTCTTAATAACTCTCCAGACAAAGTTGAGTACCTTGGGAATAGCAGGAACTGTCGAGAGTTTTACCCAGAAGTTGTTTGGAAAGCAACGTGAAGAGGATGGTTGATGGCTTTTGGCTCTGAGCTTAGCTTTAAAAGCTTAGGCGTATCCCGTTTTGACCGTGTAATTTCCATTTTTTGTGTGGCTCCAAATGATGTTATCCCTAGCATTCATTACACTGATTGGAATTTTCTGAATGGCCTTCACCTCTTCTCTTGACACATAACTTTGTAGTTTCTCCACATCCCACACTTTTCCTTGCTAGCATACGAAGTCCGAAACCAAGGACCATGGGCAGTCTGCAGGTGGTGTTGTTATAGGTTTTCCATCAGCCCAATTTGGTATCCAATTGTCTCCCCAAAACTTGATACTATCCCCATTACCAACATTCCATCGAAGCCCCCCTTTTCCAAGAGCTTTGCCTTCCAGCAGACTACTCCAAAGCCATGAAGGTGAGGCCCCTCTGCTTGCATCCATGCACGAGCTATTAGGAAGGTAAAGTCCCTTTAGCACTTGAACCCAGAAAGCATTGGGATTGTTTAGGATTCTCCAGTATTGTTTGGCCAGTAATGCACAGTTAAAGGTTTCCAAGTCTCGGAAACCCATACCACCGTTTCCTTTTGCATTCGTTAACTTATCCCAAGTTCCCCAATGAATTTTTCCCCCTTTCTCACCATTCTCCCACCAAAATTTCCCCACAATAGAATTCAGCATGAAGCATAGAGATGTGGGCAGCTTGAAACACATCATGGGATACATTGGGGTTGCTTGTATCACAGATTTAATTAAGACTTCCTTGCTAGCTTGGGGGAGTGTCTTCCCATTCCACCCGTGAATCTTTTTCGAGATCCTATCTTTGATAAAGGCCAACGACTCCTTTTTTGATCTCCCCAAAAACATCGGAAGGCCCAGGTATTTAGCTCCGTCAGTCATCTTTTCCATCCCAAAAATATTTTTGACTTCCGTCTTGGCAGTCATGGAGGTATTTGGAGTGAAAAATAGACTGGACTTCTGGAGATTGATATCCAACCTTGAAGCTTCACTGAAGCACATCATGAGGTCTTTGAAGTTAGAGCAGCATTTTGCATCTGCTTCGAGAAAGACCAAAGAATCATCAGCAAACAACAGGTGCAACACAATAGGACACTTCCTTTTGAGCCGTATTCCCGATAAGGACTTTTTAAGAATAACTTTATTGATCAAGACTGAAAGCACGTTTGAGGCAATGAGGAAAAGATACGGTGAAAGAGGATCCCCCTGACGCAGACCCTGATTAGGCGCGACATTGCACACCTGCTCTCTATTAGCAGTACTTGAAAACTTCACAGAACACATACACTCCTTTACCCAATTTCTCCAAGTGGGAGAAAAGCCCATTTTTTCGAGCACCCTTAACAGGAAGTCCGAGCAAATTCTGTCATAAGCTTTGTTCAGGTCTAGCTTTATTGCCACTGCCCCTTTCTTTCCATCTTTCTTATGTTTGAGATAATGGAATGCTTCATGAGCAACAATGATATTATCATGGATTTGTCTTCCTGGTATGAAAGCAGACTATTGCTCCGAAATAATGTCAGTAATAAAAGGTTGGAGACGATTTGTAATGATTTTGGAAAAAAATTTGTAATTGAAACGACATAAACTGATGGGGCGGAATTAAGACATGGATTTAGGATTTGGTACCTTGGGAATGAGAGTGACATTGGTATGGTTCAATTCCTTCAAAAGCTGGCCTTATTCAAAAAACTCCTGAGCTGCCTTGAACACATTTTCACCTACAATGCTCCAATATTTTTGGTAAAATAATCCAGGGAATCCTTCTGATCCCGGAGCCTTTAAAGGACCCATTTGATAGACTGCTTCTTGTTATGGTTCTAGTCATAGCAACATTCATCTCTGGTGTAATGACATTGTCCACTAAGGAGATTATATCCTCAAAGTCCTTTCTCGGTGGGGGTTGGTACATTTTTTGAAAATGGCCTTTGATAATACCAGTAATGCTTTCTTTCTCATTCTGCCAGACTCCACCCTCATCCCTTAGTTTCACAACTTGATTTCTCTGTCTTCTATGAATTGTAGTTAGCTGGAAGAAACGAGTATTCTTGTCACCCATCCTAAGCCTGTTCACCCTTGATCGTTGATGCCAAAACATGGACTCTTTTTGCCATAAATCCCCCAATTTGGTTGTCAATACTTTCTCATTCACGTAAATATCAGAGTTGCTCTCACTTTCCTTATGTATTCTGATCAGCTGGTCCTTTATTGTGGCAATTTGGAGTCTTAAATCCCCAAAGTTTTTTCTATGTCACGCTTTCAAGTTCTCCTTACAGCGTCTAAGCCTCTTACACATTTGGAGCATCTCTGTGCCATCTACTTCTCGTGCCCACGCCTTGGAAAAAATGTGATGACACTCCTCTTCCGTTGTCCAAAGATATTCAAAATGAAAAGGCCTTTTAACTTTGTTTAAGGAGAAATCTGTGTTAAGTAGCAATGAGTTATGGTCAGAGCCTATTGCTGCCTCCACAAAAACCATTGTCGTTTCAAAGAGAACTCTCTATTCCACATTGGCGAATGCCATATCAATCCTCTCCATGATAAAGGCTCCATCTGCTCTATTGTTTCTCTACGTGAATCTTGGTCCTTTGCATTCTAAATCCACCAGTTCACAGTCGTTAAGCATGTTATGAAAAGCACCAATTCTACCAGAGTCTGAAATGTTGCCCCCAACCTTGTCACCAACACTAAGGATTTGATTGAAATCCCCAATGCACAGCCATGGCAGTCGTTCAAAGCCAGCGATGTCACGAATCTCATCCCAAACTTTTTCCTTTCTTGTATGCGTAGGACACCCATAAACAAAAGTTGCAGCCCAACTCAAGGATTCTGCTTTTATTGTGATGACTGTGTGCATTAAGTTCTTGTGAGAGAACTCCACATCAACAGAAACATCATTATTCCACCATAAAGCTAACCCTCCGGCTAGCCCTTCGGGATCAACATAACTACCATAATCAAACTTTAATCTACAGCGGATGGTCTCTAGCTTGACCTTATTATTCTTTGTCTCCATCAGATAGATGATGGAGGGGCTTTTCTTCCGAACTAAATCACCTAAAGCCTAGCTTGTCAGGGTGCGCCCAATACCTTGACAGTTCCAGGTTAGGATCAGTATTGGGGGTGTGGCTATTTCGGGCCAGCCATAAGCCCCTTTCCATTTTTTGAGACGTCGGCTTCATTTTCCTCATAACCTCGAACAACTTTAATGGGCACCATTCTGGTATCGCCTCTCTGACCTTCCAACTCTTGGCCAATGTTAACTTCGCACAGAGTATTCTCGGCACCATGGTTAATGCCAACATCTAAACCATTCCCATTTGAGGTAAAGAGAGGGATTGACTTCCTCGGGGATCGACGGAGCAGGTGAGAGGTTTTGGTTCTAGATGTGGGTGAGAGGTTTTTTCTGGTGGTGGGTTTGGTAGTAGGTGGATGGTCGCATTGGTTGGGGTTATTGTCAGGGGCACATAGATGAAGGATTTTGGATCTATGGGGTTCTTCGACATCGTCTTGTATTTTTCGTTTGATAACAAGGGAACTGAACACCTTTACGAGGGAGACATCAGTGATTTGGGTTACGGTTTTTTGGTTCGATGGAGAAGAAATGGGTGAAGTGGGGCTATTGGGTGGGCTGATTCCCGTAATAAGAGCACTGGGTTCTACAAGAGAGTTCAAGGAAAGGGCTTTTGGGCTCTGTCAAGGGGTTCGGTTACAAAGTATTGGTGGACAGTATTTATGGAGTGGGCTGGATGAGGAGTTGGTGTAGGGTTATTAGGGTTATTATTTAGGCCCAAAGGAAGGTTAGGGATATAGACCGAATCAGGAGGGTCCGAACCGATTTGGGTACTGGATAATAACATTGACTTTAACAAATCATTGTGGATAAATCCCAAACGGGTAAGGTTCTTAGGGGAGGATGATGTACCAGTTTCCTTTGTCGTTTTGCCACCTGTCCCATCCAATACGCCCGCATAGGCTTGAGAGCGTGATTGCCTCATTCCCAAAGGACGCGGAATATTCTGCTCCTCCTGGGTAGTTCTCATGCATTCCCTCGTATCCCTCATGTCACGCGCATCACCATCATCGTGGGCAATCGGCCGCTGCTGTAGGAGGAGATTAACCCTAGCCTCTGCTTCATCAACCTGCTGTTGAATTTCTTCTATAGGGATAGCTGACTGTCTTGCTCTGCCCGCACGCAGCTCCGGGCCGTATCTAGATCTCTCCCCAACCTCTCGGGATACAAACTTGCAATTCTTGTTCTCATGCCCGATTCTCCCACATGTATAGCAATAGTTAGTTAGCTTCTCATACTTGTATGAGATCCAAAGGTCACTACCCCAACCGGATTTCCGACAGAGGAAGAAGCCCTTGGGGAGAGGCTCATCCAGCTTGACTTCTGCACTGACTCTTAGAAAGCTTCTTCCCAGAAGGATTCCGTCATGAGAGTTTTCGACGGCCAACAAACGTCCAAATCGTCGTCCCATGAGTTCAGCGTTGGCTCTATTCATCTTTTCGACAGGTAGCCCATGAATTTGTATCCAGAACAGGCAGTGCGTGAACACTACATCCGCCACAGCTCCTCAATTTGGGAGAGGTTGGAGAACAAGAAAGTTATTTGCCACCGACCAAGGTCCCTCATTTAGGATAAAATCTCTGTCCTCGTTCTCTTCAAAACGGAAAAGGAAAATATTGTTGTTCCAGGGGATAACAGAGAAAGAGGCTCTTGTCTTCCACGCCACATTACAAACATTTGAAACCGCTGTAAGGTTACACGGTTTAGGACTGAGGATTTTCCCAACTAGGCACCGGTTTTGGAAAATTCCGGTTTCCCCAAATCCTTCTTCGAGATCTAGAATTTCTGTAGCCGCCATGGCTCACGAGCAGTAAAGAAAGGGGACAGTAGTTGAGATGGGTTAGGGTTATGGATAGGAAAGGAGTGGAAGGAATGGAGGGTGGGTTAAGAGAAGGAGGTGAAAGAGACGGGGGGATAAATGGATCCGAGGATGGGAGGGTGTAGGGAGGAGGTGAACAAGGAGGATATGAAAAGGACAGGAGATGGTGGTGGAGGTGTATGGGTAGAAAATGGTGAATGAAGGGCGGAGGAAGGAGGCACGGAAAATAGAGGGACAGTCTATTCCACAAGTCCACTATGGGACAAATCTCTCATTTTAGAGAGAGAAACTCTCATTCTAGAGAGAGATTGAACAAGAACAAACCATCTATCCCATGACAAGAACTTCATATTACGTATTTATTGAGAAAAAAATTATATTAGTGAAATGTATCTTTAGTTCTGTTACATTGTTTTGATGGCGGAGCACAAGCACAATCGGAATAGAGAAGACGAGCACTTTCGAGTACATGGGGACCATCATTTGAAACAGAGAAGACAAGCACTTTCTGTAAACATAAGTTATGAGAATTGTGTATCTGCAAATTTGAAATTCGAAACATAACAGATGGTCTGGTTTATTTGCACTCTCTCTCCGTGGTACGAATTAGATGTGTATACTGTATTGTAAGTTTACAAGATGTGAGGCCTCATTTCGTGTTGTGGTGATAGGCCCCTGAACAAGAATCAGGATGAGTTTCATTATATTTAGGCCGGGCTCTCCGAATCTATACTTATATTTTTAAGATGAAATTTTGAATTTATTGTCTAAAAATTTCCAGCGTTAATTTAGAGCTTTTGGTCCTCCAAAGGTTGTCGGTTCAAATGACACATACTCGCCATTTACCAGTCGCGTCTCTTGTGGACTATATATTCCCAAGTCACGCTAATATAGATTATCTCCCTCCCTCATTTCATTTTCGACTTTCTTCCAAGTGTGTTTTGCTGTTCTGCATACTCGGTTTGCATTTGCATTCAATAGTGTGCAAATTCCGTTCTGGTTCCCTAAGGCACATAGATGAAGTGAAGTACTGTTACTTTTGTGTGGATGATCGTTGTATCTTGGGAGATAAAACGTCTGGGGCCATAGTGAGCGACAAATCTATCGTAAGTACACAGTGGATACTGGCCTTGATCTGATCTGTACAGGTTACTACTTCCGAATACATGCAGCAATTCTAGGGCACCACAGCCACTAATTAACCTCGTCGTTCGAACGAGAGGAGGATTCGCAATCTGCTAGTGGATTATATTGGGAAGTCATATTGCCAGGTTATGGATTTGGACTGGTGTTTGGAATTGTTACTGGTTATCTTTTGCTCTCAGCAGGAAGACCTCAATGGCTTGCGAGGATGATCGAAGATGGAGGGAGCATAAGTGGGAAGAGGGTGAAAAGGCATGCTCAGAGGCTAGTAGAGAATTGCGAATCAATCCAGAATGCATGGGCCCATATGATTAGCCGAATAATTGTAGAAAATGCAAGCAAGAGGGAAAAAAAAAATTATTAGTTTTTACAATATCGTAGAAAGTGGTAGAAAGTAAATTTTTTTGTATAACCCCTCTTTTGAGCTTGCCTTATTTTTTTCTCACAAAAAGTGCAAGAAATTTTTTTTTCTTAACAATAATTACTATTACTTCCTTATTTACCCTATTCAAAAAAAGATATACATTTTTTTATTATTATCTTCTTGCAAAATTTTCATCCTAATCAAATGGATGCAAGAAAAATAATATTTTCTCTTTATGTTCTTTTACTTCACTTTCTATCATTTTCACTTTAAATTAGTATCTTTTTTTCGTTAATCAATCGATCCTTGGTGTTTTTTAGAAACGCTACGTTAACCATCTCTGGTGATCCACCTTTTGGGTACACTAAGTGATATGTCACCACTAGTGATGTGTACAATGTACTCTATCAATACAATAGTGACACATTACATGATACAAAACGTAATCGCCGGAGATGGTCACCAGAGCATTAAGAAAAGTCATTCTCTCATAATATATCAATTTTAATTCAAAAAATAAATACTTATTTTTCTTAGTGGAATGGGAGCTTATTCCAAATAGCATTACTTTCACATTGTAGTGAAAGAAATTTTCCCCCGGCCGGTCCTAATTTATTATGGAAGGGGCCAGTTTACCATGACCGTACAAGT
The DNA here is from genome assembly GCF_030253575.1 of Rhododendron vialii. Classification (NCBI taxonomy): domain Eukaryota; kingdom Viridiplantae; phylum Streptophyta; class Magnoliopsida; order Ericales; family Ericaceae; genus Rhododendron; species Rhododendron vialii. The sequence continues at coordinate 14,272,656 of NC_080559.1, read as the reverse complement.
CTTTTTGGGTGTTTCTTGATTGCTTTAGACCTGATCTGCGTGAGAGTTTTACAATGGCAGTGTAAAACAAATTATAGAGAATTTGTAAAACTTTTAGGAAAGCGATTTCTATACTTCATTTTTTTTTATAACCACACTCCCTTTTTCAGATTTTAGTATTCAAAGTGTATGTTTTTTTTTTCACTAAAAGAAAAAAAGAAATGTGGATATCAAAAAAAGGGAGTAGAAATCAATTTCCAACTTTTACGATGGATATTTAGTTGATTTGGTTTTATGGTTCTTGCAACTTTTACACTAACGGATCACCGATTGTCTGCGCGTTCTACCGAGCTGATGAGGATATATTTCATTCCGAATCAAATTAAAGGAGGGCCAGACTGCGGTTATAATTAACGAATCCCATTTAACTCATATGTGTTGTTTTCTTTTCCCCAAACCATACCTATGAGTGAAGGTCTTTTTGGAACTTGTGGAAAATAAAGGGAAAAGAAGACAAAATTATGGAGAAAGAAAAATGTAGGGAAAATGTATTTTAGTTTTCTATTTTCTTCTCTTCCTTTCTTTTTCCTAATATCCAAACAAGCCCTGGGTAAATTTTTTAAGTTGTCTGGAAGCATGTTGAACTATTTAGGAGTAGCATAGTTGGTCACCGTTGTCAGTAACGGATCCAAGAATTTAACATTATAAGAACCCTTATTTATAACAGCCGTGAATATTCTTTCTATTATCAACTGCAACAAATACCTTAGACTAGTATAACTATCTACAAAAATCTATAATGCAAGAGTGAGATATTATTCAGTGAGATGTAGAAATGCGTATATCTTTTTAAAGTTTGAATGGGGTACGTAACCCCTACACAAGTCTGCCCCCGACCATCACACACTTTCATTAAGCCTTGAGGAGTAAAATTTTATCACAAGTAAGAGTTGGAGTAATAATTAATCTTTCTTTTAGGGAAGTATTTTTTGTTAAATTTTCTCTTTATTGTCAATTTATATTTGTAACCCACTGAGATTACGAATTCCCACATGGTTAATAAAGTAAATAAAATTGTATGACCTGCAGATCATTACTAAGGAAAAGCCATAAAGAAAGGGGACATAAATCAGCCCCCCTCATTGCTTTTTGCACTACGGATCGCAGCATAATTTTTGCTCAACTAATAAAGATTTGAAACAACATAAAATTATGGGAATTATGGGAAATCGAGATTGCATTCTCACTCCCATCAAAGATGCTTGTCATCCAAACTTTTAAAACCAACTTTTCTCAAGCACAAACAGAGGCCAAATTTACAAGAAGAAGAGACCACCAGCTTCCCAAACTTCATTTGTGCTTATACATATCTGAGGATATTATTGTTGTGTAATAACGTTTGTATAACAAGGCCTTGTAATGCCTAATCTTATTTTTCCTAAGAATGATACAAGTGGTTATTCAAAGTTCAAACTATACAAATCCCCAGACTTTACAAAAAGGGAATTCTTAGGGTTGAGAAGAATACCCTTTTTTCCCCGTCACTAAGACATACATATTGGCAACCAGGGATTTCCATGCAACCCCGTATGAGTTTGAATTCATGCCTCTTGTTGATAAGCTTCAAGAAACTGTCTTATTTGGAGTCTTTCACTTGTTGTAAGATCGGGATCATTGCTCGTCAATCTCGCCCGCAGCGCTGCTGTAATGCTGTCCGGATCATCATCTGTGACCTGCACATAAAAAGACAAACACACGTATGCAAAGTTTGTTTTTTTCCAAGCCAAACAAAAAAAGAGGAGAAAAAAAAAAGTTTGTTTTTCTTTGTGTTCCCCTACCCTCCAGTTCACTTTATTTTGCTTCCACAAATTCAAGATCCAAACACAACCTAAAAGACAAAGACCATAAGCCAGCAAAGGCCCTTTGTGGGGGTCAAAAATGGAAATAGGGTAACCACCTAAAAGGGGATTTCAAGACACACGTATGCACTCAAAATACTTTATTAAGGGCTACGGGAAGAAAAAAATTCCTTCTAAAAGATATAACAGAACTCCATTAATCCTTGAACTCCATTAATCCTTCAATCACCATCAAAACTCCTCGTGAACGACACAAAAAGAAAACCTACTCTTAAGATGGGAAAATATCTGTAGCTTAATGTTACCTGGACATAGTTGTTGACATGGCCGTCTTTGTTGGCAGGAGTTACAAGCTCATAATAATTGCATGTCCACTCACCATCAACAACATACTTGTATTCATAACGTCCTTCCTGCGAAAGAAGAGCCCGTGATTTTAATCTCCTCTAAATTAGCAAGATGATGGCAAGTTGCAAATTCCATTCGGGTTCGACAGGTATCCAGCTAATTCCTAGACAAGAAGTTAATGGTGGATCACAATTATCCTCATTCATATTGGTGATCCACGAATGCCATCGTGAAAGGGGAGTGAAAACACCTAGGTTCTCTTTAATGAAAGTAACATGAGTGTGGTCACACCATCCCTACCCAAAACTTGAGAATCCATTGCTTGAAAATGAAAGCAGGGAGTTTTCTCTTCTTCCCCTTTTCTAGGGGTGGTTAGTAATTTGACTGCAGTTGGAAGCTATAAATTGTAGAACGCCTTCCAAATACTACAACAGCTGTCAAAAATTAAAATACTAAAATAGAAAGAAAAAAGAACTCCATAAGTTCTAGAACAGAACACCTATGGATGCCTCCTTTCACCCAAACTTTCAAAAAATTGGCTATTACCAAGTACCTTTATAAAATAGACCATGGATTGTGGTTATTGTGGTATTCAAAGACGGTTGCCAAGTCTTAGAAATGATTAGCAACAAAAAGTTGTCAACAGCAAAAAAAAAAAAAAAAACTGAATCAAACACTTTCACCTTCTTAGGACCACAACTTCAGGAGCTTACCGGCAATTCCCTCTGGAGAATCCACAGACCTCGTTCCTTATCAAATTTCATAGGTATCCTCTGAGAAGTTCACGAGAAAATTGTCAGATGAGTTCCGAGTCATGAAATGTAATGTCTGAAAGGTTCATGAAAATATCACATGTGGAATGCAAAAAATGTTAAATCTTTTCACCCCATATGTGTGTAAAACTTGAGACCAAAACTTTAACTTCGAATCAGAATTCGTCAGGTACAGAGTGGTTGAGCTTGATATGTGTTACTAGCAGCCTTTGCAGGCATCAAGTTCTCCAACACCCTCGGTCGAGTCCCTCACGTGCAAATCAATTTTGTGTAACCCAATCTTGCATGCAGAGACAAAAAAAAAAAAAAATCCAAACATAGACAAGTAGAATGCAAGGGAAAACGAACAAACACAAATCGAGAGAATTATCCTAAAAGCTTAAGCTATTAGGAAAGAAACTCTTCAACACTTAAAGAGTCCAAGGCAAAATGTTCTCCAGGTAACTATAAGAGTCAACACAAAAGGCCAATTATCACAAAATAAAAAGAAACAGAAAGTCCTAATTCTGTTAACCATGACTCCATTACCAATCCACGAACCCAAGCCTGGAACATCCAATGTAACATTGCAGTCATTAATTAATGTGATGATATGATGAGTGGGGTAGAAAACCTATATTTGCCACCCTGACGACCTCTGTTAGCAAAGAATCTTGCAAGAGGAAATTCCTGCTTAGTTACAAATGAAACCATCTAAAGCTCATGTACCAAGGCATCAGCAATAAGAGAGCAGCAAAGGTTAGAAAGAAAAAGAACACAAGTATGATGGTGATGATGACAGCCTGGATGGCAGACCCAACCAATTTCGAAGTTCTACAATTGTTTCTTAAACCCCCAGCGGCTTTACTGCCTGCAGGAACAGACAAAACCCCATTTTCACACAATGATACTGGTCGAGCTGAATGAGCATTAAGAAGAATCCACCTTACTAGCTCACCTAACTTGTTAGATGTTTGTTTTGAATATATTCGGACGACGGAATATCCATTTTGCTGATACAGGGAGAAAAATAAAAGTAGCAGTGTTTCAAGTTGGGTGAACCAACTAATGCAAACGTTCTTAGGTCATAATTGATAGATTCATTCATACATCAAAAGTCAAAATCATAGGTACACCTTCGGCAATTTACAGGCAACAAAAGCAATGAGAACAAAGTTTCATTATCTAAGAAAGATATCCAAAATCAAAAACTTGACCATTACCTGACCCCACCCAATATCAAGTCCCGAGACTTCCACATTTGAACAAGTGCTGCATTCCCAAGTCAAAGTGACAAGCTTCTTTTTGAGGCCTGTAAGCTTTAAACAAGAAGATTTGCATATAAATGCCCAAACAAGGACGAGTCCTTTTAACCAAGAGAAAATGGTAATCTCAGGGAAGAGCCAACTCACAATATCAGCAGCGGCACTTTTTATAGCATCCAGTTTTGGGAAGCATGAGCGCTTGCTCTACAGGGAAAAAGAAAAACATTGAGTTTCTTCATGGAAAGTTGAATGCATGCCCTTTTCTCTTGTAATTCATAGTAATAATGATGACTAGTTCAGAAACAATTTCCCTCACAAAATCCGCATTAAAATAAAGGTTGATACAGAATTAGCAGCCTATGGAATGTGCAGGAAGGTTCTGTTTCCTTGTTACAATGATCTGTCATTGTCAGTAGTCCAAGGCTCCAAGCTATGGAATTCGCCAGGACAATTATTCAACTTGATCGAATTCAATAGTTAGTTTGTAGGATGGCTCATGCATAAATTTCAACAACCGTTTCAAATAGACCATGTTTGATCTTAAAATAAATAGGTCAAATACCAACACATAGAAGAATCATATAAGCATGAAGTGACACCATTCAAGAGGATTACACAAAAAGTAAATTTACCAATAGCAAATTGTTGGCCTCGCTTAGCTTGTAGCCTTGAATCCAAAACATGTATGCCAACTGTAATTCACAGCAAAGCTTCAGAAAATCTTTTACAAGAGAATCAATCAAACCGCACACAAATGTCAATATCTACCTAACCACCGTATGAAACATTGTGTCCCTTTTTTTTCGGTAAAGAAACATTATGTCCCCTGTTCATGAAGGATGGCAGTTTCAACAGAGTAGTTGAAATAAATTAACTGTAACGACAAAAATTATAAAGCTTGACAATCTATAGTATTTAGTCTATTCAAACAATGACAATACTCCACTTAACAAGAATAACAGTTGAATGATACATGTGAAAATAATGAAAGGTACAAGCAAAGACAGATGAAAGAACTAGCATGACCATTGACCTCTATAATTTGTGTTGTCTGTTTTTGCCCTTTATTTATATCCTGAGGGTAAGATTGTCCTTGAGCTGTGATGTGATATCCTGGGAGGTCAAGGGGTCTAACTATGTCTCCTAACTTGTTCTCCAACCTCAAACTTTTTGCACATTGAGCACATTGAGTATAAAATAGAGCTAAGGAAGATTGTGGCAATTTGTCACGACGAGTAGAATCTGAGCATACAAGGAAAATGGATAAAGATTAGACACTTACTGCAGTTGCAGGAGCTCTCCCTAATCCAGCTGTACAATGTATATAAGTTACACCTCCATTCCGGTTAATGGCCTTGTGTAGTTTGCTCACCACAGCTGGAAGCCGCATCCGCAAATCAAATGAATCAAAGTCCCTGTGACGCTAGACATTACTTCGCAATACACAAAGTAGAACTGCACTAAGAGGGTACCATATGCAAGTCTGGAAGCAAAATCAATGATTGGACGTAGTGGAGAAAATTGTTGCACGGTCTTGAGTAGAACTCAACCCCAAAAGCTAACAATTGAAGTGAGGGTGCCCTCGCGCTTATATACTTCATATCACTTGGTACCCATGCGATGTGAGACTTCGCTTCATACACTCCCTTGTGCGCAGCTTGCTCACTCGGCAACACCTACCGCGTGTAAGCTAGAGACACGCACCCTACTCATCTCTGGTACCTAGCGTTGATACCATGTTACACAGTCTTGAGTAGGTAGACTTTGGACCGGGTGAAGAATTTAAAATGTTCACTAGAGCTCAACCCCAAAAGCTAGCTATTGAATTGAGGGTGCCATCACGCTTATATACTTCATAATACTTTGGTACCCAGGCGATGTGGGACTTCGCTTCACAAAAAGTTTTACAACTTTTTTTTTCTACTTAAAGCTCATGTCTGCTTTAGGAATCTTCAGTTCGGTACACATATAAAACAACTATTTAGAATTATCACTTTATCACACATCAAGAAATCCAATCAGTAGTGTACACCTCTTTTGTATTTTACAATAGTAATATAACAAGAGAAAGCTTAAAAAACTCTCTTCTCAGCTGTCGAGTACCCAAAATTACACCGTTCCTGATATTAAAATTTCTCTGGTACATAAATAGGCAAGGGAGACAACAAATTTAGCTTTATGAAGGATTACCAAAGTAAGTAAGTAACCACATCCTGCAAGCAATAGAAAACCACAAGATGTTACTCCCTCTGTCCCAAAATGTTGGTCCTCTTTGGGAGTGCGTGTCATTTTTCAGTTGATTATATCTTGCAATCTATATCTTTTAGGTGATTTAAAAAACTATGTATAATAGAGCTCATTGAGATCTATCAAACAAGATCCACATTTGATATAAAAAATATTATAAATTAGAAGATATAGCCAATCTTTTGAGACTTCCAAAAAATGAAAGAGGACCAAGAATTTGGGACGGAGGGAGTAGTAACTTATCTAGAACAATCACCATTATCGTTGACTAACCTTATTTCAGCACGTAAGTGTTCAATGTCATCGTGTGTGCTGACATATGCACGAATGGCAGTGATATCAACCCCAAAGTATCTACGAAAATCAGTAAAGGACATCAAGCGAACATTATCACCAAGTCAATCTGGTCAAACTTTGCGTCATACCCTTGACTGCTATACGTGAAATGACTACAATGATCATGAAAGAACATGAATTATATGCAATTCTTTGGATACTCAAGATCTGGATCTTGTTGCAAGCAAAATATAGTTTTCACTCCCACGCTACGAAGCTTGTCAACATCCTCAGGAGTCTGCCATTTTCAAAAAAAAAAAAAAAAATTAGAATTTAAAAAAAAAAAAAAAACTGAGGACAGAACAGAATACATTAAGCTCATATACTCAAGCGTAGAATTAAGGATTACCTGTAGGCATGAGCCCACAATCAAGTCAGGACGGATGAAGTTGTAGTTCATTCCTAGTTCATGTCTATAGGTCAACACTGTAGAAACAAACAAGGAAAGGTAACCCAAAACAACATTACATCGGGCAAAAGCAATATCCATGAGGAAACCCTAAACTAGGATATGCCAACTAAACTTACCTCCCCCTCCCGCACGCACACCTCTCTTTTCTGGGGGCCCTATAAGAACTTCACATAGTGTGTTTGGTGCTAGTGTTTAGTGTTAGATGACAAGAGGTGGTCTGGGTGAGGCTCAGCCCCAATCAGAAGTGATGTTTGCCCAAGGCCTTATCATCGGACTCAAGTGTCTTCTTCCAATATGACTTTGAGGGCCTGCCCATTAAGCTAGTCTGATCCAATTTTTAATTTTTTTTTTTCTGCAGGCTACATAGCTTCAAGGTTGAAGAGCAATGAGAAGAATGTGTCAATAACCAAGAAAAACAAAGACTCACCTAGGTAGAGTCCTACATGGAAATGCCTAACTTTGGGGTTCATATTTTGTTAACGACTTGATACTCCAGGGTCACGATCAATCTTTATGCCTCTAACATGTAAAGCAAGCCTGAAGCTTCCCATGAATTCCTCCTAAGCCATGCATAAAGTCAAAAACATGAAGTCATGGAATGAATCAACTTACCAGCACCCATAGCTTCAGTCATAGTGTTGCTATATGTTTCAGATATTTCCTCCTTGACATTAGCATTAGCGTTGCTCATCTTGGTGCTGGATGTCGAACCAGAAACTGCCTAAAAATGACATTATATACATATAAAACCATAAATGGTAGCACAAACCCACCCATCTGAGGTAGTTGCAAACAATAACAGAAAAGGAATAATATATTTGCTGATGCAGCTCTAAAAATAACCACTAGAATATCTAAGTTCTAACACAAGTGAACTGTTCATGGGCTCCTTTTTTTTTTAACTACCTGGGACCAACCCCACCACCTGCAACTTTAGGTTGAGGTATGTTGGTTGCATTAACATGTTCTCCCTCTTTTCTTTATCTGATAGGGAAATCATATATTTCCCATTGACTGTCTCAAAAACGGGAAACTACTCATCCACATGTTTTCACTTCTTAATATCAAGGGAAAACAATCTTTTTCATGCTTGCTTTTGTCTTGTCCAATGAAAAAAATTGGAAAATGAAAACATTGAAATAACACATGAAACAATGGACCCAAAAATTTCACCACCCCACTCTGACTTACTCCCTCTGTCCCAAATTGCTGTGCATGTTTCCTTTTTGGAACCTCTCAAAAAATTGCCGACATTTCACAATCTATAATGGTTTTTTATGATTTCGAAATCTTTGTTTAACAAAATCAATTGAGATCTATCAAACAAGACCCATATTGAATATAAAAAATATTATAAATTAAAAGACATAGATAATTTTTTGAGAAGTCCCAAAAAGGAAACGACACAACAATTTGGGACGGAGGGAGTATTTTACGTAGGCAAAAAGGGTAAGGGAAGGAAAAGTTGCAATTCGCGGCAGTGACACAAACCCAGGCATCGCGCCTAAGCCGATAGCTCCTCAACCACTATGCCAAGCAGTTGGTCTTAGCCCATACTCTACCAATAATGTTAAATTGGACAAAATGCTCTATTGTTTGGCACCGAAAAATAGAAAATCCCGGTTCCACCACCGATGGTATTATCTTACTGGCAGTTGTATTAGACTATTCAAATTATACTCAAACTTAAAATAAATAAATAAAATTGAATGCATTGACCAATGGAGCAAAAAAGAAATAGAAGCCAGAACAATGAGAACAAAAACAAAATTGAAAACATGATAAAAGGAACAAACATCTCAAGAGGGGGACAAAATACAACAGAACAAACTAAAAGAATATTCCATATAAACCAACTGACTATGACACTTGCGAAAATATCTCAAAAAATTGTTCTCTATATTCCAATCTCAATGTTTCAATATGAATTGGCCCCTAAATACATTTTTAAAAAAAGGTAAAAATAATCTAAACAAGGGCAAAAAAATACGAGCCAATATAATTAGCAGCAAAATCAGCAATATAACTCCTCTACAGAATCGTGAGGTACCTTAACGATAATAACACGGGGACGATCAACCGAATTCATCATTCCCTGCAAAACAAACTTGAGCCTCGTATACAGACACAAAATACAAATATACAAGTACATATAGATACATGGATGCAAGAAAGGACGCAGGATTTTATAGTTGGGTGGGCGTCAATAAACATTGTAACGTTTTGTAGCTAAAAACTAGTAAAATTCTAGTAGCAATTTGAAACATGCGTGCAGCAGTCACCCGGGTTCATCCGCCCCTCGGTCCATCCTTGTTTAATGTTTAAATATATGTGTATATACTCAGTATATCTGTGGAATTTTCAATAACTGAGTTAAGTTAAAGCGGGAGTGTACACTACCACTGTACTGACACTACATGGAGGCTTGCTCGCATTGAATTTGAAGGTTTGAATGGGCAAAGCAGAGGATCTGGAAATTGAAAACAAATAAGTAAGTGATTTACAGATTTTGAAGTGTTAAACGGCGACATATAGAACTCAACATTACATGGAAATTTAAAGCGTGCCTGGAGAGTGAGTGAAGACAATTCATCTGCACCAAACGGAAGTAACAAATCTGCAAGAGGAGATAGAGAGAGAGAGATAGAGAGAGAGAGTCGATGCAACAAATCTGATGAGTAGACGGGAGAGCAATCTTGGGGGTGGATATTTTTCGAGTTAGATATTTTGATTTGTTTTTATAGGTATTGAGTTTAGTAAAAGAAAGGACTTTAACTTTCCGCAGATTCTCGAAACTGCCATCTCTAGGCCGGCCCGTTTGGCATTGAAAAGATGTTTAGGTGTTTTCGGCAGTGAAAAATTTGTATATTTTTATTTGTAGTTGAAAATATGTTAGGTGTTTTCAGCAGTGAATAAATTGTTGAGAAATGTCAATTTTATTTCTAAAAGTGAATAAGTTGTTGATGAGTTTGTGAGTAGGGTTCTGTATAAAAAAGATTTACGTTGAGAATTTTTTTGTTAATAACAACGAAATAGTAAAATGCTGAAACCTTTTTGTTAGTAGAAACGAGATGATAAAATGCGTTAAATATTTACGGCCCCTTTGGATGAAGTGATTTCAGGAGAAAAGAAAAGAAAGGATTTTGGTTTTCAGTCAAATCACTCGTTTGGATTGATTATTTTGATGAGAAATGGAAAGAAAAGTACAGAAATAAAATATTTTGATTGGCTTCTCCCCTTTCTCACCCAATCTCACCAAAAATGGTGAGATTTTATGAGAAAAGACTGCCCTTTCTTATCTTACTCTTTCTCACCATCCAAAAGGGCTGTTAGTGTTTTTTGTTAGTGGAAACACCCTCATTATAAAACAAACACACAAACACTTTACACACACTCACATCTTTTGGGAGTCTCACACATACTAGAGGTGTAGTGTATGTAGGCCCCAATGTGAATATGAGTGAATTTGTGTAAGTATTTGTTGTTATACAATGATTGAAAATACACTGAATCGTGAAAATCATTCAAAACTGAATTGATCCACTCGTTTCAAATTAGAATCGTGGACTAATGGATTAGATAAGGATTCAAAACTTAGAAAACGATGACTCGCAATTTGGTCCACGGATTTTTATCTACAAATCCTGGATTAACTAAACCGAACCGTGAAATATTTTTAATATATGTAAATAAAAAATAAATACACGTACGTATATGGATATATAAATAATTTTACCACTATAATAAATATTTTAACTATTTTAGTATTTTACATTAATGTGATATACTTTATATCCATATAAAACTTGGGGGTAAAGTAGAATTCTTTGCTAAATAGGATAAAACTATAGTAACTTACACATCTACTACACACTTGACTGACATTACGGAGTATACTCCTAAATCAAAACTAAACCCTAATTCCTAAATATGTTGCTTATACTACTTACTTTCTAGTTGCTTATTTTTTTTATTGAATGTAATCGGTAATTAAATTAGAACCGATCTGTGACTCACAGATTGGATTGAAATCGGACTGTATGACTTTTGGTCCAAACACAGATTGCATTTTATAAAGCCGTGACTCACAAATTGGATTGAAACCAATCCGTATGACATTTGATCCAGACATAAATTGCATTTTATAAAGCTATGACTCTTGAATTAGAATTGGATTCGTAAAGAATCCTATTACCGTGTGCAGCCCTACCTCTAACTCCATTTTGTATTTCATTACAACAGGTAATTAAGTAAACTCTCATATTGCTTTTTTATCCACCCACTTTATTCCATTCATTTCAATTACCAAACAAATTCCTTCTTATAATAAATCTCTCATTCTTAACTATTTCTCCCATATAACAAGTTTCTTAACTATTTCTCCCTACAACAAGTTCCTTTTTGAGAGAGTGTTACTTTTAGCTTGAGATTAGAAGACAACTTTTGAAAAGAGAAATTGTACGCGAAAATCATTTTCCAAAAATGAAACAATGGTTTGGGTTTTATCATGGAATTGATTTCTACACTCTCTTTTTAGTCATCCACACTCTTTTTTTTTTTTTTTTTAGTCTTTATCCATTTGAATTTATTATTTTGCCATTTTTTCAATACACTTCTTCACACATTCAAGGACAATATCGTAAATTCATGTGGATAAAGACAAAAAAGAAAAAAGAGTGTAGATGACTAAAAGGGAAGTGTAGAAATTCATTTTTCTTTATCTAAAGATACTTGTAGTTTGCTAGATTAAGGGCAAGTTTGGAATTTGGAAAAAAGAAAAGAAAGGAAAGGAAAGGAAAGGAAATTGTGGAGGAAAATTATTTTTTATTTTGTTATTTTCCTTCTTATTTCCTCTCAAACGAAATAATGAAAAATTATTTTTCCTTCGTTTCTTTTCTTTTCCATAGGTTCCAAACAAACCTTAAAATCTTTCTTTGCACGTGTTTGTAGCTTTTAAAGTAAAACTGTGACACCCTGTCCTATTTTTCTACATGTTAATTTGGCATGTTTGATGTAAATTGACTTTCACATGATCCTTAGTATTTTACGTGGTATAATCTTAATCGGACGAATTGGAGTTAACTATTTATTTTCGTACTGTAGTAAAATGATTTTGGGCCGTGGGATTACATCAATTAATTTTCGTTTTTCTTTTGTATATTAGCACCTCAATAGTGGGATATCACATTTAGCTAGCATATAATTATTTAAGCTTTTGGGGGACTGTAACATTAAACAAAAATATGATGTAATTTTGCGTAACAATATTAGACCCATAAAGTTTTAGTTGATGATTAACTTACAGTCAGGGCTGGCTAATATATTTTAGAGGCTCGAAGTGAATTTCCTATATTGACCTCCATACATATTCATGAGTTTTTAAAAAAAAATGATAAAAATACAAAAATAACAAAAAAAAAAAAATCAAACTAAAAGGATACAATTATGACAATATAAATGTAAAAATATATTATTGCAAGAGTTTTTGAAGAAAATAAGATACAATTGTGTTTTTATTTAGAAACATTCTAATATTAATATGTAAATTACATTACAGTGCAACTTCAATTTTGGATCAAAATTCGGGGCCCGAAAGCAGCCGCTTCCCCGGCTTACGCCATGAGCCGGCCTTGCTTACAGTAATCGATGATGAAAGCGACCGACATCATTAAAAGAGATTGAGAATACTAAAACGCAAGTCTGTTATGTGAAATCCAACATCAAATAAGTAGATGCAAATAAAAGTTCATATAAAAGTACTTAAGGTGACCGGAGATAAAAACAAAAGCAATTGGGGAATCTAAAATATTTATCATGCGAGTACAAAGGAAAATACTATGATAAAGAAACTAATTAGGGAATTAACCTAAATTACAAAAAAAAAATAGCGATAATTTTTAAATAAGGATAATTGCTTCCAAAGTAAAATTTTGATACTGCTGCATGACAGTAGTAGATATTGAGCAAATGCAAAGGGGCTAGTCACTCACAATCACATTTCCTTAAAAATACATAAGCATGCACATGAGCCGAAACAGAAGAAATACCATAATGTTTACAGCTTTCTTTTACACTAACGGAAAATGTTTTTCGGCAATCGCTAAAGTTAGTAAACAATTCAGTAACAAAAATATGACATACCCTCGGCTGAAAGGACAAGAAACAGAGAGCAGTCTACATCTAGATACAATTTCCCCCAAAAGATACAAAAACAACATGTTGAAGGCCAACAATGGCTAATCCGAGTTAGAGAAAGGAAAAAGGCCAAGCAAAAAGTGGGACCTTAATTCGTAACCCAGGGCTAATTCCACCTTTCGGATAACTTTGCAACAGCTTACATACCCACTCCGAAAGCACCCCAAATATTTTGATCATCGGATTGTGGATCTCCTATAAGAGATTCAAGGTTTGGTCTAGCAGGTTGATCCCTACCAATGGGGAAGTTCCAAAACCAATCGGACTTCTCAAAAACTACGTAGAATGCAACAGCTGATGCCAAAAATAATCCCAAAAGAAGCAAATAAATCTGCCAATCTGCACAGAAAAAACAAGGCATCAGCCTCATATAGCAAACTTAGGAGAGAGAGAGAGAGAGAGAGAGAGAGACCTTTCCAATCAGCAGGAACAGTAAGCTTAGTCACCATGGCTCCCCATTCCTTAGAAGTAGTAAGCACAACTCTGCAGAATATGTCCCAACAACAAATGTTTACGTTGAGTTCGAAGTTTAAAAGTGAAATAAACAGTCCAACAATAGCTTATAACGACAAGCCACAAAAAAAAACCCAACCATTCTCACCCCCCTCCTCCATTTTCCCACAAACCAAACCAAAACAGAACACAAAACATAACAAGAGTGAGATTAGGAGCTGTAGGCTTATAGTTATAGATCAATGCAGAGTTTTAAACGTTAATTTTGTGACCAGCAATAGATGCATCGACTTTGGAGATCAAGTATCCTTACATGTGAATGATCCACTGCATCTAATTCCTTGTTAGATCTAGTCATGATAACTCGTCAAGCAAAATATAAGAAATCTCTACCGGATAACAGCTAGAACCTAGTTCTTCCTATAAAGCTTTATAGGCTATGTTTCAAGCAAAGATTTCAAAGCAAATTAACTTGGGATAGAAATGACAGGAATCCAAAAATAAATGTAGCTTTTTGACTTCATTTTTCACCCGTCTTTTCCATTTCTCTATAAATCCTTCCACAACTTCTCCGTCCAAAAAACAACCTTAACAATTCCACTTAGACATCCTATTTAAAACATGCACATCAGAGTCGGGTGCATCATATGATCATGAGAAAAGCGCCTTTGTGCTCTTACCATACCCTAACCAGAACTTGGAGCAAAAACATCCCAGGCATCCAATGACAAGAACAACTGACTTGCCGCTGATATTCATCAATTATCAAAGAAACCAGCCTTCCCATCAACGCCAAAGAATAACTCCACGTATCTCTATAGATCAGCCCTTTTTCCATAAACTAGAGGGGTGGCAATTCAATTTAGACATCCTATCTTTATTGATATTGTTGTAGTGGTTTTGATAAGGTGGTTTTTAATTGATTACTAGTTCTTTGCCCATAACAGTTATTTAATGAACATTAAAAGTAGTTGTAAACACTTAGTAATTTTTGAAGAAACAATTGTGGAAATTATTTTGTGACGGAGCTTCAAATTTGTCACCAAAAAGGCTTTAGATATTACAGTACATAAAGTGCAGTGCAACTAAAAGAAAAGTAATAGAGTGTTATATGTCGATGGTGGGAGAGAAAGAGGGCTGGACATAGCCTTCTGGGTTGCCTGTGATGAGGAGCACTCAACTGGAGGTTAGAGAAGGAGCCAGAAAATGTAAGATCCCGGTAGCATGCGTGGGCCAACACCTATAAGAGGTTGGAGGATGATCCACCTCACCAGAGGATCCCTAATGGATGCCACGTGGCAGCAGCTGTGTAGATACCCATGGAATAATTTACTTGGAAGAATTGGAACATAGGTACACAGTATCAATTCACATAATTCCATGGTGTCAATCCAGGACCAGAAAGTTGAAGGGAAAGGAACAGCACGCCATGCATAGAGTTTCAAAATTGTGATATTCCTGCGGCTAGTACAGTATACAAGACTTCAACAGTTGATTATCACAATGGTTTGACGAATTAAACAGAAGTTCATGTGTGTCCTGAAAGCTGTTTGGGTAAGATGGAAAGAGAGAAGTGTAGGACACAAAGGAGTAAATGACAATTGGAAACATGATTTGGTTCCAAAGAATGGCTCTATGAACGTGGAACAGACACAATCATTATTGCCGGGCCTGATTCAAGATAACGAGGGATATCAAAATGTTTGGCCAAACAAACTGACTATACAACAGCAGTAAGAGAAAGAACCAGCCTACCTGTAAAGATTTCTCAAGTATTGCTTTTTCTAACGCACATACTGTTTCTTGCTTATTTTCTGTGTGCAAATAACCAATCTAGAAACAAATAGACTTGCCAACCAAATCAATAACTAGCAACATTTATCCTCAAGTTTTCATTTAATACTATCTTGGCTTTCCAACTGTTCTGATATACAAGGGATCAGAAATCAGAAGGGAAGATAGAAGGGAAGCAAAAAGTGCCAGGAAAGGAACCTCCTATTTGGTTGATCAGGAAGGTGACAAGGAAGAAATCATGTATTTTCATACTAGAATTGAACCTTCCCTCTTTTACCTCATCCTTTCTACCACTTCTGGACAGGAAGAACAAGGTCAGCCAGGAGGCATAACCCGAAGCTCCATTCCTTTCCTTCCCTTTTTCCTTCCTAAATGAGGAATTCTTTCAATTGCCATTCCTTATTTCTGTTTTTATATCTCATTAAGTACCACCTGAAACACGATCGCCTCAGTATGAGGAAGAAAAACACAAATGGTGAACGCTGCAGCTGGTGTTATGGGGAACAAAGATTGCTAGTACAGACTAATTGGCTGGAACATCTTACGATACTCCTAAATATGGGAGTGATTTGATTGGAAACATTTGTCTTTCAACTTTGGGTATGTTTGGTTTGATGGGATGGAATTGACAATAGAATGGAATTGAGGTTGGAATGGAATTGGAGGAAATGAGATTGGAATATCCACTCCCAAGTTTTGTTGTGCTTAAGAATAGCCATTCTCATCCGCAATGGAATGGTGTGGCAATAGTAATTTTTGGAGAAGCAATAGTAATTTTTGGTGTGGCGATAGTAATTTTGGAGTGGCAATAGTAATTTTTGGAGTGACAATAGTGAATCTTGGAGTGGCACTAGTAATTTTGGTGTGGCGAAGAAATGGAATGGCAATTCCTTTGGTTTTTTAGTGGAATGAAAATGACCATTCCATTCCAACTTTGATTCCATCGAATCAAACATACCCTTAGTTAAGTATCCACTGTGCTACCGGGCCCTGTCCTCATTTTTCTTTGCAACCAACCCTTATCGCACTATTTTGTGGTAGATTGCATGTCGTGTATTCCGAGAAACAGAAAATCTTAAGTAACCAGATGACCCATAGTACCTGGTATATAAAAACTTATATATATACCTCATAACTTATCGGAGAAAAAACAAAAACTGTCATTATATATCAGTTAGCCTCACAAACTTCTCCAAGAGAAATCCACACACACACAAAAACATAAATAAATAATAAATAATAAATAATAAATAATAAATAATAATAATAATAATAATAATAATAAATATATAAATCCCGAGACGAAAGATCATATCCGATTTTAATAGCACATTGTATATCTCATGCAGAAATTCAATATACAAGTCCTATAGCAAAATGATGTTAAAATAATCCTTTTCTTCCTTTCCCCAAGTTATTATCGCTACAATCGCAGTCTAAGAAGTCTGTGCAAGCGTTTTTTTAGACAAATTGAAATACACTTTCTATCTTAGCATTTATTGCAATCGTGATATTTCACATTTGCACATACTGGAAGAAAATATGAACCCAAAGTTACTGAAAACAACCAGAATTTCTTTTTTTTCACAAACATCAGGATTAGGTAAGATCAGTTGAATTTTACCTTTCACTGGGACAGAACTCGAGTGACGCAATGCATGAACCCAAATGAAGCTTCTTACTCCAGTGGCTGATCACCATTTTCTTAACCTCAACTACACATACGTCCCCGTCTTTGCTTCCTCTTGAAAATTTGATTAAGATTCAAACCAAAATCACAACCAAGGAGCAAACTAGAATAGTGTTGTGACAAAATAGAAAAAGAATACAAGAAGTGACAATCAATGTCATCAAATTCCTGTTCTACAAGATCGATAGTTCCTAAACATGGCTCATCAAACTATGGATTTTGTACCTTTTCCAGCAAGTCATGTACAGCATAATGAGGATTCTACCTTGAAAAGTTCTAAAGACCATTTACAAACAGCCTGAAGAATCTTGCCCTAAGAAAAATCTGTTGGCACTACTTTCTGCAAATGAAGGATCAAGCTGAATTTTTGGTTGGGTACAGAGCAGTGAGGGTCTGTCAAAAAGATAACACTATCCAGAGCAAGCAACCTGACAGCAAAATGGAACTAAGAAACTTTGACGATAATAAGATGATTGAGGCTTCTGAATCCCATTCCCATACCAATCCAAAAGAAAGGGAAACAGTTACTGTATAAGAGTTAATATATGACAGTATTGCAAAGAAGAAAGTTAGCAAGTGGAACAAGGACGAAATGCCTGATCAATCTCCAGAAAACATCCCATTTAAAATGCCAGATCAAAAAACCTTTTTCCCGCAAAGGAATGAGAGGAGGATATCTGCCAATTCATCCATATATCCTAATTTAAAAGTTTAGAAGTAAAAAAATAGATGTATAAGCATTTCATCCCAAACTACATCCAAGAATCTAACCCAAATGCAGATGATATACTGCAGAAAGATATAAAGAACATTTGCAGAAACCAGAAAAAAAAAAGCCTTCTAAACAAACTACTTATTCCTGAGTTAATGAGATTAAGCTAATTTCCATGACTAAATTGCATAAAGACAAACCTAATGGTAAAAAAGTGTACAACAGAAACACATTTCCATGTTCGAAGTTTAAGACAGATGCTAACAATAAAACAATAAATTTGCTCCACATCTACAAGTTTCCTTGCAAATACAAAGTTTCAGCTATCTCAAATGAACAAAGAATTAGTAGTCTGCATTTTTTTCCCATCTTGTTCAAAAGCATACTTGGTGAACAGAAGTGCAAAAGATCCAAAGAGCACTTACAAAGCAAGATATTTCCCGTCCAGACTGACAGACATTTTAGAAGCAGGCTTTCTAAGTAGTCTCTTGTGCCCAATTCTTTCCCACGTACTGATGTCCCAAACGGCAGTGAGTGCTTTATTACCTGCTTCATACAGACAAGGATATTTGAAGTTAAAACTTTGCATGGAATAAGGCAAAAAGGGGGGAAGGATTTTGTAGAAGTGTAGCTGAAATGTGGATTTCATGATGAATGAGTGCTATGGGTAGTAAATAAATGCTACATTGGAAGTTGGAAGTGGAAACAATCACCAATAAATAGGATAAGAGTTAATTTAGCAACTAGTTAGAATAAGTGATTTGACACTGGTAGAACAGGTGCCACGTCAAGATCAGTATGACTTGACGCCTATGTTACATGGACTTGGGGGCTTAGTTGCATGAAGCGGGAGCGGGAGCAAGGGCGGGGGAGCGGATGATCATAGAAGTGTGGGAGCGTTGTCGGGAGCATTTACGAAAAATTAGTTATTTTTATGTATTTTAATGTAGTTAGATGTCAAAAAGGGAATATTATTCTACCACTTAAAATGCAAAACTATATATATATAGTTTTAATATGTGATTCCAGTTGTTCTCCATATCTTAGTTGCACAAAGCAAGGGCGGGAGCGGGATCGGTGGTGGGGAACTATATGGGCTCCTCTTTCAGGACGGGTAGCGTTTAGGAATAATACATGAAAATATGTAATGCAAGTAAATATTATTATGCATCATTCATGTCAATTGCAAAGATTGTATTAGTAACTAAGTAAAATTATGTAATTGAGCAAATTTAAGTTAATATTTTTTCTAATATCTTATCATTACTTTGTCTTTTATCTTGCTTGGTATATTTTATTTTTGTTTCTTTTGGGATTTATATGCCTAAGAGGTTATATCCTAGTTGGGAGCGGGTTCCTTCTCAATGGGAGCGAGGTTCCTGACTTGGGAGCCCGAGAGTGAGATTCCGAGGTGGATTCGCCACCCACATTGAATTTTTTTTAAATTCCTGCAACTAAGCTTGGGGGCGAGTATCCGGTGCGGGTGCAAGTGTCGGACCTTCCTAAACTTAAATATTAGGATACTCGGATATCTGTCCCCAAATTGGTATGGATACAAGGACATGTCCTGAACACTTGTTTGAAGAATATATTGCGTAATTTTTCCAGATCATGTATGGTAAATTATATTTAAAAACAGTGTTCTAAAACAAGGAATTAAATTGGCAGGCAGGGCCTAACTGATTAGGTCCGACTAATGATTAATCACTGATTACTAACTAATATGCACTGATTAATCCAATTAACCGCTTAAAGGTGCCCGACTGCCCGACTAGCGCCGAGCGACTCTTAGAACATTGTTTAGAAATGTCCAGTATTTAAACAAGAAGAGGTTACGAAAAATATGTTTTTGCTATTTTCTGTCCATGTGAGAATAGAAATATCGTTTTTTAGCTAATTTGACATTAATTTTTCTGTAAATATCATAACAAGTAGAGGACTCGAGTGTCAAAATGGATATTGGGTATAGGACACATCGACACGGGTACTTCAGCCAAAATGAAGAATCCATGTAACATAGCTTGAGGCAGTGAAAGGACTGTAAGTTTCCAGAAAAGAAGAAGAGCGGATAAAGAAGAAGAGCTGATAAAGAAGGAGAAAACTAAATTTTATTACTGATTGAAGTACATATGAAATAAAAAGCTAATACACGTTTAAATAGAGAAAATCTGCCTAAAATGGAAAATACTACAAGATACGATCACGACATGATAAGATCATGATACTACCTAAAATAGAAGATACGATAATATACATTCACAAGGACATGGTAGCCTTGAATTTGACTAAAGATACGCCTCCAAAACGTGGTAACAGGAAAAATGAACTCTTGTAGCTAAACCCCACTAGCTGGGATTAGGCTTTGTTAAGCTGTTTTATACAAGGACTATAGGAAGTGCTGCAATAGTGAATCTTATGTCTCGGAAGTTACAGATGAATACCTTTTTGAACAGTGCAAAATAAAAATGGTTTTGTCCCATCCTTTGAAAACCGGCATAGTTCTATCTTTTCATCCTGGTGCAGAGAAAGAGAGGATGTGAATCAAGCCAGGAACCCACAAAGAAGCATAACTAATAGCGTTGTAGAGCTAATTGTTGGGAGATTAAATGAACTATACCGAGTTGCGCATCAAAGAAGTCACCGGAACACCATCATCTGCCTTCCATATTCTACCTGAGCCATCACTAGATGTTGTAGCCAAGAACTCTGAGTCTAGGCTGAAAGTACGATGGGAAGAAGCTAATTATCTAAAACGAAAGTTTTACGTCGTTTCAATACATAAACAAGTGTCACGGTCAAACAGAGATTTATAAACTGCGTCTAAATGTGGATCTCTCCTTCTAAATGTGTCTTTAAGCCATTCTTATAAGCTATGTGACTACTATAACCAACTCAGGACTCATGTTGTCTTTAACTGCTCTGTTCATACACTTCTACCATGTACACCATCATGGAATCAATTCAAACTCAGGTCCCCCTCCATAATCAAGGTTTCTATCCAAGATACATTATTTTCTAGAATAAGCACAAGATTTAATCAAGGCGAGTATTTTGATGGAGTGGTACTCTCAATAACCTTTCATGGGTGTAACAGAGAGCCGTGATGTTGAAGTGTATTTCATAGGTAAAGTGCACCTATTTAGCTTCTCCTACAGGCAACATACCCATTGTTTTCATGTAAAAGGCACATTAAACTGCCATCACGATCAGCATGAAAATTTTGTAGTGAACAGGCCTAGATGGCCTTTGATTGCAGGGACCGTCTACATATACTTGTCCAAGAAGGGGTTCAGATCCTCTCTCACAATTCTCTCTCAACATATCTTATGGACCTTTTAACCACATGACATGTCATTAATGAGCTTTTAAGCACATCTCTTCATTGGCACATACATCAAAACAGATACAAAAGAAGTAGGAAACCATCTGTCCATGTCAACTCAACGAAACAAATATGCATATTATTACCTCCTTCTATTCAAATTAATTGTGAATGCAAATCCTAGAACATGGACATAATACTTAAAGCAAAAGGAGATGAGCGAGGGAGGACATGTCGTGCTGGAGGCAGAATAAGGGGACGAAAAGAAAAGAAAACTACCCTGCAGGTATTTTATAAGGTAGAGGAAAAGATGAAGAGGTATTGGAAAGAAAAACCTACTGAAAGTAAGAAAGAGAGTTAGTTAGGCTTATGATGTTTTCCATCAGTAGAAGTAAAACCAATAAAATAATATTGAAACATAGTTAAGCTCATAAACATTGCTTATGGCCACACAATCATGTATCATCTAGTTTGGCATTTGTCACATAATAGACAACAAGAAAGCTATATTCCCACCTGAAATCCATATCTTGGAAGGACTTGTGAGCTCTCGGTTCGTCTAGAATGATGTTCAGGCTTGGCCACTCAAATACTCTGAGATTCCCATCCTAAAATTAATTAAGGAATAGAGTCAAAATGCAGAAGCGCATTCAAGAGCAATAATCTGTGCATTCCTGAACCACAAGTAGCAACTACTCATTAGGTGGATTATTGCTTAGTGCTTACCACCCCACCACTAGCAAATCTAGATCCATCAAAACTAAAGGCAAGGCATTTCTGCAGGCCAGCGCCTTGTAGAGGAACCACGTCTTTGGCCAACAGTTCAATATTATCTCCGTGACCACGCAACTCAATCCATCTGCACATCACAAGACAATAAAAACCGTAGCAAGATTTATGGTCACAATAATCGTGAGTAAGAGATCCATAAGCAAAACCAAGCGAACGGGTTCAATGAACTCTCAGAAAAACCAAAAGATACTTTACCACATTTAGCCCCTCAAATCAATGTTTTAAAAACCTGACCGCCGAGCGAATTGGAAAAGGGACTGGATGGATGGGTCACCGGTTCAACCATGGTCGAACCGAAACCAAACCGTGATTTCATATTTTGCATAAAACTAATTAAAAAAAATATGATTTATGCATAAAAAAATTTGGAATGTGCATGTACCTCTCCTTATTTGAAGTGAAAGAGGAGTATGTTAATCTTCAAGAGAGAGAGCAGTGTTCGTTTTTAGTCCCAATCCCACATCGGTGAGGAAAGAACTTGTGAGCCAGCTTTCACTGCCAGCCAATCAGCATTTAAATGGCCAGCTGGAAAGTTCCTCTTGAACAAATAGTTCAAATTTTTTCCCCTCCGGTTCGAGTGACCCGTGCGTGGTTCCACCGCCTAGTTCGAGCGGTTTCTATTATAGAAGCCGGTTTTCAAACTAAGTGGTTTTCCACCGGACAGGAACCAGCTCCGGTTGACGGTCCAATCGGTTGAACTAGCCAGTCCAGTTTGGTTTTCAAAACATTGCCTCAAATATCTCCTCTGAAGAAGGAAAAGGAAACACAAAAGAAAAAACTGAATTGACTACACTTATATATCTGTATTAGTTCATAATTACCCGCCTTAAATCAGTGAATCACAATTTCTTTATGCCAATTATCTTCAATTAAGGCTCCATTTGTTTTGATGTAAAATGTTTTCCACGTAAAATGTTTTTTTAGAAAAGAAACTTCAAACTTTTATTTTCCGGTGTTCGGGTGGCAAATGAAAATATTTTCAGAAATCGAAAAAATAGTGTAGAGAGAGAGATCAAAGAATAAGGGAATTGAAACGTGGGAACGATCGAGAAAACTAAGCAGTGAGAATCGCAGTAGATGGCAACAGGTTTATTTCGAAAAATGACTTACGGAAGATTTATGGGTAAGTCATTTTCATCCAATTAGTGAAAAATGTTTTACATTTAAAAACGTTTTCCTCATTTTTTATACAACCAAACACCGGAAAATAGATAAAACGTTTTATCGGAAAACATTTTACATCCAAACAAACAGAGCCTAAAGATATGTTTTCCAGCACTTGGGGCCATTGGCAACAGAAAATTCCCGTCCAAAGTGATGTTAGTGGTGTTCATAATTTAAGCGTATGCTCTTTTGAGTTTCTAAGCCCTCTAAACATATTAAACATTTCCTAAAAGGGGTTTCACAATTTTCACATATTGTTTCACTATGTAGCACGAATACAGATATAAAATAGACACGGGATTTGTAAAAAAGTGGGTTACACGGACATGACAGGTGACACGACAAAATTAAATAAATAACATTTATATTATATAAGTGGAAACATAGTTATATGAAGAAGCATCAATATATATACACACACACACACACAAAACTTTAAGTAAGAGCGCCCTTACCGTATTAAGTTAAGAACGTCCCTTTCCCGACCAATTTGCGATGATCCGAGCCACTCAATATGTTCAGAACGAGATTTTAAGGTTACCCGCGAGAAATCAGCAAAAAAAAGACCAGAAAGGGCTTGATCCGAGCAGTTTTTGTTTATATTTTATCGAACGGTTCAAATAAAAACTGCTCAAATCAAGCCCTTCCCGGTTTTTTTTTTTTTTTTGTTGATTTCTCGCGAGTACCCTTAAAATCACGTTCTGAACACATTGAGCAGCTTGGATCATCGAAATTTGATCGGGAAAGAGGAGAAAATGAGACGTCCGCATTTTATTTAAAATGACGGCGCTCTTACCTGGAGGGGACTCTCTCTCTCTCTCTCTCTCTCTCTCTCTCTCTATATATATATATATATATATATAAACAAGCATCATATATACATCACATACACATCATATTACACTTTTAACCCAAAATAATTTTACGTAATACGCATTTACCCCAAAAAAATTAAAAATTGCATAATTAACCCCTACCATGGCTCTTCCGTGTCTTTGTTGTGTCCCTCCCATGTCCCCCTCAAAATATTCATTAAATTTAATGGACACACGTATACGTTTGTTGTCGTGTCCCTTGTCGGACGCAAGGACATTCTGGCATCTAGGAGTGTCAGTGCTTCATAGCGATCTTGAATCTCAAATGAATAAACAGAGAGGCAAAAGATATAGCAATTTTTAAGCAGTCTTTGGTCAACTAGAATGAAGCTGGCCACAATAGTGTTCCCCTTGAATGATGATTTAGGTTCTAGTTCACTAAAAACAGGACTGTATCTTGTTGGATTTTAACTGAAAGCTAGATGATATACATGACACCTACAACTCACGCATATTGAGATCCTACACTAAGTATTACCACAAGGAAATTTTTTTTTCTTTGATAAGTAAAGTATTACCACAAGGAAAAACAAGAGTGACACAAGAGATTTACGTGGTTTAACCAAAAATCAGCCTCCATCCACGGGAGAGATCCGTTCTTTACTATATGATGACAATCAGAACAAGAACAACACTCGAGCTAAATTACGTAACCCAAGCCCTTGTACACTCACCACCACTAAAAAAAATTACGATACACCTACCCTATTATCTCCCCCCACAAGAATAGAAGTCTCAATTTCTTTTTTTGTTCCTTTTCTTCACTCTTTCCATCTCTCCGCTCTCTCATATTACAGATGCTGAAATATTCAAGTTTGGGCGACCTTGAGAATACCTAAAGTACACATCCCACCTTTCAACATCACCCTTCAAGCCATTAGTACATGGAGTACTATTCTTTCTTTGACAAATTGAGCCAAAAGATCAATATACTTTTGTAGGGGGCCGAAATATCCGAAGGGGCACAGGGTCCACAAGGTCCAGACGGGGGATTGAAGGTTCAAACCTTGTTTGACCCGTCGTCTAAGGTGTCTCAATTCGCCTGTAGATAAGTTTGGGATTTGGCCCGGTATGCCAATATTTACCCGACGGATATACGGAACCACGAGTACTTCACCGAACATCATAAGTCGTATCCGAACGAACGTACACTTGAGTTCGCTCGGGGTTCTCACCAAACACACGGATAAGAACATACCCTTGTTCGGATAAGTTTCTCTTCGGTAAGGGCACCAAACATTCGGATAATTTCGTGTGGCCGAAGTGGGTCCCGCCGAGTACAGGCGATCATGGAACCTTCCATAAATATCTACTGATAAGTAGGTTGTCTTTTCTGATATTCGAAGTGACATCTCTGAATGATGTGACCTTTCTGACATCAACCCATGTGGCTCTGTAAGACTTGGGAAAGGGTGTTCATTAAATGGCCCGGCTGCAAGGCGCCAACCGAGCAGAATGCGACACGTGGAAAGTAGAGCCAACTTGCTCAGCACATTACCCCCTTGCCTATAAATAGGGAAGCACTACCACTGAGAGAGGGATCCCTAATTCTAAGATGAATAGCACTTTCTTCTCTCTATCAGCATATTTTTCTTACTAAACATTTTTCTTCTCTCTCCACCTACTGACTTATTTGTCGGAGCTTCTTCCCGGAGGAACAGCCCCCTCCGGTTCTGCAGGTGCATCAAGACCGGTGTGAGCATTCACGGCTCCACACACGGAGGCGACCACACCAAAAGGTTCACGAAGAAACCACGCCCCCACAACTTTCAAGTTTCAAACCCAGAACCAACCATGCTTTCCAAGCATTAATTATGAGCCACAAAATCCTACATATGCATATTAAGTGAAATCATCATTCACAAATTTACACGAATGGCCAATTCGTTGTAGGCTAATTCCATTCTTCACAAAATCATTCCAATGAAGTGATCAACCCACACCATAGCAAAACCAATAGTAAAAAATAAACTTTGTTCAGAAGATGAACGAATTCTTCATCTCCTCTATTCTACTCTATCAAGAGCTATATGCTTGGTACAGCATGCCACATAAAATTTGGCCTCTCCCTGCCCTTAGCAGTTCAGTATTATCACTTTTATTTGTTGTTGCATATAGTGGTCTTCATTGTATGATACCAAAGCACCTTAGCCAATTCTATCTCATTTTATTCAATTGCTGCTACCCTACCTACTCACAAATGCTTTCATGTCTAACCATATCTCTCCTAGTCTTAGCACACATGCATCCATCTTAACATCCTCATTTCCCCCAAACCCACACTAACTACAGTGTTACGACTCAATTTTCAATTCCAAATCATATACAACCCTAGAATCAAGTCCTGTGAGGAAGCCCACAAGCTTTAAATTGATGCCAGCATTGACCGCCCATCTTCTCTTCACATAGTTGATCCAACTTCGAATAGACCTTTTTGGGTGTGGAGATCTCCAAACCCTAGTTTTCACATACACCTTTCACAAGGCACCTAAATGTGTAGAAAAGTAAAGACACTTTGTAAATTGAGTAAGTCCCCTCATGTGGTGCTTAAAATCAACATTATATATTACATTCGACAACTTACACAGTAAATTGACGAAGTATATCTAATTACACAGGAAGAGCTCGGATTTCGCAAAATAAATTACTGGCAAGCAACAATTTACTACGCTGGCTTCCGAATCGGGCGATAAGATAATGATGTACGAGTAAATTTGTGTGTGTGTGTGTGTGTGTGTGAGAGAGAGAGAGAGAGAGAGAGATACGCACTTGCAGGCACCAACCGTGGTAGAGCAAACGAAGTCGTCACCACTGGGGTGCACCACGATGCTCACGGGCTCGCCTTCTTCGATCACGTACATAGCCTATCGCATAAGAAGAAGAGACATGAAACAAATACATACTATTATTACGAATTTACATAATACACGAACGAGTTTGTGGAGAGAGAAAGAGACCGAGGGAAAGGGGAAGAGAGAGGAAGTCTTGGGATCGAAGGAGAAGATCTCGAGCATCGACGGCTGATCGCCGTGCCTCGCCTTCCCCACCACCGCGAGGTGCGCGTTCTCCGGCCGCCGGATCCACGTGCCGCACGTGACGCTGCCCTCACTCCTCGTCGAACTCCCCTCCATCTCTACTTAAACACACACACACACACACACAGAGAGTTCTGGAGATGAAAGAGGCGGGGCTGTTCTTGCCTTGTTGGGAACCAGGAGAGAGAGAGAGAGAGAGAGAGAGAGAGAGCGTATATTTTTGTTCTGAGAATAGAGAAATGGAAGGGAAGTAGTGTAATTGATTAGTGGAGTGTATGATGGAAACCGAGAGAAGAGAGAGAAAATGATGAACGGAAAGAATGAAGAAGAATGTCAACGACTTTTTTTTAATTGGGGGGCGGGGAGGTAACGGAACAGATCCAACGGAGGATATTCGCTTATGGATGCCCCGGATTGACCAGAGTGATTATTCGGGGATTTGGGGACCCCACGCTACACAATAGCGATCGATTGGAGTTCTACAATATATTTACAACATTCTCACACCTTAGCACCGTGGAACACAGCTGCTGGTAGGAGAATACAAGACAGTGGGAGAAATGGTAGGCTGGTAGGCCCCAGTGCTGACGTGTAATATGTTACTCTATAAGATTTTGTTACAAGTTTAGCATTTTTTTGTCAGCTTGATCATTCATTTCAGTATGAACGGTTCGTATGTAATACAATCTCTTACAGATTTTAATTCTCTATTTCTCAAATTGGACCATTGCCAAAATGGATAATCGAATCTACCGTACAGTGTGCGGAGGCAGGTGCAATATACCATCCCAAGGCCATAATGGTGCCTCCATGCGGTGAAGTTCATGTATTTTGTCTTGATCTTCAAATCAACAACGTTTTGTAGAAAAAGATCCAAGGGCACTGAATGAAATTGATTTATACACTTGCCAAATTGATACAAATACTCATTTTTTCGTATTTTAGCGGATGAATTTGCGGAACAGTTCTTGAAATTTGTTAAAAGAAAAATTCTATGTACCCCGAAAGAGTACTCAGAAACTACCCCGAATTTGAAAATCGATAGTCCAGATTGACTTCAAGTGAATCTGGACCATTGATTTTCAAATTCGGGATAATTTCTGGGTACTCTTTCGGGGTACCTAGCACTCCTCTTGTTAAAAATGTATGCATACAACGACTGTTTTGTAAATTCCCTTACTAAAAGACAAAAACGGATTGTTTGCATTAATTATGAGAGTGTAGGAACCAATTTCCTACCTCTCTTAAAGAAGATCAAGTTTCAGGTGATTTTCGCTTGGCAATTTTTGTCCAATTTGGACAATTTTGGCCCTCGAATGTTGGGCTTGTGAATTGCCTCTACTGTCCAAAATTGTAATTTGGCTCTTATCCACGTGGCGCGAAGAGGCGCCTCACTCCCACGTACATCATCTCCCCACCACGCATAACACACCCATCCTCTCTCTACTGAATTGCCTCAAAACACACCCATTCTCTCTCTCTCTCCACTGCCCATCCACGGCCAAACGCCCCTGCCGCTCGCCACCGTCCAATCCGCTCGTCGTTTCTGCGAGGCCCAGTGTTTCGATTTCCAAACGGGATCAAAGGACCGGCTTCTGGAACCATTCCTAGGTCTAGCCGATTCGACATCGACATCGACATCGACGCTCTATCTAGACCTCTCCTTCAACCGCCTACTCGAGTCCAGGCCTTGTGATTCGGACCAGAACGATATGATCGAACGAGCGATGAAGATGGGATCTGTGCTCCTCGAAGCCCATAAGAGATCTGCCAGAAAGCGTGCCACAATGCACAACGCCGTCGTTTGGGCCCTGCCTCCTGATCTCACTACCAAATTTCGTGTGGATTGATTTTTTTTTTTGGGGTAAGTGGATTTATTTATTTTTTTTTTGTAATTGGAAAATTTTGTGTGTTGCATGTGGGGTTTTGAGTTGATTCAGATTAGGGAAATTTTCAGAAAGAAGAACATCTCTGTGTTGTAATGGGATTAGACTTCTCTGCGTTTTGGGTGCTTTGGATTTTGTGCCCTGAGCACGCATGTCTCTCTTATCCCTAATCATTGAACTATTTCTCGTTCGTTGATTTTAGGGTTTGGGTTTCGGTTATTTGTTCGGTTGGAGTGCACAAAACTCTTTAACGGTTTACCTGGAACACTGGATATGGAGTCTACTATTGTGATCAAGGTTTGATCTTTCACAGCTCTAATTTATTTTGTTTCTTTTTGTTATGATTCGCAGCATCGATTTTTAGTTTCCCATGTATTTTTTGTATGTGATTTATCGTGCATGTGTGATTTTGTTTCTATATATCTGATTTGCATGTCTTTGTTAGTGCTAATTTCTTTGGGTTGCATGTATATATCTATGATTTCCGTTTGGAATTTGTCTTTGAATAAACCTTGTATTTTTTCTGGTTGTTTTCCAGAGTTCTTTGCAGAGGGTGCAATCTAAATGTTACTTGCTAGAATGCATAAATTCTCAGCTGGCTCAATGATAGAGTTTACATGGGCTATCCTCAATTTCCCAAAATCCCATTGATTTGTATTTTGTGCCTTACTGATTGTTGACTACACACCTCTATTTTGATTAAGGTAGGAGGAACTACAAACAATCTTGAATAAAGTTGTGCAAAGTTTGCTACTTGAGCCTTACCCGTCAGATTGATAGTTGCTTAGAAGGCTGGTATGATATTTCAACTGGATTAAAATAGCTGTGTGTTTTGCCATTTTATAAACGAGTTTTTGTTAATCTCTTCCTATCTATTAATTGCAGCCTTGTGTTAGCTAGAATGAAGGAGTATCGTTCAATGTTCAGTGTTCCATGGAAAGATTAGAGTAAGTTCGTAAATTCATTTTCTGATTCACAGAGTACATTATGACATATCCAGAGGAGCGCTTTTCAAAAAAGAAGAAGCAGGCTTTTCAAAAAAATATCCAGAGAAGAGCTGCAGCCTAAAGTGTGTACATCACATCCCATAAAAGGACAGCCTCTACGAATACGCCCATCCAAGATGAAAAATATGTTGTTTTAGCTGTGGACTCTGCTATTTCTTTTACATTTCTGCTTCGGGCCATTCCCTCTGAATCTTTGTATTTTCTATCATCAGGACAAAAAAGTGAAGAAGTTGTATCTTCCTCTTGCTACTGCTGCTCCTCTTCCTGTTGGAGTAATTACCCAAGCTATGTGACGTGTCAATATGGCTCCAAGGATTCTTTCGGAAGGTAACCAGCTCTGTTAACCCACATATTCATTTTAAACATTTTACTAAGTTGGGTTAGTGGCTAGAGTATGTCTATTGGTACTACCATACTGCAATGGATATATGGTATGACCTGGACAGATGTGGTCATTTTTTGTGTATTCGTAGACTTGATTGAATTAAAAGAGCTTAATTGCATTTTGCTAACTTGCGAGATATAAGAGATTAGGAAATAATATGATAATTGAAACAATAATAATTGGCTAGATACATGGTTTCATCACAATAAGAAGCCACTATCCTTCGAATTTGGTTTCTAAAACAAAGAACTTGCCGATGCTGAGTCAACGATAACTTTAAACCTTGTCTGGGAAAAGGTATATGATTTTTCTATTGCATTCTGCTTCATTTTCCTTAATGTATTTAGTAAGAAATCAAACTCATTAAACCTGCAGGGCTATTTAAGGAAAGGATGTGTATTAGAGGTGATGGAAAGATATGACGATGTAAGCATATCGTTTAATTAGTTCATTGGAATGCTTGAGAAAATTTATTCTATTTTCTGATGTCTTAACTGCCTACCTCATGTAGGCCTTGACTGCCTTTCAAATAGCGCTGTAACAAAATCCACAAAGCTCAGAGGTGTCAAAAAGATCAAGAGGCTTGCATAGCTGGCAAAAGATAAAAAATGAGTTCAAAAAATGGAAAACATGAGATTAAGATATCAATCAACAAAAAATGGAAAACATGAGATCCAATATTGATATCGCAAAGTACATAGATCAATTAAAATCTGAACTGGTATCACTGACTGGTTTGATGAGGGCATTGTTGAGGAGTAATGAGCTAGAGGAAAAATGTATTTTGTTTGGATATACGGGCTGAACCAGCATCAGTACGACTTGTTCTTTTTCTTCTCTTTCAGGGAATAAAAATATATATGTTGATCTGAAGTGATATCGCTGACTGGTTTGATGAGGGCATTGGGGAGTAATGAGCGAGAGAAAAAAATGAATTTTGTTTTGATATGCAGGCTCAACCAGCATCAGTACGACTTGTTCTTTTTCTTTTCTTTTTCAGTGAATATAAATATGTATGTTGATTTGTCTTTAATTACTTTATCCATTGAAATGAGTCAATTTGTTGTAGTTTGATGACATTCTCAGTAATACTTTCGTGGCTGGCCTTCGATTAGGTTGATGAGTGATTAGTTTAATTCAAAATTTATGGTTTTGGTCACTCAATTGTCATTGCTTTGGAAATATAGCTACAAATTTGGAATCCTTGATATCATACTCTCTTCGATATATATGTTTCCTTCTGTCTTCTGTTTCCTTGATATCGTACTCGATATGTTCTCGCATTTTCCTCTTCAGTTAACATGCATATGGAGTTTCCCAGTTGGACTAAAGTGAAGAACATGTTCATCGTGCTTCAATATTCTTTGTAGAACAAGTATTTCCTATTTACTTTCAAACATTCATATTAGTATTTCGGGTGCAATTTCTAGATATGTTGCTTATATTTTCCATGTGCAGGTGGGGTTTTGGCTCCTTCAATTAGGATCATCATTCTTTCAAGTATATCTAACTCAAGGTACACATTTGTAGCCCCCCTTATCTGCAAGAGACGACCAAGATATATGTGTTCGGAAAATATATTCTAGCTTTGAGCATCCGGTTCCGCCTATGAAGCACCGACACCTCTAGAAGTCGAAGAATCGCAGTGTCAGGACACGGGGACACGGGGACACCGCGGGACACCTTG
The DNA here is from genome assembly GCF_030253575.1 of Rhododendron vialii. NCBI lineage: Eukaryota > Viridiplantae > Streptophyta > Magnoliopsida > Ericales > Ericaceae > Rhododendron > Rhododendron vialii. The sequence goes on along the minus strand of NC_080559.1, from coordinate 14,240,461 downwards.
GAGATACGTACGGGACACGCCACGTGGCGTGTCCCATATTTTAATATTAAATTTTGAGGGGGACACGGCGGGGACACCGATGGGGACAAGGCAGGGGCCAAACTGCAATTTTAAAAAAATTTTGGGGGCCAAATTGTAATTTTTAAAAAATTGGGGGTCAAATTGTAATTTTTTTTAAAAAAAATTTGGGGCCAAATTATATATATATTTTTAAATTTCTGGGTGCTAAACTATAATTATTTATAAATAAATAAATAAATATACACGTGGCGTGTCTCCCGCCGTGTCCGTGTCCCCATTTTTTTAGAATTCCCGTGTCCCGGTGTCGGTTTCGGTGTCCGTGTCCGTGTCGGTGCATCATAGGGTTCCGCCAATGTCGTTTTCATGTTTGAAAAGGTAATTTGTGAACCAAAGTAGCGTCCAAAAGGTGTTTACTTCATCAGTCACTTGGAAAAGCATTTTTGTTCATGCTTTGGATTGGATGAATTAGAAAAGAATGTGATTTCCTGGAATGCATTTCAATAGCAAAGATGAATTAGAAGCTAAAAGTAGCAGGCCCTTTTAAAAGAAGTAAATTGCATTCATATAATAGTTGTAATGTTAGGGATTAGTGGTTGATCGAGATGAAGTCACTATTGGATATACTGCAAAAGTGTTACATGTCAGGTTGATTTGTCTCTATGAGTTTGTCCTTGATTTGCTTGTTATGCATGAGCTTTAATTTCGGAATCAATTGTACAAATAATCTTGGGTTTGCTAGGGGTTCGGCAATGGGCTCTATGTTTGGATACTGAGAAAAATGGAGGGGAAAATAGAAGTGAAATTTCAAGGTATCGATTGTATTAGATATTAAACCTGTCAAGTGGAGAGTTTTTTCCCCTCCATCCCATGTTCTAGGCAACCAAACAGAAAGGGGTTGTAAATTTTCTTGATACCCGGTCTGAAAAAAATGCAAATTATGTTAGAAACCGCGAATCTCACAACCTCTCTCTTGTGCACTTTAATTAACTGTCTCGAATACTTACTGAAGAGAATTCAGGTCAAACAACAAAACAATTCCAAGTACTTGGGTTTTCAGTCCCTTTGGCAGCTTAATTTATGTACAAGGGATGATATTTGAGCGAATTCTTATGGTGATCGTCGTTTTACTGGTACATGTCTTCCAGCTGTGTGGGTGAAAACTACCGAGGAACCAACCCTACTTGATGTCAACTTGCTTGTATGCCTATTGAACCAATGTACATAATCTTTGATTCTCAAGAATTTTCAGTTTGTTATTGTAGTGATTTCCCTAATGGGTGTTAACTGTTAAGTTTTTTCCTTACTTGAACTGAACAGTTTCAAAATTTTCTTATTTGCAGGATTGATATTCAGGATACCATTGTGATGACAAACTTCATCATATGATGTTTTCAAGTTCTACCATAGCTATGGGATACAGAAACCATACAAACATCAAGTTCTGAGTGTAAAATATTTACTGTAGTTTGTTCAGATTTTGTTAGTGTTGAAGTGTTTGTGCTTCATTTTCTTATTTCTGTTGATTTACAACTTTTTCTACGCCCATTCACATTTATATCTTACTGTGGATAGGCCTTTTGCAAGCATAAATATAACCTACTTATATACAGAAAACTATACATCAAACTAAAATATCCTATATCCCAACGAAATTAAAAATCGATCAATTCAACGGGCATGGCACACGTACCTTGCATGTGGCAAAGTACCTAGTCCTAGAAAAATCGTGGGATTAGTGGAATTTATAAACAAAATACTTAGATATGCAACTATGGAAAATTATATGCAACAACTAAAGAAGTGTCTTTGTTTAAAAAAATTAACGAAAGTAGTCGAAACTTTTTTTTGAGCGACTTTTGTCTGTATTTTTGTTTAGATCTTTTGATCGTGTTTTTTTTTTGGCTTCTTTTTGTTGTAGTTTTATTTTCAATATCTTGAAGTTCTTGCTCTTTGAATAAAAAACCCTAAAGAAGGAATGGTTGAAATGATAAAACTAGAAGGATGAATTGAAGAATGGAGATGGATGCCGTTCAAAAAAAGAATAATAATTGAAGATGGAAAATACACACATTCCTCCAAAACGAAGGCTCCGTTTGTTTGGACGTAACATATTTTCGCCAAAAATATTTTACATTATTTCCCGTGTTTGGTTCTTGAAATTGCCGAAAAATAATTTTTTGGAAATTTTTTTTACGCCCTTAACGATAAAATGATTTACCTCAGAAAACCCGGTAAGTTATTTTCCAATGTCCAGGTTCTCCCATTCCATGACCACTTCTCATTCCCTCGTTCCATGTAAATAATCTCTCTCTCCCCTTGCACTCCTACACGCACGAATTTCCTTCATCTCTCTCCAAGGCTTTCTCCAAACATCAAGTACTCACACTTAAATAGCCTATCGATTTGTAAAAAAATTATTAGAATTCAACCAAACACCAGAAAAAATTGTAAAACTTGTTTTTTCATGTAAGTTATTTTACATAAACAATATTTTCAGTTGTAAAATATTTTACGTCCAACCAAACGGAGCGGAAGCCTTGGATCAATGGATTCACATTTGTTTTACATCCAACCAAACGTAGCCAAAGCCTTGGATAACCAATTGGGTTGAACATGAGGACCAAGTCCGAGCCCATTGGCCTCCAAAATGGACTCTTAATTGGATGGGCCAGTACTAGCAAAGGTTCATCATAGATGGGCTCATGTATTGGTGGCATTAAACTCTGGATTGGGCTTTTATTGAATACCGTACAAAAAACCAAACAAACCGTACCAAAGTAAAATGCTTAGGCTCAAAACGAAATGTTGCTTCTAGCTTTCCATCTCATCATCATCATAATAAATCAGTTCTATTCTTGGTCCAGCCTTTCCCCCCTTCTTTTCTTTTTTTTTTCAATTTTTTTTCTGTCTATATTCCTTCTTTTTCTGTAGAAAGTTTATAAATAAAAATATTTTTTTTTTGTTTCTCTATCTTTGTATATTTTATGTAATTACTCGGGTTTTGTTTTATGAATTTGAAATTTTCAATTAGGTGTATTCTTTTAGTTTTTTCGATCAAGACTCATTGAAATGCCTACTTCGTATAAGAAAACAATACTTAATGACTCGTTACGATTTGCAGTCAGAGAAAAGGAAAATATGAAGATAGTTGTGCAGATTTGGTTTATATATTGTTTAATTCATTTTTTCATATTCCCTTTCTGTACAAATCCAAGGGACAAGTGCAACAAAGTGTACCAGACTAAATAGCTATCAGCAATACTGTTCAAAAAAAAAAAAAATAGCTATCAGCAATACATCAGGCTACCGGGCTGAACTCATAAGAAAGTTATTAGGTACTCCCTTCTCTCTAGAGACTCTCTCTCTCTCTAGTACTTCCTAGCCCTAGCCGCCTCCCTCCTTCCCTTCCTCCCTCCCCTAGGGTTCCCACCCTATGATGGGCGGCGGAATGGGGAGCGTTCTCTACAGTGCCGGCCCCGACATTTGGGTTGCCCAAGCCCGACCTTCCGTTTTGTTGTCCACTCAAAAATTCTAATCGCAAGGAAGATTTACAGGGAACTACGCAAGGAAAAATGCGTTTGGGCTCATTCCGGATCTCACAAAAATCTAGAAAAATATCCAAAATTTTTTGAATATTATTTTATGGGGCCCTGTAAAAAATCGGCTCCAAGGGATATCGATTGGTAAGTATTACTTTTGAATTCGTTGGAGCGAAACTGCTCAATTCGCCCATATGAATTCAAAAGTAACACTTACTAATGTCCATTGGAGCTGATTTTTTACAGGGCTCCATAAAATAATATTAAAAAATTTATGGATATTTTTCTAAATTTTTGTGAGACCTAGAATGGGCCCAAACGAGTTTTTCCTTATGTGGTTGTCTGCAAATCTTTATTGCGAATAACAGGGCTCGTTGCCCACTGGTGTTAAGTATAAAAAAAAAAGACATACAAGCAACAACAAAAAAAGGACAAAAACAAGATTATATTGTCCATTTAGCTTGAATTATATCATCCGTCTCTTCTCGTTTTGACTATAGCGTCCCTTTTCTTTTTTTCTTCTTATCTGATAGCCCTCCTAATTTTCTCTCATAATAATTTACCCTCCTAATTTTTTTTATCTGTTATTTACCCCAGGTATGTAAAAACCTCTCTTTTACCCTCCTAATTTTCTCAAGTATCATAATTTTTTAAAGTAGGTGCAAACCATACATATTTACTTTTTAAAAAAAATTTGTACAAAATTTTTTAGATGATGCCCCTAAATATATTTTTTGCTGGATTTCTATTTTTTTTTTGTTGCCCCTTGCCGAGGGGTTGCCCGAGCCAACCGACTTGCAGGGCTTACCCCCTGGCCGGCCCTGGTTCTCTATTCAGTTTTCCCTCTGCCTTCCCTTTTACATCTTCGTCAACCTCCTCCACCGTCCTCTTTTCACTGCCTCCTCTCTGTCTCGCCTCCCTCTAGCCGCCTCCATCGCCGCCATTGAACAGATCCTCGTGCACGACCTCTTCCCTGACATCCTGAAGTTCTGAGATTGCCTCAACTGGCTCGAAGTCATCCGCTGCTGGGCCTCCGTCCAGATCCAGCCGCGACGCCTTGCTATAAGTGTTCTGACAACCAGGGGGGTTGGGTTACAGAGTTCAGAGTCAGGAGGTTGGAGAACATGGTCCGATTTGGAGTTGATTTGGAGAAGGGAAGGTTGGGTTGTCCGATCCGGCACCACCGGTGGTTTTTTTTCTATTTTTTTGATGTGATGTCTCGCTTGCGGGTGTTTCTCTCCTTCAAGGGTCTTCCTAACCCCCCTTTTGGGCGTAGTGTGTTTTTCTTTCTTTGATGTTGGTTGTATGAGTTATGTGTGAAGTATTGTATCTTGGTGGCCTTTGTAAGAAGTTTGGGGTGTAGGTTTTTCCTCATCGGAGCCTATCCGCCTGGTTGGCTATTCTTTTCTTTTTCAAGGAAGAATATGCCCTTTGATGTTCTCTCTTGGCTATCAATGAAATTTCTAAACTTTTGGAGAAAAAAAAGCTATCAGCATGTTGTTTTTGTTAAAATCCACCCTTCAACTATCAACTACTTGTATGTTTTGGGTGTGGTGTTTCTCTTTCGGGGTTTTTTTTGTCTTGGTTGGCTTCTTGCCATCTTAGATTTTTTTCTCTTCTGGTTTTTGGTGGCATGTGATTTTCGGAGTGAGAGGGTGATTTCTTTGAGGATATGCTCTTGCTCCATTTTGATGTTTCATGCTTAGGGTCCGTTTAATCTTTATAATTTATTTACAAAGAATGATAAAATTCTTTTTTTTCTGTTCAAATAAAAAAACTATCAACTATGTTAGTTACATCTGGGGAGATTTTGTGGTGTCTCCCAAGCTTGTCTTGAGAGTACCATATCACCGTTGATTTTTATCATACAAACGTCAATATTAACTGTACCAGAAATCACAATAGGGTACAAAACTAGTATAAAATGGCATAACATTTACTACAGGATGAAATGACAATTTTTTACCGTATGATGCACCACACTTTTTAAATGACGTAACATTTTTAAAAATCATATGGTGTTTATCGCCACAAGATTCGCCACAAAAGTATTAACATTAGCCATAAAAGACATAACGTTTTATGGCATCGTCACAGACAAAGGTGGGAGACACCTTAGAATTTTCACTTATATTCTATCATTTTAGTGTTATAAACTTTAACGAATAAAATAAAGGGATTAATGAATCGCGTAATTTACATTTTAGGAACTATGTTATAGCTGAAGAAAAAATGGTACTGTATGAGCCAAGAAAGAACTACTCCCTCCGTCCCTTTTTTTGTGTCCAGTATTTCATTTTGGGCTGTCCCTTAATAAGTGTTCATTTTGTAAAATTAGGGGGGTAAAAATTGGTGTATTGTCTATTTTGTCCCTAAAAGTAGATTTTATTTTGAAAAATTAGTGAGTAAAAGTGTAATGATGATGGGTAAGTAAGGCAAGTGGAGGAAAAAGTTGATGTGAAAGGTGTAATGATGATATCTTTTTAATAAGTTGGAGTTACGAAGTATGACACTTAAAAAGGGACGGAGGAAGTAATTTCTTTATTGGATGTACCTAGCTAGTAAATTGCCAATGCCCGCCGCCCCCCCCCCCCCCCCCCAACACACACACACCCACCCCCGGCCCCACCACCCTTTTTCCGGACTACCCCGCCTCTCTCTCTCTCTCTCTCTCTTTTTTTTTTTTCTTTCTTTCTTTACAGTTTTCTTCTTCTTCTTCCTTTTTTTTTTCCTTTTCTTTACGGTTTGGTTTTTTTTTTTCTTCATTTTATTTCCTTTTTTTTCCTTTCCAGATTGAATTTTTTCTCTCTCTTTAATAATAGGTACAAGTCTAATTTTAGGCTTTGTAAAGTAATTGAGAGAAAAAAAAATGTTTCAATTGATTATGTTTATCCGACTATTTTATTTTTCTTTTTTTGTCCTTTATAGATTAAAAAATATAGTTACGAAAATAAGTGTTTCAATTTTCAATCCGTTTGAACCAGTGCAAAGATGTTATTTTTCTGATCATTTCATCCTAAATGGTCGTAATAAATTTGTTGCTCCAATGCCTTTCAATGAACACCCTAAAAGAGTCCTGAAACTAAATAATAAGTCTTAGGGTGCTCGTTGAAAGGCCGTAAAACAAAAAATTCATTAAGATTACAATTAGTGTTCGGGAACTAATTACGAAATGTATTTTGCACTGGACATAATAATCCAGAATACAAATGTTATATTTAGGATTACTTTTTTTTAACTATAGTATAATTTAATAAATTTGTTAACCATTATTTAGCATTAGATCATCTTAACTGATTCAGTAGTATGTTGCTTCAAATCACGTTTCTACTCCATAGGATTGCAAATGGCTGGTTTCTATTTTTTTTATAACTAAAACGGAAACGTTTTAGGGGCTTCGTAGGGGCTACTGTGCCAATAGGGGCAGCAGAGCCCTCGGGTCCCTCCTACTTTTAAATTTATTTTTTTATTTTATTACTTATATCTTATTTATTTAATTTCTATAAATACACCCCATGTATATTTAAAAATATAATTCAAGAATTAAGTGCTTTTAATTTTTAATTCAGTTAAATCAGAGCAAAGATCGTTTTTATTTTATTTTATTTTAAATGGTCATAATGAATTTTTTGGTTTATAGCCTTTCAACAAACACCCTAAGACTCATTATTTAGTTTCAAGACTCTCTTAGGGTGTCCATTGAAAGGCCTTGGAGCCAAAAATTTATTATGACCATTTAGGATGAAATGATCAGAAAAATAACATTTTTGCACTAGTTCATTTGAGAATGATGTTCTTAGTGGGGAGAGCATCTCCCATAAATAGTCGCGATTATATACCGGAATTTACCACAAACCAGAATTCATTGTTAAGACAAATTAATTAACTAATTAAAATAATATAAATTTATTAAGTATAAAGTAAATTTTAATTGAAAATAGAATTTCAGTTAACCAAAAAAAAAAGAAGGGAGGTAAATGGGAAAATAAACAAATAAAGAAAATAATTGAAAATTAAAAAGAAAAAAATAATTCAAACTGGAAAAAAAAAAAAGAAATAAAGAGAAAAAAAAAAAAAAGAACCAAACTGGAAGGAAAGAAAGAAAGAAGAAGGGGGCGTGGATGTGGAAATCGGTTGTGGGGTCGGGGGTGGGTTGTCTCCGGGGGGGGGGGGGGGGGGGTGTGTGTGTGTGTGTGTGTGAATAGCAGGTCTCACCTAGCTAGCTATATATATGCCACTACCTATCTATATTTACATGTTCAGATATATCGACCAAAATATTAAAATCTATTTCTTTTTGAATGATGCTATCAAATGGGTCGTCTCACCTAGCTAGCTATATATATGCTACTACCTATCTATATTTACATGTTCAGATATATCGACCAAAATATTAAAATCTATTTCTTTTTGAATGATGCTATCAAATGGGTCATCAACGATCGTATTTCGTAATTTAATAAAATTCCAACGACCGAATATCTGGAATCACTTAACTTAATTTTTAAGCAAAGCGTTAAAGTTACTATATTGACAAAACTATATGGCCGGAACAATAACTTGGGGGATCTTCTTTACTTAACAAATATCAAAAGTCAAATCCCAAAATTTATCCTTCCACACTTTTCAATCGTTTTGATCATCACGTTTTTGGGTTTTCATACCTGGATTTGAACTGAATCACCAAAGTTTCCCTTTTTTAAAGGGTTAGAACATCTTTTTTTTTTGTCAAAATTGAAAAGATTATATTGATAAAAGCCCAGCGGCATTAACAAAATGGAGATCATTACAAAGAATTTGGACAAAGCCAAATTAATCGTCTACCAAATACAAAACGAGTAAATCACAAGGCAATCGATGTCTTTAATCCTTATCTAGGTATGACCTGACACAATAACGACCACTTTTAAACTGCCTAACATCTAGTAATTAGGAGTTTCGAACGAGAAAAAGTGTAATGTTAAGGACAAAAGACACCAAATGCCCAGACAATCAGATGCACTTTAACCAATGATGAACGCACCAATGAATTAACTCTCAAGAACTACATATCTTCCAACTAAAGAGTTAAAACTTAGAAACTTGATATGTTGTACGTTAAATATAAAATTTCTAAAGAGAGAGAAAAAGAAAATATATCAAACTTGATTATTGATCACGTAAATGCTTCGCTTAATTAATACTTAAGTTTTTTTTTTTTGGTGAGTAATACTTAATTAATTAATTAATTTTTGGTGAGTAATTTAATACTTAAGTTGAAGTCATTCTATTCATGGGTTGGGTTTTCTCTATCCGAAATTGTCACTGACGACACATTCGATGGATGGCTTCATTCTAAAGGAATTAGGATTTGAATAAGTTGTTGATTTTTCTAAATTTCAAAACATTTTTTTATAGTAGCAGACGCGCACTTAATAAAGACCATATACCTCCCACATCGGGAGTTTAGATTGTTGTGTGCTTGTGAATAAGGGTCCTCCATTACAAGAAAAACTTATTCATGGAGGAGGAGTGGATAAGTTTTACAGTCCTCAATCTCGGCCGTCCAAGCACTTTTGGACGATCCGAATTAAAAACAATCTATTAACGATAATAGATAGTCTATTACTTTCACAATTTCTAATATATTGTTTAAAGTTTAGACAATTTGGAATAATAGAACCATATGATATTTTGCGAAGAAGAATGGAAGATTAAGATGAAGGCACAATTCTATGATACAGGCAGAGAATCTGCATCTAATTCAATTGATCAAAAGTAAATAATAATAATTTACTATGAACATATTATTCCCTATGGACCCATTTTGCTGAATTAATTAAGCTAAAGTATTTTCCAACATGCAGGATCTCCATTTCATAAATCAATCTAGTTATATTTTTTTAATGCAGTGATGATGTCGAAGAAACAAGCAACACAATTTCTTGAAGTGAGATAAAGAACTGAGCAAGTTGAAACAAAAATAGGTTTACGGTTTCGTTGAAAGATGAGGGTATAACAAAATGAGTGTTAAATTTTAAATGGGTGTTTGGAGAACAGAACACGTGCCTCTTCAGTCCCTCCTAGGGATTGCACGTCAAAATTCATATTAATCGAATATTATTTAATTTATTTTCAAAATGCCTTTATCTTGCCAAAAATGAGTTTTTAACTTTTTATCCAATGTTAGGAATACTTTTTTTTGCTCGGCAAACGAATGATTTTATAAATCTCGAAAGGGTACATCGAGGAAGTTACACCTCAGCTCAAAGAGTCAGGATACAACAGAAAAGAAAGAAACATACAAATAAACAACACATCCAACAAACGGTTGAATGAAGCACCTAAGGTTCAGTTACAACTTTACTTTCCGAATACCATCTAGGAACACCTTAAAGTCCTCCACAATATATATTTTTATATCGAATTTTGCCTTCATCCACATCGCAACCCTTGTTTTGATATCGAATGTTGGAATATTTTGTAAACCTATTTTTCTTGAGATAAATGTATTTCAAAACTAAATTAAATGACATCTGTTTAATTAAAATGAATTTTGGCGTACCTAATATTCTTGATGAGGTCTAAAATATAAATGGTCCTGCAAAACGGATCCGAAAAGAACCCGGAAATGGTCCAGGAGAGGACCGAAAGTCCCTTTAAAGGGACTATAAGGATCTTGTTTGTAGGAGAAATTGGATATATAATTCTAAGTACCCCGAACAATTACCCCAAAAATGTCCCGGAAAGAGAAATTTGAATATGAACCACTGATTTCTGGCATTTTCAGGATAATTTGCCAGGTTCCTTACATTGCTCAATTAATTCCGGCTGTCCTCACTAAATTTGACCTTATTAAAATGGGAGTTTCCTTATCATAATTAGATTAGATAGATAACTCAAAAACTAATTCAATTAATTAGAAGCCGTCCAAATATTCTACAACTTGATCGTCAAGTTTCAACTATCATCATGATTTTAAAAAAATTGGCTTTTCATATCCTAGAGGGTCAGCACATGCATACCTCATCATCAAACTTTCATGTTCAAATTGAGATATATATTGCCCCTCTTTCCCACGTACCTAAGGAGAACTCGTTCAACATTCAAAGTACTCCGTAGTACGGAGTATTATTTTGGTACAAATTAATTAAAATCAAAGTCGTTTGATTTGGACAGACTTTAGCCCATACATCACCAAATTGTAAGATCGATCTCCACCAAATGATTTGTTCGTCATTGCATGTGCAGTGGTTGTTATTTTTGTTTATTTTGTTTTGATAGGGTCAAATCACGCGGTAGCGTGATTTGAATGGGTGTACGTACGTTGTGTGTCGTAGACGTGTTAAATATGCTTAGTACATAGTATAGATAGATAGACGCGGGTGATATATAGTGTAACAACTGTGAAATACAGTTGGCCTGCGACCTTGAGCTAGAATATCTTGTTTTCTTTGTTAAGGGTTGTCTGCTTAATTGGATATGAGTACCGCATTAATATATGATATATTCAAGAGTATCATATAATCCGTGTTTGGTTAAAATTCTATGACCCAAATTAAACACCTATTAAATATGTATAATTTCACTAATTAAGTATGGGATGTATGATTAAGAAAAATGGTATTGGCACTCCAAAAATTGATGCATGCACTCCAAAAAACAAAGAAAAGTGGCTTTGAAGTTATACTAATTTTGGAGCATGCACTCCAAAAAACAAAGAAAAGTGGCTTTGAAGTTATACTAATTTTGGAGTGCCTGCATCAATTTTTGGAGTGCCAATATCATTTCCCATGATTAATCCAATGAAATTATATACAGTATCCGTTTACTATCAATCTCATCAAACAAGTAGATGCCGTAAGAGTTTTTTCAATAGTTAGTTAAGATCATTACATTATTTTGAAAAAGCTGAGTTCAGCAAGATGCAATAGTGGCCTCAGCCAGTGGGGTTCCAGGGGTGCAAGGGGAGATCTGAGCTCTTGCATAACTGCAAATATTCTCGTTTATTACACTAATTAAGAAAATTTCTATGAAATTAGCCCTACAAGTCCCTTAAGTGAAATTTTTTCTTAAAATTTATATATATGTGGGGTAAAAATCTCTAAAATTTTTAGTTATCAATAATTTTTAAGTTGCCTGTATAATATTAAATGGTATCCACGAACATACACAAGATTATCTCTTCTTCGGACCTCCCAAGTAGCAATATACTTCTAAAATATATATTTTGGTATCAATATGAAAATACACGTAATTCATGGCCCACTAAATACAAATTCTGCGTCCATTGAGCTCAGCAAAGGAGAACAAAACTTTGCCTTCGACCCCCAAATGTCACTTTGAAATAGGGGCTCCAAACTAGATGTAGCATCTAACGTCCAACTAGCTTGGTTGATTAGAACTTTTGCATCTCACTAGTTATGAGATCAGGAGTTTGAGTCTCTCTGTGTGTGGGTGTTACTCCCCTTGTATTTGCTTTTAATGAGGCTTGTAGTTGAGTTGGGCTTATAATGACTGTAGTCCATTTGATGGGCTTATTTATTTTGTTGGTTGAGTTGTTGGGCTCGATTATCTCGTAGACACACAATTAATGTAATGTCCCATAGTTCGTACTTTATATGTCATGCATAATGTAAAGATCTCTCCTATCGCTTGAAAAAAAAAACTTGATGTAGCATCTACTAAATCATAACCATTCAGCAAGTGGAGCGGAGTACAGTTAGTGCCTCCCTTATACTCCCATGCATATGGACAAGTGTTTCATTCTCGTAAGCACCCATCTCCCTTCACAAATCCCCTATGATAAAGTAGATTAGGATTTTTTTTTTTTGCTCGGCAGTAGATTAAGATTATTAACGAATGAAAAAAAAAAAAAATTCATAACCAATCAAAAGACCAACCCATTAACTAAGGGAGTTCAAACCCAGTAATAAAACATAGAGGGTGCCCCAAATTCGGAAAATAAGGACCTGAAAATGCCCAAATCGAAGAACCTTTTTGTTAAAAAAAAAAAATGTCCAGATAATTTTGTTCAATACTCTCGCTTTTGATTTAAAAATTAATTTATCTTTTCTTTGCACTTGTTCAAATATAGGAAGGTATGGAGGGTTTGACCTAAAAAGCCAGGACAGGGCAAGCAAAAGAGCTCTCCCGCAATGAGAGCATCTTCATCAGTAAATACTTTAAAAGTTGGGCATTAATATTGTGTTTTGCTAACTATACTACACAATTTGGACCGCGAGTTTATGTGGTACACTTGATCATATCCTTCAAATTTCAATATTGTATTACTTTTTGCATATTTCTAATTTTGTTGATCTAAATAGAATATGATGTCTTTTAAAGTGCAAAAAATTTTATTTGGCCACTCTTCTTTGTTGGTTAATTACTTCAATCAAAATTTTCAGAAAAAAAACATGTCTAATTTTAATTATAAATATTATTAGATTAATGAAAGAAATGTAAGAATCGAGATTATTTCAACTCAAATATTTAAACAATCTCACCCATTACAACTCATCATAAATATTTTAATCAGAGCTAGAACTCATTTACAAAGTAATACGGCATCGAAAAACAAGGGAACAGAATAAAGACTATAGTTGAGAGTATTTTTTGCTGTTAAATATGTGACAAATGACTTTATTTAAAAGTAGTCAAGTTGCTAAATATTAAAAGAAAATAATTTTTTTATTGTATATTCTTTTGCAACGGTATCGGAATTCAAAGTTTGCAAAATGTGAGAGTAGTAGCAAAGGTATAAAACCCTACTTTAAATATGACTTCGATCGTGTAAAGTAAAATAATACTAATAGAAGATTTTCTTGGAACTTAATTGAGGGTGAAAGTATCCAAATTTGAGTCCAAAAATTTGGAGAGAGAGATAGAATTTGAAAGTGACGTCAAATTATTTGGTGTTTGAGGAATCTATTAGAGTATATGCTACTCTCTCTCTCTCTCTCTCTCTCTCTCTCTCTCTCTCTCTCTCTCTCTCTCTCTCCCCCCTTTTTACATTCAAAAATAAAAGCTACTTGAGGATCTTAAAATACTCTCTTCTTCTTTTTATTTATTTTTGACATTTTGCTGATTGAGGATCTGGTGGAGATGCTCTAAGAAAATACAACCGTCTCTGATTTTTTAGTCAGATTTAGAGAATTAAGTGGGAAAAGTGTAGAGTTGATTATTTGTCAAAAGTAATTTTCGCTTTTAACGATCTATCTGAAAAGGGGGGAAAAAGGATGAATATATATATATATATATGTGTGTGTGTGTGTGTGTGTGTGTCTAATATACTATGGAAATGTTTGTGAGCCTCCAAAACCTCCAAACCCCCAATCCTTAATTTCTAGATTTTTCATTTTCTTTACAAATAAAAAACCCCACGTCTACAGACTTTGCTGACAAAACGGTTTTTGTTTTTAAAAAAACCACCTACTTTTCCCATCTCAACTGCAAAGAAGAGGAAGAAAAAAAAAACTGCCTCATATCCCACGATTTCCTTTCACAGGAAAAAAACTGAAAACAACTCAAAAGAATCATTTCCATAGTACAGTATATTAAAAAAAATAAAAAACCCCCCGTTAAGCATTGTACATTTCCTTTAAAAATCAAACACCCCCCACGTTAAGGAAACAATCAAAAACCCCCCACGTTAAGGATTTTAAATTTTCTTTAAAAATCAAACACCCCCAGGAAAAAAAAAAAAAAATCACACACGTTTGAAACACCCCTACTCCGGCATCCATCTCTCTCTCTCTCATCTCCTCAACCGCCACCACCTCCCACCTCCCTCCTCTCTCCCATAACCCCTCCCCTCTCTCTCTCACTCACTCCCTCATGGGCTATGAATACCCTTCTTCACTCCTCCCTCAAACTTTTACAGATTTACTTGGCCGCCAACTGCCGCCCTGTCAAATTTCTTGGATTTTGTACTTTTTTAAAAACAGTAAAAAAAACCCTACTTAAATGTAAGTCCACCACTCTATCTTTGTTTATGTATCTTCACGTCCCCAACAGTCCCTCTCGTAATTAATGGAATTGTTTTGACTTTTTTGTTTCAGATTTTGAAAATAAGAGACTATGTTCATAGACTATACTGAATTAAAGGATTGCAAAATTCACTACAACGTTTGGTTTAAGTTCTCATCAACTGCTCAAAGGTTAAAAAAATACTCCCTCCGTCCCTTTTTAAGTGTTCTACTTCGTAACTCCAACTTATTAAAAAGACATATCATTACACCTTTCACATCAACTTTTTCCTCCACTTTCCCTACTTACCCATCATCATTACACTTTTACTCACTAACTTTTCAAAATAAAATCTACTTTTAGGGACAAAATAGACAATACATCAACTTTTACCCCATAACTTTACAAAATGGACACCTATTAAGGGACAGCCCAAAATGAAATACTGGACACAAAAAAGGGGACGGAGGGAGTAGTATTCAAGCACTTTGCTTGCCTTTTTCTTTTCTTTTCTTTTTTTTTTTTTTTGATATTTCCACATTCTCTTTCCTAATGGTGTTTTCATTTTTTTGTCTCTAGATTTTGATTAAGAGTTATATATTTTTTTTGAAAACCGGATATTTTATGAGAGATCTTTCAAAATCAGGGTTCATAATTTAGAGGGAACCGGGAATAAGAAGGGGAAGGGACCCTAAAGTCAGACTTATTCTTAGCTTAAACATATAAAGTCAGACTTATTCATAGTTAAATTACTAGCATTCAACCCGTTCTATGCACGGGCAAAACTAATCCGTTATAGCATTGTGCTCGTTCAAACCTTCTTTTTTTAATTGTCATGTGCATCGAATGGGCACAACGCTAATATGACGACTAACCCATGTATGGGTTAACATGTATAATAAAAACACATGGTCCAAATTAACAAACAACTTGTAAACCGGAAAGATGCAAAATCGCATGCATGATCATGTGGTGGGAGGCATGAAAACGTTAATAGTAAAAAAAATAAAAAACGATTTCAGTTTAACACAAAGATTAATCCCCTCACTCTCTCTGCTTATTACCAAAACCTGACCTTCAAATATAAGGTTGAAAAATCCAAAGTGTAGGGCTAGATCGTCGGTAGCATAATTGTGATAAACCAATTTAAACCTCCAAAATTTTTCTTGCAATTGTCACCCTAGCCATTCTCGAAATAAATATCCTAGTTTATGATAACTTTTGAATACTTCTCTGAGAACAAAGACCGAACAATATTTAACCAATCAAGGACTAAAGTACATATTGCTAGCAAATGCTTTAGTTGTCGGCGGATATTTTAAACCTTATTAATACTTGGATAAAATATTGGGAGAGCTAGTTGGGGTATAAAAAGTCTGTGGTTTAAAATTGGCCAAAATTTAATCTATTGTCTCAAAAAATATTTTCCCTATCTGATTTTTCGATTCTTCTCAATTCATTTAATAATGATTGGTAGGAGTTAGTTGGGAAATTATAATAGTTGGGTCAGGGTTATCTGGACACATTGACTAAGTTGTCTCACTGAGTGACCCTATAAATACCCCTTGAGCGTCTTGTGATTCACCGAGCAATCACATTGATTTTCTTAACTCTCTATCTCTCTTTCCCCTAACATCACACATCTTGGACACCCTCCAACTGAGCTAAATGGGTCAGTTACCGTTAAGATTTAGAGAATATATTAATTTGTGACTTAAGATTTATAAAAGTAGAGTATTTTCTGATGTATTTGTCAATTTTTATAAAACTTTATAGATATCGCTATAATCTTTTAAACAACATCGCGATACAGGATAAGGCACTAGTCACCACAAGGCAAAAAGAATAATCCAGAAAGAATGGGATTAAATTCCCTAGATTTTGTGGATTTTATTGGATTCACTAAGATTTGATATAGATATACTTGGATTTTATTAGATTCTCTAAGATTTGATAT
The DNA here is from genome assembly GCF_030253575.1 of Rhododendron vialii. Classification (NCBI taxonomy): domain Eukaryota; kingdom Viridiplantae; phylum Streptophyta; class Magnoliopsida; order Ericales; family Ericaceae; genus Rhododendron; species Rhododendron vialii. The sequence goes on along the minus strand of NC_080559.1, from coordinate 14,223,994 downwards.
AGATTATATTTAGATTTTCTTAGATAATACTCCCTCCGTCCCAAATTGTTTGTCCGGTCCGCAAAACGAGGACTCAAAAATAATGCACTTATTTCAAGAAAAAATTCAAATTTTTTCATAAATTAAAAGAACTCATCGATATCTAGTGAATTGTTGAAAAAAATTTGATTTTTTCTTACAAAAATTGTATTATGTTTACATCATCGTTTTGCGGACCGGACAAACATTATGGGACGGAGGGAGTATAAGATTATTCTAGATATTAAAAGATATGGAAAGATTGCATTAGATCATTCTAGACCTTGTAATACACTAGTATAAATAGGCCTCCCTCCCCCTCTCCCTCCATATACAATAAGCACAAACCATGCACCACACACTTCACACACACAGCACTTAGCTAAAGGAAAGGAGGGAGGGAAGGAAGGAAGGAAGGAAGGAAGGGAGAGAGAGAGAGAGAGAGAGAGAGAGAGAGGGAAAAGAAGAAAGAAAAGAGAGTAATTATTCTAGATATTAAAAGATATGGAAAGATTGCATTAAATTATTCTAGATCTTGTAATACACTAGTATAAATAGGCCTCCCTCCCCCTCCCCTTCCATATACAATAAGCACACACCACACACTACACACCACACACAAACTACACACACAACACTTAGCTAAAGGAGAGAGAGAGAGAGAGAGAGAGAGAGAGAGAGAGAGAGAGAGAGAGAGAGAGAGAGAGAGAGAGAGAGAGAGAGAGAGATCAGGGAAGAAGGAGAAGGAAAAATAAATTTTAAAACAAGAGGTTCCAGAATAAATATGTAGATTTTCGCATGGTAATTGTGTTTCTCAAATGATGTGAGTTACGAATATACTCTGGCTACATAATTCTTTCGAATTATTTTTTTGTTTTTATAAAATGTTATGTTCGAATATATTAAAAATAGATATTTTGTACATAGTGCATATTAAGCACAACTTTTTGCGAAGAGGAATTTTTAAAGGAACATGGGATTAATTTTAAAAAGAAAAAGAAAAGTTTTGTGGCAATATCTGGGTAGCGAGTTATGTGTGGGCAGTGAGTTATTATGGGCAGTGAGTTGCTTTTGGTGCCTATCGATGGATACTACCGGGTATCCCCTTGGATTTGATATCATTTTTCTTGTTTTGCTGGGGTGGCTCCCCATTCTACCGCCGATATTACGCCCATTATGGATTCAAGCCTGGAAGTTGCTAATAAATATTGTTGATTTTATGCCTACGGGAAGTTTTATTATGCCATGGTTTATGTTGATGCCACGTTTTATGGTAATTAAGATTATGCTCTACATGCTTTATTCAAATTATCCCATGTTCTCTTATGTAACTTTAGTATATTGTAACTTATTGAATTGGTTTTGTGTTTCATAAAACCTTTTCAGGAAATCAAGGTTAAAGAAGGCTTATCCGTTGCGTATGAAAGATACCAATTGTCATGGCTAAATAAGGAAATAATGTGTAAATGAGTGGTGTTTGTGTGTGCGAGCCACAATTATGTAATTTTAAAGTGGTAATCGGTGAGCACGCTAGACAGCTCTAAATATAATATTTCATTAACTTTTAATTTACGGTCCTGGGAGTTTCACATGTAAAAAATAATAATGATAATATTCTTCTTTTGTGTGATTTCCAAGCCTGGGCTGGTTTTAAATCACTGGCCATGTCACGAATTTCTACCCATCAGATTTGGGTCTTGACAATAATAAACCGGTAAGACCGGGATCGTACCACAGGGAATCAGAGATAGCTTAATCGGATTGTAGATTTTATATGGTGCGATTCGGCGTTTAAGATGACCAACTTGATTTTGCTTGAAATGGTGGAAATGCGAAGTAAAAAGACTAGAAAAACGGTTTGTACTTAGTTAAAACAAGCGGCAAGGTCTAGGGGATTAAACCGCCCGATGACTTAGCCTATTTAACCGTTCTTCCTAACAACTCAAGCTTAAGACATAGACAATCTTGAAACAACAACACTCAACGTTAAAAGCGCGCATAGTCATGATTTTAGCTCGGAAAGGACTTAATCTCATTTTGGAAGACATTTAAATCAAACGCCAGAAGCGTTAAAAGCCCCAAGCCCCGTGTGCAAGCCGAAGGTTAAAACTCCGAGTGACACACGGTCAAAGAAGGTATTAGCTCTTTGGTTTGGCCGAAAATTAGAGATTAAGCCATCTCCTTACTAAAATCATGATCAAGTCAAAGAAGAACCATTAAAACAACTAAGCCATTGGAGAAGATATCACCCAATGACCAAGCCTAAGAGACTACTCAACCGTTAAGCAAGAATAAAGCATGCTAGGAAAACAAGACATGAAATTTAACCGTAGGAAATGAAAACAAACTTGATATTAAGGAAGATCTCAACCGTAGTTACAACATTAATACTTGAGAAATTAACAAACAACTAACATCTTGAGTAGTTCTTAAAGGATTACACTTAAAAGCTTGAAAAGCAACAATGGAGTTCCTAGGAAATCAAAGAAAGACTTAGGCCTAAAGTTATGCTATATGGCCATCCTTTCCATAAATGGCATACAAGCCTATTTATAGGGATCTAAAGTTAAGTTACAAAGGACTAAAAAGTCCACCAAAATATCCTTAAAACATTCCTTAAGTGGAAACCTTCTATAAATGGAAGGTTGAAAAAGTTACAAAAATCTACAGATTTTCCCAGGCAGTACCAGTACTGGAAATGCCTCAGTACCGGTACAAGGCTTCAATGGGCTGGAAAAATTGATCTCTGGACACCCACTACCGATACTAGGAGTTAGCCAGTACTAGTACCCGCTTAACAGATTTTTGGGCAAACTTCGCAAGTTCGCTCTGGACACTCTGAACTCGGATTTGGGTGTTCTTTAGACTGTTTGAAAGCTTGTCGAGTCTACTTTCTAACCCAAGTGGTTTGGATCAAAACTACTTTGTACATAAAAAGTTATGACAATTCTACCTCAGCTGGTTGGAAGACGAGTAGCTTAGGTAAAATCCTCACTTCTCCTTCATTTCCCTTGATCCTTGGGCGACTCGAGCAACCTCCAAACCATCTCTTCATGACTCTTCGGGTGCCACAACGTGGTGGCACGTGGCCTTGAGTACTTGGTTGCACCCGGAGTATTCCTTAGCATTCAAATACGCCTTATTTATACGAATTACCTGAAAACACTAAAAACACACCTTACGTGTAATATCGCTAAAAAAGCTAAATAAATGCAAGTTAAAACAACATAAAATGGGAATAGTTGCACCAAATATCTACAATATTGGGTGCTCATCACACCCCCTAACTTGAACTTTGCTAGTCCCTAGCAAACTAAAACAAAATGAATTTAACTAAGCTATGCAATCTTTCCGAAATTCAAGACACAAAAATTATGCTCAACTACTACAACTAGGCAAGAGTCCGAAAACACCCCTTCAAATCTGATCATATGCAGTCCACGCACAAACATGACATGTACTATTACGAACGAACTATGCCATTTTAGAGTAGTCAAGCATGCATGCACCACAATGAGTTTCAACTCCAAAACTCACAAGGATACGCTCTTATTTGACTTTTCACATAGTGAGATACAAGATACATCCTATGACAAGTGCTAACGAGTAAATGCAATAGCCCAAGATAAAAAGCTACGCATGCTATCAAAAGAGCGCTAGGAATGAAAGGGAAGCTAATTATTCACAACTATGCATGACAAAGAATAAATCATACTAAAAAAGCAGTAAATATCAATCATGCATCAAACGGAGTTAATTAGTGTACAAAAGATCAACGGAGGACTTTATTAGCTTATAACAACCTTGGATACAAAGGAAAAAAGACTACAAAAGGTGTAGTGGCCATAGACTTGCATGGTTTATCTACCCTTAGCCATTACTGACCCTAAACTACCTAAGGCATGGCCACATATTGGCCAAATACCAAACAAAATTATGAAGAAGAAATAAAGAACAACTACTAGATATGTCGTACTAAAACTACTACCACCAACTCTACCACACGTAGTCGTCATCCTCATCCGGCTCCTCATGGTATTGAGTATCGAGCTCCCCCTTTCCATCGGACTCTCTCATCCGGAATGTAATCTAGCCTGGAGCCTGGAGGTCACACCAATCTTCTCATCAGAGTATTCAACTCTCTTTCGAATATGATTTTGCTATTTTCATAGCATTTATTTGATCATTCTTTAAGGAATAGAGTCATTTGAATTGAGATTTGTAAGGAGAGAGTTTGAAGGGCCAATGTTGAGGGCTTTAAAGAGGGAAATGAAAATTTAGGGCTTTAGCTTTTGAAGTGGGAGAGGAGAGATAGGGAATCACGTACCAATTTTTTATCATTTTACATCCCAACCACTTCTATCACATTCACACTACCCCCAAACCTCCTTGAAACATGAAAACACACTTCTACACAACCCTCCAAACATCCGGTTTCCTAAGTTTGACAAATGGAAGAGACTCGGACTATGGTTCAAAATAAGGACGAGGAGACTCTTATGTGGTTTAATCAAACAAAAATGCCTTGAATCATTTTCTAAGTACGCCAACAACTCCAAAAAGATGCATAAAAGATATATACACTACTCAAGCATAAAAAAAAGATATTATTTACGCAAATGCGGAATAAGAGAACAAAAAGCATGGAATGCTTAAGAAATGAATCTCCACTCTAGCGATGCACAACACTTGACTTAACTTGTTCATCAATGTTCATGTATATGCATGTGACATAGATTCAAACACACAACCAAATTTGATGGGATACACAACTCTTGCCATTATTTACGCGATTGAGCATAATTAAAGCATTTAGCAAGCAAAATCACTGCTAACAAGGGAGGATTGCAAGTAAGAGCAAAAATTTTAAAATTTTAACGAAAACAAAAAGAGATAAGTCTCAACACACACACACACACACACATATATCCCTCCCCCCAACTTAAACGATACTATATCCTAGTAGTATGAAAAACAACAGCATTGAGAGGAAAGAACAAAAGATTATACCTTCGAGGGAATGTCAACCCCCATATACCTCAACCAAGTTGGAGGCTTTATGTCATTGCCTCCGTTCAATCTGGAGGTGTGTTGTGCTTCCACTACAAGAAAAATCGCTTTTTATAGTGTTTGAAAAACGCTATTAAATGATATAGACAGCGTTTTTCCGAACGCTGTATTAGCCGATGTTGTTAAAAGTCTTGGACATAAGACAACATTTTTAAAACGCTATAGAATGTTGACTTTATAGAGCGTTTTAAAAACGCTATTGAACGTCAAATTTATACAGCGTTTCAAAAATGCTATTGAATGTAAAGTTTGTGCAGCATTTTAAGAACACTATAGAATGTAAAGTATCTATAGCGTTTTTAGAACGCTACAGAATGTAAAATTTCTACAGCATGTTAAGAACGCTATAGAATGTAAATTTTTTATAACATTTTAAGAACGCTATAGATTGAAAATTTCCCATTGCAATTGGAAAGGTTTCCATAGCGTTTGAGGAACGCTATAAATTGAAAGTTTTCTATTATTCACCATAAATTTTCAGCTGCTGTCCATTGTAAATTTTTTACAGCATATTCAACCTGCTATTCCAACTGATTTTTAGCAGATTTCTTTACTTTATACAACCTACAATCCAACCTGAATAGCATTCCGCATAGCAAGTTCATACAATGCTTAAAAAGCGGCTCCAATGAATTCCTTGGCAATTTATTTTCACAATATTGCACACAAAACCAACAAAATGTCTCCAAACATCAAAGCGATTACCATTACATAAAAGAAATTCCATATAAATGTCCTTCCAACATTTCTATCCCAAAAGTGGAGTACAAGCCTTGTCACCAAATATCAACAAAAAGGCCTTCCAAAACATCTATGTATCCCAAAAGTGGAGTTCAAACCTTTGCACCAAAATATCAACAAAAAAGCTTGAACCAAAACGGCCCTTCCAAAATCTATCCATCCCATATGTGTTAACAAAAAGGCTTCAATCAACCAAGCGATCATGACAACCAACACACTAGCAAGATCATATCTATATCTTCAGCAAAAAGTCACAACATCACTTCTTTATCAACCCATAAACCTACATATGGTAGAAGCAAACATTTCAATTTGATGAAGTCATAACACAACAAAAGAAATTGATCAAATGTATTATAATGGACACAGTTCATTAACAAAAATTGCTCCAAACACAGTAGTTTGACATATGTAGCACCCAATGCAACAATAATCTGTAATTTTTATTTAAAAGAAATTAAAAGTCAAGTCAAGTCTAAGTCCTAATACCTTGAAGGGAAGCCAGATCACATAACGAATTGAAATCAAAATTTTTTTTCTGACTTTTTTGTATCCATTCTACTGCTTTGCACCTTGTTCAAGCTAAATCAAAGCTTTTGTTCATGCAATATTCAATCCCGCCGTGGTAATTTCTAACTCGCGGCCCTTTTTAACAATAGTTGCCCCAGCACTAGGCTTCTTTCTATCATCCCTAATTAAAGACTTCAACCCACCTATTGCTGCCACAACTTTTGTGACTGGCATCAATTGTTGCATAATTATTTATTCCATAAAGAAAACTTCAGATTTTACGGAGTACTAAATAAAATGGAAAGGAAGAGAAAAACAAGTATTCATCGCTTCACCATGATCAGCATAGATTTCAAGAGAAGAAAGACAATGGCATTTTTCTTGAATTGGGGCTGAATCTAAGTTTTATTCTGATTGAGAAGACCTGTGGAAAAAGGGTGAGATGGAGAAGTCACGGAGTCGTGGGGTTTTAATCTGATTTCTTTATACTAAACATTTCAATTAGAAAGAGCATCTTCTTTCAGATTATTTGAAGGTGAGCTCGGATACTCTCCGTACGTGTCCGTGTCCCGTATCCGTATCCGTACTTCTTAGCTCGGACTAAGAGAGGTGGTGGTGGGTATAACAAAATCAAAGCATTTGGCATATGGGGACATCCCAACTGAGTCTACACATTCTAAGGGACTGTCATATAGTAAGGCCAGTGTGGGAGCAACTCATCCCTCACAACCTTCAACAGCATTTCTTTTGCCTTAACCTCGGAATATGCTTAGTTCCAGCTGTTGAATTATGGTCCCTGTATCATGGCTTGATGATAGCATGGATGGAAAGCCATAGGAAGGTGGCTGTCACAGTGGACTTTTCTGCGGTGGTTTCGCGGGAGCATGATTCTAACAACCATCACACTATTTGCAGACATCTTCGGCTCACGTCTACGAACCTTCTCCCACGCAGTTAGCTTGGACTATCTCAAATGCCTAGAACGCATTAGGTGTTGGACTGTTCTCGACATCTATCTAAGGAATTGCTGGAGATCGGAGGACTGTCAGATAGCTATAATCAAAGACATTCTTAGATGTCCTTAGCTTCTATTACCCTCAAGAAAGAAGCCGGAAGTTGGTAGAATCTATCCTGTTTTGCTCTAAAATGAAAGGCAAGTAATCCTCGGGTTTAAGCATTCTTGAAAGTCCCATGGCGCTATCCTATATCCAAGAACCAACAACAGCAAACTCATCTAGGCTTTTCTTTCCTATATCCCTATTGATAAGACGATCAAACAATCATGAAAAGACAATCTGACAACATAAAAGTGTCTGCAGCAACATTGTCTTCTAGTTCTTGGACTCCAAGGAAGATTCTAAGTGTTAGACATTTAGTCCAACCTTTGATTCAATACCATATTGGTAACGGGCTGTCCACATAGATAGAGAAAAACAACATATTCTTCTTTTTAAAAAGCATGCATTACTTTGATCAAACACCTTCATACTCGATGTTCCTTTTAAAGCTATTAACTGTTTTCTCCTAAAAATGACCTTATCTTCAAGTTTCTGCATTCTCATAATGTTATGCCTACTAATGTCCTCCCAAACAGTTAACTGATGTTTCCTAGCCAAAAATGGACAACACTAAAACTAGGTATGCACAAATTCTGGTATAGCAATCTACCTTCCAACATGGAGATCATTAACACGGGCAATCAGACATACATTTATCATCCGAGAGAATACTTCGATATGGAGGAGAGTAAAAGTACAATACCCTGAGGAAGAAGAGTCCAGAATAAGAAAGTCAGCAGGCCATGCGATGGTACTTCCCACAGCATCTACGATATAGGTCATATCACTTGGAGTCCTCCACAGAAACTCTTCAGGTTTCTTTGCTACATCCACCCAAACTTTCATTGCATTAGGTCCAATTGGAACACAATGAGCACTGGAATGTGGATCACTTGAAGCCCAACGCCCCTCTGCAACTACGTCTCACGTCCCCATCCAATCTAGCAACTTGCACTTGGTAATGTCACTCTGTGGATGACATTTTACCGAGGGAGAAACAAGGGGTGTAATTGGTGTTGTTTTAGTTGTTGCCGGATTCTGAACCTAGAAAGTTCAACAATGGGGAGCAAATAAAATGCCATTACTCAAACTAGTCTGAAATGACCACCAACGAAGAAAATGATAACTGACTTACTTGGCTTTTCTTTAACTCATCAACTGTATTTCGCATATCCGACATTTGAAACTTCATCTGTGCATTTTCTTCACGTAATTCAGCAAATTGACCATTCATTTGGATAATATAGTTAATCTTGTTTGTGTGACTCCTTTTCCAAATGTTCTTACACGGCTATTCCTCTCGGCACCAAGCACTTTAGAAGCAGCATCTTCTTTCAGATTAGTTGAATTCTATCATTCCGTTCAATTTTTCCCATATCTTCTTAAAAATGGCATAGTAAAAAAACAATGCAAATGACTAATGAGACATTGAGACTGTTAAACATATATAACAAATAAAACACACAAATAAAGAATGAGCCATGGCCTTTACAATCTTTTGTGCAACATTTTTGTTCTTGGGTTTTCCATTCTTGTCTCTATGTCCATCGGCCCAAACAACGGCTCTACTTATGGAGGCCACATTTCTTTTCGCTTTCTAGAGTAAAAACAAATATTTGATTAGAATTCAATTGAAGTTATAGTTTATAATATGAAGTCCAATGATCTTTGATAATGAACAAAAGAGGTATTACCAGCTCAGTAGTCAACCGTGCATATCCCTTACAACTCATAGTATGTTGCAGCTTCAACTGTTTCTCTCTCATAGCCTTAAAGTTCTTGCATTTCACCTAAAGTCCAAGAATAAACTAAAATCAAGCCCTAAATGCTGCAGAGAAAGGGTAGTAGCAACTCCTAAATATAGGAGAGAAAAAGAAGTAGAATGGAGGCCCAATGACTGTTCCTCCCTGTGAGAGCAGCAGCAAATCCCAAATGTGTGTGAGAGCTGTAGAATTGATCTAAAGAGCATAGACAAGATTCATTCTTTCCAGTAATTATCAAAACCATTGCACATTGCAACCAAACTGTAAAGAGTATCGCCGATAAGAAAAAAAAAATCTATAAAGAAAGTGTCTTTTAGCCCTTGTTAGAAAATCCTGCAGGCTGGGTTTTTGGTATCAAACCTTAACCCCTATATCTGCTCAAACCACCCTTAGTCACGGACACCTAGTATAGTTGTAGGTTGTCCTATGAACTGGTAACATCAAGAATGGAGTAAGGATTGAATTTGCTATATTAACCAAACAGTGTCAGGAAAGCAACTTCTTGTGCAATTAATCTTCTACAGATTAAACATTCTCAATCTTAAAAAGGAGTCCCAGATTCTAAAAGTAACAAAAAGGATGAAGGAAAAAATTACTATATTTTCCCATAGAGTCCACAAACAAGGGCTTGAGTATTCTTTATTTGAAGGATGTAACGACAACATGACAAATAAGACATAGTCTACCAATAAGCATGAAAAAACTACCCATTTGTTAGGACTTTGACTAGTATCAGATTGTGACATGTTTCTGAACAGTTCTACTGTTGTTCTGTTATTGATTCTGTTATTGTTTTATGGCTACACACTATTGTTTTCCTCAGATGCTGATGTTGTTCTGTTGTGTGCAGCAGTTGTAATGTTTTGTTTTATGCACACTGTTGTTCTGCTTTCCTACGGCAGTCCAGTAGTACTGCTTTCTACTGTTGTTTTCTGCTGCTCAGTCCAGCAGCTGAACAGTTCTGTTACTGCTTTTGTGTGCTACACAAAGTATCTAGTGATCCCTCTTGATAGCTATGTGTTGCTGCTATTGTGTGATCCACTGCTATTGTGTGATACACTGCTATTCTGCTAATTCCTATCGATAGCTGAGTTCTTCTGAGTGTAGTTCAATGTGTATGCTAGTTCTAGCTTTATGTAAATGAACTAAAGCCGTGGCATAATTGCTGGTGGTTCCTCTCGGCAGTTTTGTCCAGTCATGGCTGTTACTACCAGTTAGTTCCATGTCTCTTTTGTAAAGCTTAGGAAGCCTAGGATACAATTGGCATCCCTAACCGGAATGTCCAAGCACAGGCCATGACATTCATTAAGGCATTGTTAATATAATTTTAACTACAACCATTTTAGTAGTTCATCTAAACAAAGTAGATACAAGATATTTTGTACGCTGAAACTAGCAAGATCATCTCAACAAAACAAGAGTTCATTCCAGCAACATTTTCAGGAACAAAGTGGAGTGGGATGAACAGGGTGCACATACCTTGAATTCTTTACTAGTCTTTTCCTTCACAAAATCCTTCCAATCATGCAGCGATTTGACATTATCAGGCTATAGCTTTAGCCTTTCTTCCTCATTTGAAGCATTTCTGTTTTTTTTTACTAATATCGACTTTGAGGCTCTCTAATCTTCATTCATTCTCTGGAAAACCATTTGTCTATGCCATTCTTCATGAAGATTGAATCTTACCTAAAATTTGAATGTAACGTGCATGATATTCTATAATTTTTACTTCCACAAGAGTAACTTGGGGAAAAAAAAGAGTTGAAGTCATGAGATTCTATCATGTAACTCTATGCTTTTCTTCATGAAGATTGGATTAGTCAAGATATGAAAAAAGAGAGTTGAAATTCTATTATCGTGTAACTAAAAGCATTATAATAGTTGGGCACTATGACATACCAAAATGGATTGCCATAGGATTTCTGCCATTCCCGAAGGAAGCTTTCGCCAATCCGAAAGTGTATATGGTACAATCTCTCGAACTAGAGGTCCCAAGAAAGAAGACAACTTGACCGATCCCTCACCTTAACCTTTCATAGCCTGTCAACATTTTGGACAAGTGCCTCGGCTAGATATACATGTTACTGAATAATAAAAGAAACAAGTTAACAGAAAAAAAAACAAACCATGATGAAACCAAGTTGTGTATGTAGGATCCATTCTATTTATGACCAAGTGTTCATAAATATCATCAACACAATGGTGACTCATATTCCGACAATGTTTGCAAGGGCATAGAATCTTTCCTAAATATCCTGTGTTTTGATTAGCCATCTCCACAAAGTTCAATGCTGCGTTCATATACTCGTCAGTGCATCTACAAATGTACAAGCTAAGTGTGTTAAATATTTTAAGAATATGTAACTAGTTTATCTATAGTTGTCTAAAAAAGTTTTTCTATTACCTATTCAAATGCACCCAATCTTTGTTCACCATCTTAACAACACCAAGCTTGTTTCCGAATATCATACAATCGTACATGTAATACATAGGGTAAGTCCACTCGTCTTGGAACAATAACTGCAAAGCATGCCAACAAAAATCCTAGGAAAAAGCAGTAGACTTATACACCATAGGAAAAAGCAGCAAGATACACCATCTTGACATGAAAAACAGTTGCCATAACAGAAAATTAGCAGCAAAACAGCAACAGCAACAACCGTAGGAAAACAGCAGCAGCAACAACAAAACAGCAGCAGCAATTACACTGCTCTATGATGCTCTATGATATGGCAGACACAGCAACAGAAACATAGCAGCAATAGCAGACACAGTAGCAGCAGAAACACAACAGCATATATACAAAACAATGCAGCTTACAGATTCTTCACAGCAGCAAACAATATGGTTTAGCAGCAGAAAAAAACATGACTCTTGTTGAAAATACAATCAAAACTGAAGTGGTTTGTAGTAGGAACTAAGGCACTCCAAGCCACACCTTTAGGACACGCCCATAAGAAAATGCAGCATACCAAAATAGCAAGATACATCTTCATGAACAAATGAATACAGAATAACCAAATCTGCAGCGGCGACCTGAAGTATGTTTATGAGGTAAGAGAGCCAAGAAGCAAGGGACAACCCCCTCAGATTCAAAAAATCCGGCAAGTATATTGTTAGGCTATGTTATGTTGATCATTTTCAGAGCGATGAATTGGAGAACGTAGGTTGGGGCTGTGATTGGTGTAACATCCGGTGCTCAGTTCGCACTTGCTTATGCAAAGGCTGGACGCGAAGGAGGTTTTGTTTGGGAACTGCACTTGGACCTACAGACTTCAGAAACTAGTACAAATTATCCCTTCTAAATTTATACTACGCACCCGACTAACTTCATTTGTGATTCCTAGTTTTAACCCAACAATCATGCAAACCTTTTAAAACATGAAAACTCATGGGGGACTATGTTAAAATGAATAATAGATACCTCAATAAGTTCCTGACTCCATTCACGATAGTTGACTTGAAGTTATGTTTAATAGTTGCCCCAACCGGTGGTGTAAATTACTGACTTAGAGCCAATTACAAATAATTATATAACCAAGTTGTTACCAATTGCAAATCCTATCCTCTTTTTCCTCATCTTTTCTTAGTTTTTTCAATTCCACAACCATCACTAAAAGTAGTGGAAGCTAGGCGTGGAAACTTAGATAGGTAGCAACATTAACAAGTTATTGCCTAATTTCCCACAAGACGGTTTCAAACATATTTATATTCTAAAACCTATCAACTTCACAAGTAGCCACGCAGGTCTTGTTTTTCTACAAAGACCACTCATACCTTCTAGTTATAACAAGACCAATTATGCAGTCCTTTGAAACAAAACCAACAAGCAATCAGTTAATTAACTTCAGACAAACACACACTACATAAACTCCTGTGGACTTCTGAAGTTGCACTATTGTAGAAAACACACATTACATAAACACACACTCCAACCTATCCACTCTTGGGCACTATGTAAAGATAAGGTAGGCAACTAAGGCATGTACGAAAAATCAAATACTCAACCAATCCTGGCAAAAATCAAATCACACCTGTTGAGCACTCTTTGAACTTGATGTTTACTTCTACCAGTGCAGTATTCTTCTATGACTGCAGAATCAAGAAGCAAAAGAACGATGAAGGTCAGGATATTAATAGGGAAACATATATTAATAAGGAAATAGAGGTAAATCCATGCACTGAAAATAATACACCAATATTTATAGATCGGCATCAATAAGCATGTTACATTCACTCAAATAAATAATTTAGAGACACTAAAAACCGACATTAAAACACAAATAGTGGACCACTTCAAAGATTTTCTTTATAGTTGTTTCACAAAAGGTAGGGTAGGAGCCCACATAGTGAGCTTCGGGGTGCGGGTGTTTTGTGAGGATCTGGAGGTGAAATTCGATGATCCGATGGGTCCTGGAAGAGATTGAAATATTTTGAGGTCGGCGCCCTAAATTTAGAGAGGGAAATCGCAGAGGGAAAAAGGGGATAAGAGATGTGCGCACCAAAAATTGGTAGAACGCTGTGGTTGAATAAATGAAAACGCTATGGTTTTCTTTCCACTTTTGTCCGCGTCTCAATAGCACGAATGACTCCTCTACAATAGCATTTTAAAAAAAATGCTATCAATTTATGCTATGAAAAGTGGTATTTGTTGTAGTGAAGTTAACAGAGAGGGAACCATCAAGATCCACTATGCATAAGGAAAATACAAAACAAAATCAGACACATAGAAACTAAAGACTCTTGTGGAAGCATTCATGTACTCCTAGGGCTTTTGTATGCAGATGGAAAGTTACGAACATGGGTTAGGAGTAATGCAGGCGTTGTACGTGTATATGGGTAGGTTCAACTACACCCTGTGCAATCCAGTCATTTGTACATAGTGAGGAGTAAAGTGGATATAGAGCAAAGCGAGATGAAATATGATATGTATGAGTCAAGTGAGCCAATATTTATCATAAGTGTCTATAGAAATTACAAATAATGATTTATCACGATCCTCATTTCTCTCCCTACGTGTGTAAGTGTATTTGGCCTACCACAAATTTACAACATTATCAAGAAAAGAGGCTTCCATAGAACTTCAAGGCCCTTTAGAAGATTCGCTTTAATACTAAGGGCTTGCCACTTCAATGAGTCCACTCTTTTCGTCATAAAAGAATATTAAGTCCAGTCCCAAATCAATAACATATGGAAAAAAAACATCATCAGTACAAGATGAATCTGTTATATTCATCATCTAAGATCAGACAACACAACATCTTCTAGCATCCATTGATGCCTAAGAATGTCTATCAAAAACAAAATGCAAATTTCGCTCAGCAGGCCCAAAAGAAAATATATGCCGCAAAGTGGGAGTTCTTCTTTAGTGCTGACCCCTGCTATCTCCGGACTCTATCACCCAACCATCTATACCACTATTAAAGTAAAGCCCAAGCCTTGTATTTCGGCAAGAATCAATATTCTAGGACATCTAACATATGATTAGATATCCTTACAGGCAGGTTAAGGTAAAGAATGCAAATCTAAAGTAAAGAATGCAATTGATTTAAGCTCCTAAGTTAATCAGATCACTGCCATCCTACAGTCATCTTGCTATTGATTTAAGCTCCACGTCTACACATTCTGCAAGATCTTTAGTGGGAGATCATCCAAACAACTGTCTAGAGGTTTTAGGCCTCTATAGGACTATGACCTTACCCATAGGTGTGACACTTTTGAAATAGACATAACTAGCTTGACTCTTCTTCACTCCTTTTTTCTTATTACCTTTATGCTTTTGTAAAGCCTGGTAACTCCAGAATTAAGTCTGATTCCCAACCCAAAAAAATTGCATTATAGCCCCCAAGCTTCTTCTTTCTACAATTGAACTCTACAACACAAGGGCAACAAAACCAGCCTATGTCAATGTTGTCGGGTACTCATCAGACCCTGGAAAATCCTACACTTCAACCGTTCTTGCCTAACTATTGCTCCAGCCTCCAAACCAAGCCGTTTTAACCACTTATAAAGCCAACACCTATATGTTGTTTTACCTATCCTTTTTCCCGTTCAATTGTGTTCTCTATGATTCAACCTTATGCTAGTAGGGAGAGAGAAGTCCAATTTATCCTAACCCAAATTCTAAACAAATTGCACAAAAAGGAAATATAACAGAAACAATAGAAATCAGATAGCTTTTGTTCCAGGAAGTTCTGGTCTCTTGTAAGCATATGTGCTCCAGTTAACAAAACATGATTTATCTGTCACTTTGTTTCGTTTTGTCCAACTTTCTTTTTCTTTAGGACTCAACTTGGTGAATGCCAGAACAAAGAATGCAATTCTGTACAAGGCTCCTACCTATAAAGAGGATGAGAGACCTAGTAGGTAGGAAAGGTTAGTCCTACTTTTTCTTCATATGGAGACGCTGAACCAACCCCCAAACTTGTATAGGCTAATTTCTGAAGTTTTAATCTGTTAACAAGTGCAACCAATATGTTCAATCTAACACATTCAAGAGAACAAGATACACTACCACTTCCGGATATCAAATTTTGAGACAAATAGCGAGTAGTTTGGAATGAATAAGGCCCAAATGTCTTTTCCGAATGAAGACCGATACCGTGAAAAAGTAAAGCCCAAGCCTTATATTTGGGCCAAAATGAAACGCAAAAATCAATTCAAACCTGGTGAGAACTTTCCAAATGGATTGTTCACTTCTACCGGTGCAATATTTCTGAATATGGCTTTGATTCTTCTCCGACTGCAGATTGAAACGGCAGCACAATGTTTAAGGTTAGGAGATTAGTAAGGAAACCTAAGTTAATGGATACACTCACAAAAACAAACCAAATATACACTGACATCGATGAGTATATAATATTAACTCAAATGATTTGGGACACCGGAACCCAGACATTAAAACACTAACAATGGACCACTCTTTTTTTTTTATTAGAACAATGGACCACTTCAAACTATATCTTTATAGTTGTTTCATCAAACCTAGAGTAGATCACATTATTTAAACTAAAATTTGGTATATTCTCTGCAAACTACGTATATAAAATGGATATTTAAACTAAGTAGAACTTTTAAAGCACATAGACAAAAAAAAGCCCTAATTTCCAATAAACAATGCAGATCACAAACCCCAAAAATCAAATCTTCAAAATGCTCAATCGTACATATATGTTGTCAAATATTCAAAATTTTCGTTTTCGAAGTGGCTAGGGTTGTGCATGTCGAAAGCTTCTCACTCTCAAACTTGTTGGTGTTTTTTCTTCCTTTTCTTTCCATAAAACGTGAACCTGGTTCAATCTGCTGTTTGATGGAGAGAGAGAGAGAGAGAGAGAGAGAGAGAGAGAGAGAGAGAGAGAGAGAGAGAGAGAGAGAGAGAATAACAAACCTGCTGCTCACGAGTGAAACCCTAGAATACCCAAAATCGATTCATTCGCTATCCACAGCAGCTCGCACAGCTTGAGATCCCTAGAACCAGTCGCACAAAACTATAAACAGATTTGGCGCCTATGATTTTCGTGGAACAATTGTAATAAGCAATTGGGTTTTCTCTTACCTGAGTACGCAGATGAGAAGGGAAATGGGGAGAATGATTTTACGCAACTTTTTTCCCCAGATGAGAAGGGAAAATTAGAAATATTTGGTCATATATCGCGTGAAAAGTGTTAGCGCCTTTTTTTTCGCATTCTGGAACGCTATGGAACGGAGAAGTCTGAGAAGAGAACGCTATAGATGAGGGGGGTTTTAATGAAACACTATTGAAGTTAAAAGCAAGGAACGGAAGCCCACCTACTATAGCGTGGCCGGGAAAACGCTGTAAACAAATGCTATAATTGGCCTTATTTGTTGTAGTGTTCCAAGGCTTCACTCCTTCGGTTCATCATGACGGAACTACCATTTAGTCACACAGGGCCATGGTCAAGGCTTTATCGGACTAACAACCGCGACACGTAATCTCACCCATACTTAGGGCTCCTGAATGCCTCATTCACCTTAACGTTAGACCCAAACCACCAAGGCTGGTGTGGTAGCATGTTAACCCTGCAGAACTTTTAAGGGCGAAGAACCTACTAACAGGCAAATGACATTAGGACTGCTTGGCTTGTGTTATCCGGGCCCAAAAATTGACAAGTATTTAAATTCACCGAATCATCACGTGATTGAACGGGTACTACTTTTCTCCCCTTATCCAACTCATAGTGTCATAGAACAAGTCATGCAACAACTTTGAGCTAAAGACGGGTGGCTATACCGGACCATGAAAATAGAAAAAGAAAAGAGAGAGAGCGAAAGAAAGAGTTTATGTACGTTTAGCCAAAAGCAGGCTCTAAATATTTATCATGGCAATGAGAGCTAATAAAATGAACATAGCACTGCACTCCACACTCTGCTTCAAAAATTGAATCCAACTATGCCACAAAAATAAATACTTTGAGTAAAGCAAGTGCCGAAGTCCTTTGAGAAATTTAATTTCAACCAAGTGCACATTCCACAATAGATTGATTTTCAAAGAGTTGACAAAATCCACAATATAAGAATGGTAAATCAAATCAAATTCATCAAAACCAACAAAATCAATCAATTTGACTTTTAAAAACTCTTGCGAAAGTGGAGACTCAGTAGGAGGTGTGACACCATCTAGAGCCGAGACGATTTGATTGTTCAGTGCAACTATTGGCAATGACTTCTCAAAAGGCATATAGCTTTCACTAACAACAAACGGTTCTATTTGCACATTTTCCCTCACATCAAAATTTGTATCCTCAAGGGTAGGAGACCCATTCTTGGTCTCGTATGTGTTGTCTTGCTCTTCTAATAAAGAGTACAAATAATCTATCTCTGCATTCATCTCTTCAGTAGTGAGTAGTTTCTCTCCTGGATCATCACACAGAAAGAGATCCACGGGGAGATAACACTAGACAACAGGTTCATCATTAGGCTCATCACTCCATTTAGATTCTGCAGACCTTTCATAAGCTAAACTAACATCTTCAACAAAGATATGTGGCTCATTTTCCTCTTCTATGACATTTGAGTTGGACTTTTGACAATGTTGAGCATAAACCCGAGATTGTAAAATTGCGGCCAAATGATCAAAGAAATCTAAGACTTGAGCGGGTTCCTTTTCAAAAAGTTTGCCATCACACATCATGTCTAAGAATCGTTGACTCTTTTGAGAAAGTCCATCATAAAAATAGTTAGCAATTTGAAAATTATCATAGCCATGATGCGGGACCGCATTGAGCAAGTCCTTGTATCATCCCCAACATGCATAAAATGACTCATTCACTCTTTCAGCAAAAGTTTGAATTTGGTTCTTCAGATCAAACCAATTGGTAATCGTCATACGACTTTTAAAAACATTGGCATCATGAGTGGCTATGTAATGGGGTGTGAAAGTTTGATTGGGACAAAGGTAATCTCACAAAGTCTTGTGGGGTGTTTCCCAATTTACCACCACCATTCTATCAGATAGATAAGACATAAAGTAAACAGGCTAGAGGGGCTATGCTGCCACCTCTCTCAAAATAGTTTCGTGCGGTTATGTCACCGCCATGTTATATAGATAAAAAGCAGTAAAGAGGCAATTGATGCTCAATCTAGCTTCGTTACACCTCAAGTCGAATTGGTGGCTCAGTTAGAGGTTTTCGCTAAGTTGAGTTCAAATACACAAAGAAAAATAAATTGAGTACTTACAGTGGTTTGTCGACCTCCAAATAAGCTATATTAAGAATTCCCTGGCAACGGTGCCAAAAATGCTAATTACCAAAACCTGGCCTTCAAATATAAGGTTGGAAAATTCAAAGCGTAGGGCTAGATCGTCAGTAGTATAATCAACCAGTAAGACCGGGATCGTACCACAGGGAATTAGAGATAATTTAATCGAATTGTAGGTTTTATGTGGTGGGATTCGACGTTTAAGACGGCCAAATTGGTTTTGCTTGAAATGGTGGAAATGCGAAGTAAAAAGACTAGAAAAATGGTTTGTACTTAGTTATAACAAACGGCAAGGTCTAGGGGATTAAACCGCCCGCTGACTTAGCATATTTAACCGTTCTTCCTAACAACTCAAGCTCAAGACATAGACGATCTTGAAACCACAACACTCAACTTTAAAAGCCGCGCATAATCATGATTTTAGCTCGAAAAAGACTTAATCTCATTTTGGAAGACATTTAAATCAAACGCCGAAAGCATTAAAAGTCCCAAGCCCCATGTGCCAGCCGAAGGTTAAAACTCTAAGTAACACACGGTCAAAGAAGGTATTAGCCCTTTGGTTTGGCTGAAAATTAGAGATTAAGCCTTCTCCTTACTAAAATCATGATCAAGTCAAAGAAGAACCATTAAAACAACTAAGTCATAGAGAAGATATCACCCCATGACCAAGCCTAAGAGGCTACTCAACCGTTAAGCAAGAATAAATCATGCTAGGAAAACAAGACATGATATTTAACCATAGGAAACAAAAACAAACTTGATATTAAGGAAGATCTCAACCGTGGCTACAACATTAATACTTGAGAAATTAACAAACAACTAATACCTTGAGTAGTTCTTGAAGGATTACACTTAAAAACTTGAAAAGCAACAATGGAGTTCCTAGGAAATCAAAGGAAGAATTAGGCCTAAAGTTATGCTATATGGCCATCCTTTCCATAAATGGTATATAATCCTATTTATAAAGATCTAAAGTTAAGTTACGAAGGACCAAAAAGTCCCCCAAAATATCCCTAAAACATTCCTTAAGTAGAAACCTTCTATAAATGGAAAGTTGAAAAAGTTACAAAAATCTGCAGATTTTTCCAAGCTGTACCAGTACTGGAAATGCCTCAGTACCGGTACAAGGCTTCAACGGGCTGGAAAAATTGATCTCTGGACACCCAGTACCGGTACTGGGAGTTGGCCAGTACCGATACCCGCTTGACAGATTTTTGGGCAAACTTCACAAGCTCGCTCCGGACACTCCCGAACTCGGATTTGGGTGTTCTTTGAACTGTTGAAAAGCTTGTCGAGTCTACTTTCTAACCCAAGTAGTTTGGATCAAAACTACTTTGTACATAAAAATTTATAACAATTCTACCCTCAGTTGGTCGGAAGATGAGTAGCTTTGGTAAAATCCTCCCTTCTCCTTCAATTCCCTTGACTCTTGGGTGACTCGAGCAACCTCCAAACCATCTCTTCATGACTCTTCGGGTGCCACAACGTGGTGGCACGTGGCCTTGAGTACTTGGTTGCAACGGAGCATTCCTTGGCATTCAAACGCACCTTATTTATACGAATTACCTGAAAACACTAAAAACACACCTTACGTGCAATGTCGCTAAAAAAACTAAATAAATGCAAGTTAAAACAATATAAAATAGGACTAATTGCACCAAATCGCAACAATATTGGGTGCTCATCACTCTCTCTCTCTCTCTCAACTCTAGCCATCACAAATATTTTTTCTTCTCCTTCCCCTTCCTCCAAGGTAGTTTTTGTTTTGTTTTTTCTCTTGTCTCTTCAGACTTAACGACTTGTAGTTTAATTTATGAGAGTTATGTCTCTTGTTTTTGAGACAGTTGTTAGTTTCATCTTTGGATGAATATTTTGTCTATAGATCAAGTTCTTTTAGACGATATTACTTCTCAATGATATCCATGACAACAATGCTCTAACCCTATATGATATCTTTGACAGGGCAACTCGTCGTGACTCGTCAGATTTGTAGCTTTGAAAATTCATTGGTGCGTTCATAATTGGTTGGAGTCCATTTAATCGTCTGTGTACTTGTTGTCTTTTGCCTTTGACTAGCGCCTTATCTCTTTTGAGACTGCTATTTTTGGATATGAATTTTTGGCAGAATGTGCGTCAGGCGTATGTCTGGGTTGGGGTGATAGATATCAAGACCCCGTTTGTTTAAGGGTTTTGGATTTTGGATTCTAATCATTATTCTATTTCTCTTCAATTATTACTCACATTTTTCTCTCTATCTTTCTCCAATCATTACCTCTATTTTCAATTATTACTTTATTTCTCTCTACACTCATTACCTACAAATCCAAATAAAAAATCCCAAAACGAACAGAGTCCAATTGCCTTGTGTTTTTCTCCTTTTGCATTATTTAGATGATTAATCTGGCATTGTTAAAGATATTTGTAATGAACTCCGTTATGTAAGTGTCGTTGGTCTTTTATTAATATAATCTTACATCTCATATGTTGACTTACATAATCCTCGCTTTTTTTTTTTCATAGGTTGATTTACTTGTTTTAAAAGCTAAATTTTTCGTTGTTTGGCCTTGTAAAAATGAAGCATAATGATAGTCCAGATCTTAGTCATATAATCCTTTAAAATGCTCAATGCTCTCGTTCTCAATCTTCGCACTACGCTCTCGTTTTCAATCATCACTCTTGCCAATTTCAATCGTTTGAGATGAGATTCAAAGACGCTTTTACACATGTTCGTGCACACGCCCATGCTTTATGTAGTCCAGACAAGCAGGGCCGGCCTTCGGCTGAAGCTCGGGGTGCAACCGCTTTAGGCCTCCGGATTTTTTGCAAAAACAGGGCCTCATTTTACGTAAATCACAACTATATATTATATATTAAAGTCTCCGTTTTTCAGCATTAGATTCACTTCTAGCCTATTGGTGAGTGCAAAGGACTTACACCCAAAGGTCCCTGGTTTGGGTCTGTTTTTGGCCAAACTATTTGTTTTTTCTTAGTGGTGGATGCAAAGCCTTTTCCTGGAGCCCGATAAATTGTTTTAATTTTAATTTACTTTTAACTTCTAATGTCAAATTCACAAATTAAATCTATTGACTAAAATAAATCAAAATAAATTATTTTCACTCAACAAACTTTGATAAAAAAAATTATTCAGAATATTCGTTAAAGAAAACGCAGTGTATGTACGCTACTTCATCATGTTTGATTCATATATTTATAATGGTGTAAAATTTTTAAAAAACTTGTTTTAGGTAAATTACAAAGCTATAATACAATGTTTAATCCTTTCATTTTATATTAGCCATCTATGATGAAATTTCTTTTTCGAAAGTACTAGGGCCTCATTTTAAGATGCGCTTTAGGCCTCTAAAATACCAGGACCTGCCCTGCAGACAAGGGAGACTCTTTTACATGAACATTTTCAATGCCCTAAACGTCAAAAACCCAAAAGCCAAGCGATAGAGAATCAGAGATAATTAAATCCAATCCCACCTACTTAAAACTATTTTACCTCAGCCTTTTTGAAATTAAAAAAAAAAAATCGAAGTAATATTTAAGTATTATTTTTGAGCGAATCATATGCATCCCAAGAGAAGACGAATTCACGTGGTCGTTACATATGTTCAGACCAAGTCCACATGCATTGCCATTTAACTGCCAAAGTCATCCTTTGACAAAAAGAAAAAGAAAAAAGTATTGATATAGTTGACCAAGTCCACTCGTTACAATCTTCCGCTGACAAAAAATGGCAAAGCCACAATCTTGCCATTTCTGCCTTGGAATTGCTTTGTTTCTGGTATGTTGCAGCGCGCAAGCTTCCTCTGCTTCTGATCTAATTCTGGTGATGAACTGCTGCGGTGCTTAATTTGATCCTAATTAAGGGATACTAATCGTGTGGTGTTGCTTGGAACAGCCATACGCACGCTTTGTATGGTTTTCTAAGGCTTGCTAGACCTGTTTCTTTTGGTGCCACCCGTTTGGTTCTTTCTTGCCTCTCTTTCTTTCAATGCTTTATTGGAAGTCTTTTTTTTTCTCTTTTCCTTCCCATGTGATGTATCAATATTATGGGGTAGGTTTCCTTTTCTTCTCTCTCTTTTTTTTCTCCTCGTACCCTATCAAGTTTTTAATAATTTTTTTCTTGCCTATCAAAAAAAGGGGTAGTATAAAGAATTTTTACCCGGAAATCACCCAAAATGCACTTGTGGAGGGTATTTATGACCGGTTATAAATACCCTCCGCAAGTGCATTCCGGGTAAAAATTCTTTGTACGTAGCACTTTTAGCAAAAAAATATATTAATACAAAATATAACTCACAATGCTATAATTAAATTTAGCAATCTCTTTAATAAAATAGCTTGGAATCTTTGGTGTGTCCCATTTCCTTGGAGGAAAGTCTACCTTTCCAAACAAGACAACGATGGTACAAGGAAATTTATGCGAAATCCATCTCTTTTGAGAGAGAAAAAGAATATATGTTCTCAATCTATGTGTGGCTAGCTTTATTGAAAGAATTATGGGGGACAGTGGACTTGCTTAAAATTGACGTTATAGCGTACTCTAATCATGCCTTCAAATAAAAGTCAAATCCTACATGAATTTGGAAGACTATCAATTTGCTTCAAAATTGGCATCAAGTGTCAAATGTAACGCGCTACTCAAAATTTCGTTGGCTTTGTGGATTACCAAAATAACGTTTGGGATTTTTTTTTTTTGATCCTGAGAACAAATTTGACACCATGGTTAATTGGAGGAACAATGTTATGGGTGTCAAATTTGAATGTGTTTAATTTTTTTTTTTTTTTGCCACGGCGATATACATCAGCGGGGGTTAGTAGGGGTGTTAGAGTTAGCACGGGGAGACCAGAAGCTATCCATAGCCCTGGTCCCCTCAAGGGCCTGCCTTCTCTGAAATTGATATCTCTAAATTTAAAACAAAGGTTGGAGATGCTCGAGAGCACATTTGGCTTTGTCAAATTTCTCACTTCATTCAAGCCAACGGATTTTGCGTCTATTTTATGAGATGAGTTTAATTCAATAAATTGTGCCAAAATGATACAAATAACATCATTGTAGTTTTTGTTAGGGAGAAGATCCTATCCAATCATGGGTTGGACGATCGACTTTGCTTGTATGTGGCCCTTCCCGGGCTCATTTTAATGATCCAAATCGTTCACATTTTAGAGCTCGTCGAAAACATTTGTCACGCCAAATATCAAAATGATCAGATACCAGTCGATGTAATTTCGAAATGCATTTCCTTGAGATAAATGAGTTAAATGGGCTCCGATTAATTAAGTGTTGTAGTTGATATTGGCACTCCAAAAATTGATGCAGACACTCTAAAATCAGTGTAACACCAAAGCCATTTTCCTTTGTTTTTTGGAGTGTGCATCAATTTTTGGAGTGCCAATATATTTTCCTAAAACAATTATGTTTTGAAATCATATCAAACGATATTTGATCAAATTGGTTTTTGGTGTGGTTGATCTTCTGAACAAACTCTAAAATGTAAATAGTTTGGATCATCAAAATGGGCACAAGAGACTGACTCTGCTCCGACGTATGGATATGGATCTCGAACACGAAGGTCACATTTTACGGCAAAAGATCCGTACAGGAAGCTTGCTTTTGGGAGTCTTATTGGCATCACAAGGCATGAGAATAGAGCTTCTGAGCCCGCGCCCTTTGAGTATCTTCTGCAAATGGTAAAATGAGATTATTAAAGTTGTTTCAGGGTAAACCAATCTGTGGCTGGATAGATAGAACACTTTCCCAACTTAGAGAAGCGCTCAAGTCGGAGACTTCCTACTTTCTCCGATCTTACAAACGAGCAAACTAGACGGTTCAGTCTATGAAAATGGACCTGAGGAGCTCATTCCTTTTCGTTAACTTTTTAACATAGCAAATCATTTACCAGGTGGACTTTCTGTTATGCGTCCAAGTTTATTTGTGATTGAGACATTCTAAAATGAGATTAACTTATTGACGAAGCCTCCGTGAACACCACTCAATCTTGTGCATCCGTTTTGGTTTTGGATAGTCCAGATTTTAATGAAATATTTCCGGGAAAAAGTTTAACATCCGGACCGGCCAAAGCCGAAACAGACGCCTGTGAATATGCCTTGTTTTGTATGGCATTTTGAAAAAAAAAAAATCCAACTCAAAAAACGCTCATTTTGTTTCTCCACTCTAGTCATTATTCTTATTTCTCTCTCAATTTTTCTCAACTCATTACCCCTATCTTCAATTATTACACTGATTTCTCTCTTTACTCATTATCCAAAAACCAAACTAAATTTTTTTTTTAAAACACCATCCAAACAAGGAATAAGTTTTTCTGTTCTAAAATTACCCTGTTGTTGTCTTTTCTTATTTCATTTCATGGAGCCCCACAACTTGTAGTATTCTACTACTACTTTAGAGTTGTGGCAGTATTTCTCATCAATTTAATATATAAGTCCGGCCCCCATGGAGATGCTGTTTTTAAGGTATCAGAGTAGGCAATGCATAATTGTCGTTTCCAATTGGACTTTCCTTTGGCCATTAAAAGATGTGAATCGTGCATAGCACCGGTTGGCGGTCCACTTGTTTTCAGCATAGCAACATGCACCTACAAATTAACAAAAGGTTCTGATCATCTCGCTCAATTGATCGAGTATTCTTTAATTTGTTGAAGATATATAGGATATTAGTCACTTTAATTTGTTAAATGTCCATCCATAAGTTCAAACTTGATCAGCATGCCCTATATTCAGGCCTGCAACTGAGCCAAATTTTGAAGTGTTCGAATTCATCAGATAGTTTACAATTTGTATTGTGGTGTTCGAACTCGGTTCGTTTACTACGAGTTCAGCGCTACATATATAAGAGCCGAGTTATAACTAACTCGTTTACTAAACGAGCTTAAAGCTTGAGCTTGAATTGTTTACTAGCGCCGAGCCTCGAGCTGCTCTCCAACAGCCCGCTTTGATTGTAGCCCTGGCTCATTGTATGTAAATTTGCTAGGTTCAATAATTCACTCTTATTTGAAATTTTCTCTCCAAGAATATTATAGTCCTCTGAATCAAGAAAACTTGCTTACAACGGTGGCACCACATCATAATGACCAAAACGTTAGACGTAGTTACAATAGATAGATAATGGTGTTCTCCCTTTATATGTTACATGCAATAGATAATGCGATAAGCATCGAATTCTTTTAGGTTTGAATCTTTGGTTTCTAAGTTTAATCGAACCAAATGCAGTTGTGTAGGTTTGGCGTAATTTGGTTTTGGTTGAAAACTCTTGAAAGCACAAGACAAGTGTTTGGTTCCTGATTGGCTGATTATTTTTTATTTATTTTTGATAAGCTCCTGATTGGCTGATTTACCAAAATAGCAGACCAAACTGATACATACTCATCCTTTTGGGGCCAAAATGGTCATTTGCATCTGTCATATATTGACCAAAAAAATGAAAAACATTTAATGAAGAAATCTTCTCGTTGTTGTAGATCTCACATAATTCATGCAATATTTGATCTTTCGTTATTTAATGAATATAATACTTCTACGGCTAGGCATAAAATTAGAAACTAAAAAAAGAAAAACTTTGAATGCATCAAAGTGAGTTCCACCACATTTACATTTTGAGGGTCTTCAAATGCAAGTTGACCATTGGACACATTTGTATTTTCTTTTGGAGAGAAACTTATTCACGGCTCCACGCAATTTCAGCCATCTGTTTTGGCAATTAATGGTCCGGATTTTAAAAAAACTATTCGCGCTAAGAGTTAAACTCTCTTAGCAAATAATTTTTTCAAAATCCGGACCGTCCAAAACACATTTGGACGCGCGTGATCGAGCGCCGTAAATTATTTTCACTGCCTTGCCATAAAAAAAATTTTCTCTTTCTTTTGTCAATGCATCAAAGTGAGATCCTAAGTTTTTTTTTTTTTTTTTGAAACGGCAAAAATATTATTAATGAAAAACTTGACAGGACCTTTGATTAATCACTTATTTATGATATGATGCATCAGAAGTTTATCTTCATTTGCTTTGTGGATTGTAAACTCATAGAGTCACATTCTCCTTTCCATGGCAACCTTCAACCTAATTTCAGTAGTTTGGCTGGTTGGGCCCCGAGTGTGTGTGTGTGTATATATATATATATATATATATATATATATATATATATATATATATATATATATATATATATATATATATATATATGTATATATATATATATATGTATGTATATATATATATATGTATGTATATATATATATATGTATGTATGTATCTACTTAGGTTCGGACCAACTTATGCGTACCTCAATTAATTCTGTGGGTTCAATCCCACCCCACTCCTGATGTTAGTTTTCCTTGGAGATCCAATATCTTTTTTTTTTTAAAGGTGACATGCATGGAAATTTATGTCTCTTTAAAAAGTTAGTTTTTGATTTTCTATCTTATATACCATTCAATTTTCACTTTGCATACTATTTTACTCAATTATGATGGTTAGTCTATGAATATTTGAGTACTTATTTGTTTGACTTTATACAAGGAAAACTAATACGAGCAAAGGGATAATAAGGTACGCAATGACGCAAGTTGAGCATAATGCTATTCAACTCATGTATGTACGTACTCGGATTCAAGTACGGAGATTTTCCTCCGCCAACACCAAAAAAAGAAAAAAAACGGGAGTATAAATTGTACTATAACTAGGCACACATCACCCTGTAGTACATTGTCGTAAGATGGGACCCCTTGTTCCTAATATTACGGAAGTGATCCAGATATATCAAACGGCGGTTCCGGACCTATTTGTGTCTGGAGTCGTGTTTGTGAACTTTTTCAATATAGAATTCTAGGCGTGGATCAAAGTGAAGTTCGATATTAAGGTGCACTCGGTGGAGGATTTTAAGGGTTACCTTGATGGTATGAGGAAGGTCAAAGTGTAAGCTCTTTTTTCGTGAGGATAGATGCGATCCAATCTTCTGTTGGATGGTCATTCCCATCTTTCTTTTGTTTTATGTTGTATCTGATGCTCATTAAGCGTTTTGTTGCTTATTGAGTACTCTCTCGATGTTCCCTTTTCGAGCCAATAAAATTTTCGTTTTGCCGAGCAAAAAAAAAAGAATTCTAGGCGTGGCGTAATTAGGTGGAAGGAAAAGGGTGGTCAATCGTCACAGTCTAGCCATACAGTTTTAGGGTAGTTATTAACTGCTTTGGTATTGTTTTTTTTATTAATAATTATGGTAGCAACAAGTAATAGAAGTTGCAATTTCTTACGGTATTAATTAAAGAAAAAGGAAATGATACAAAACTAGTATGTCTAGTTATGCTGTGCTCGATCTGATCCTGAAAAGTTAGGGAAGAAATATAAAAGAAACTGAAAGATGTTCATGTGTTCTTTTTGGAGAAGCCTATATGCATGATATATACACCACCACAAAAGACATTTATAAATGGATAAACAACTCATACTTTGTTTCACAAAATGAAAAGCTACGTGACTATAAACTGCCTAATATTTGAAACAAAATGCCGAGCAAAAAAAATACTTGAAACAAAATGTGATTTGTTTAATTTACACTTTACACATTTAATGTCTGATGAATCTGATTTTTTCTCTGACATAACTAACTGCTAGTTCTATGAGATGAAGAGTTCTAATTATCGGTGTCGACTCGGGAGTGGGAAGCATAAGGAAAGTATGGAATGGTATGGAGAGCCGGAGACGAATTGATCCCTTCACCACACACAGCGCGGGGGGGGGGGGGGGGGCACTGAATAATCTACCCTTCTTTCACAGATTCTATATATGCATGCATATTACTATTAGAATAACTCATGGGCTAGCTAAAGATGAACATGTCTTGTGTAAAATATCAGGTAGGTTGAAGCCCAATGATGGATGCGGGATTTGTCTTGAAACTAATGGATGATCAATACCACTCTTCTTCTTTTTTTTATCAACAAAAGATGAAATTTTATTAAAAACGGAAAAAGAGGAAGGGGATCCAACAAAAAGTTGGATGATACATCACGAGGGCAAAATCCAAACCACCCCAAGGTCTACAAGGGTCCAAAACAAACAACGATAAAGCTCAACCCAACACCTAAATAAAACAGATAAAAGCCCAAACACCCTAACCCGATTCACCCAAAGACCAGCCCACCCAAACCCTAACCACTTCAATCTCCACTGCCTCACAAACCACCGGAAAACCAGCCTCACCGTTAAGCCATGTCAGCCTCTCCTAGATGTAGAAACCGGCGGCGAAAACCAGCCTACGACAATGAAAATCAAAGCAATCAAGGCAAAAGAGAGCAAACCACAACCAATCACAACAAGCCCCAACGTAGCATTTTTAGCTGCAGAAGTAGTAATTACCCTTGTATAATCAATCTTACTATCTAGTATATATAACACCCTATAGAATTCAACCCCGAGGGATTGGCAAAGCATGCATGAGAAAACAATAAGCGTTTGACCATGAGATTGCATATTCGAATCCCACAGAGGTCAACTATTCCAAATCTTGGGTCTTTGGAGGTTATACTCGGTTGTTACCTTAGGAGCTCCGAAATTAATCGAGATGTGCGCAAGCTGACTCGGATATCCGGTTACCAAAGTAAAAAGACACCATATAAAATTTGGGGCCCCTAATTTAAAGAAAAATTTGAAGGCCCGAGACGCAAACCTTCATCCTCTAGCTAATTCCCTCATGGATGGGCCTGCAATCATGCAAGTTGCTCTTGGTTATTACTATATTTTTCAAGGATGATGAACAACTCGAACAGTGGAACTTAATGACCTTGGACGACAGATAATCTCAAACCTTACGTAGGATTCAGATACATATCTCAATAAATAAATATTTATTTATTTGCATATAATTATGTCCCTCATTTATTGGTATGGTCCACTGATCTGATTGATTTATTTTTTGGATTGTGTCCACTCTGGTTGAATGACGTCACCGACTCACCTACAAGCTAGAAGGATGATTATCCATTTTCCAATATTGCTGTGCTGTTTTTGTTTTTCCATAATCCAAAGTCTTCCATTCCGAATGAATCTTATCATGACGAATTGGAAAAAGTGCAACATTATATACTAAAAATAAATAAAGCAAAACTTATTCATTATTCACGTGTGTTCCTTTAGGATTAAAATTATTATTGTTTTGGCTTTGGTGGGAAAATAACCAAGAAACCCCACGTTAGAAAAAGCAAAAGTGAATTAATGCTATTTGTCAAAAAGCCAAATAAAAAACTGAAATAGTCCAATGAATTATGAATTGAGGCCAATTTGCTTGAAAGATGCACAATAAAGCCGTGCGGACCTTATTTCAACAACATTAATTCTTGTGGCATTGTTTTTCCTTTAGATTAATTAGAAGATATGCTCTTTTTCTTCGAATTCTAAAGAATTAATTAGGACTGGTGGAGGCTTGGACCTTGGTTAGGGAACAAGTAGTGTGAAATCTTAAAGTTGATGAATACCAAACATAGGCTTTATGTTTTTTTTCTAGAAAAAAAACATTCACAGTATAAAGGAATGAATAATAACTTACAAAAGCTAATCTGTCAAAAGTGCGAATTGGAGACTAAAAGGGTGGGCACTTTTAGTTCTTGCTTTAGCCCTAAACACCGAGAAATGATAGGTACACACTCATTAATCATACATTCAATCACAATCCTCTTACATGCATGTGGCCCCCTCCATTACGTAGACTCCATATTCTTATGTGTGGGTCCCACATAAATATGAAAGGGGTGGGTGTGAATTGGTCCGTGGGTGTGTACCTAGCACTCTTCGTAGACACCACATATTTAACAAATGCATCTTCTATTTGAGCGCATATTTATCGTGTGACGCTTGAATAATCTGTCATAATATTGGAATTATTTAGGCTATAAGTGGTATTAAAAAAAAAAGTGGTAAAAAAACCCTTGGTTTGAGCTTTTTGGTGGAATACTTGCAAATTTGCAACTTTAGCTTAAGTTAGGAAGTCGTTGTTCGAAATTACAAATCAAACACCCCAAATCGTTTGCTACCTAAAGCTAAACACCCTTCTAGCCTAATAGCCTTCCACTCCGGAAATTCCTTTTCCTGTGGATCGATCTTGGTCTTACCAAAGTTATTGAACTTATTTTTTGTAAACTACAATCAAAGCCCTATGCTTCAGGCTAATTACTATGAATTACAAGGTAAAGTCGCAAGCGTAACATCGAACCATCGGCAGTAACATCACAAACCAGAGGGTGTTACTTTGATTTTTGTGACCATAAATGTTGACTTCGACTTCAAGGCTGAGAATTCAGGCCTTATAGTCGCAACCCATCACGGCAGCACGCTCAAACCTCACGGCCGTGAAGTTTGTTTTTCTAGACAGACTGTCCAGTAGTTCTGGATTTTCACAGTAATTTGTTTTGTTCTGTTAAACCCTCGTACTTGCTGTATTTTACTCTTTATGCACCAAATGTGTTCCTGCGGTGTAGTTACTGTATTACCCTAACACCACTTTATATTTACTACTAGAATCTTAGAATATGTACCATTATTACCCTTATAATTACTTGCAAAGGGTTACAGAATTATGTTTAAAAATCCTTGTGGTTATATAAAGGGGAAGTGCTACAACACACACTTATTATTTGGATGTGTATCATATGCACCCTCATTGAAACACACAAAAATGTTATAATTCCCAAAATGTTATGAATTTATTGCTAAAAAGTTACGAATTATATTGATGAAAAATTACGAATTTTTAGTATAAAAGTTACAATACGAAATAAAATGTTATGAATGACCGGTCCTATAAGTAATTTTTTATGAGATGGCACAATATGAACCGCGCAATAGGTGCATATGATACACACCTTAAAGAGGTGTATATTGAAGACTTTCTCTATATAAAGGGGATGATCATAAGGCTTAAAACATTTTATAAACCTCAAATAATAGCCATGTACTATCAAATATTAAAATCCTTAAGTTTAAAGGTGAGCATTTTGCCCTGAAGAGTAATGAAAGTACTATTTTACTCTTATGACTACAACAATCAACATTTAAATCGCAAAATATGTTTCTGGTTAAAAGGTAAACCTAAATAATTTAAAAGATAAACCTAAATAATTTAACTTTTCGTCCCAATTTTGGTTTTCCCAGATCCGATGGTTTATGGTGGTGGGTAATAACTTTAGTTGTTTTTTTTCGATTCGAGTTCTTACCCTGGAATTGGTATTGTGCTCATCCTGGTCTCATGGGTTGTCGGTTTTGCCAGCATTTGCTTTCCCACGTCCAGAGCCTACTGTGACAACGAGAGCTTGTCCCGAGGTGGCGTCCATCGCTCGCGGTAGCGAGAGCTTGCTAATTTAGTTAGTGTTATCTCGCACAACGAGCCAGTTGACGACGCTTTCAGATAGCAGATTTGTGTGGTAAATTGATGATTTCATCTGTGTTTCATGCTAATGGTTTGAGATGGGTTTTCCTTGGGATGCTCCACTACTAAACTGCGGACAGACCCTATGCTGGCACCTAGTGCCGGTCTACTTCGGCGGTACGCGTCGTAAAGTCTGTTAGCCTATAGTGTTTTTTAAATAACTCATGTCTTAGATTTTGGTATTTTTGGTTCATTTTTGTTTATTGTAATAAAATTTTTGCCTTTGGGCTTTTGAATAAAATAAATTGCTTGTTGATAAAAAGAAAGCTGAATTAAGGCGGATATGCATCACAATTAGGTAAGCTCCGGAACAAATCACTGTGATCTTTTTGAGCCAGGTTACAAGAGAAAAATCACTTATAAATCTCCTAGTCCAAACATGAATGGACTGCCTCTTGACTGTCGATCTCTCTGCCGATTTGGGTAGGGATGCAAGCCATGCCGTACAAACCACCACCAACCCCCCAAACCCCCACCCCCCCCCCCCCCCCCCCCCGGGCGGTAAAACTGGTCATTGAATAAAGTCAGGCTTAATGCTACGGTTTGACCATAGAGAAGTGTAAAGACCCATCTTCAACCTTTTGGTCTTCTTGTAAGCATTGAATTCCTGTTCAGATTTGACAAAAACTCAGTTTGGTTTCGGCCTTTTTCTATAGCCAGTACCAAACGTGTCATCAAAGTGTGTAATGTGCGCTAAATTTCAAAACTTGTATTAGATAACTCTGACGATTTTGTTTGAAAAGCTTCTTATGACTGCATTTGTTTGGATTAGTTCAAACTTGAAATGAGAGTAGTCGAATAAAAATCAAATTGTCCGTAGTTTTTATTCCATATTTATTTTGTTGGTGAACATGTAAAGTTTACAAAATTTGTGACCATGACCGTGTCCATGTGAATGGGTTGCCTACGTATCCAATTCATCAAGTCCAAAAAGGAACTGAGAGCAAGTTCAATATTGGAATCAAGTCAATGTAGTTCGATGTTTGAGAACGTTTTTTTGGATCACTAGAAATCGCTTTTGGGCAGTGGAATGGATTTTTTTTTTTTTTTTTTAGATTAAATTCTTTAAACCTTAGATGAAAAATACACAATTTTCACCACATATTGTGGGCTCCATCATGCATTTGTTGTAGAGATCTGAACCGTTCATATTGTAGGATTTGCAATTTAGTGTATCCACGCAAAACATATGCTTGACTGAAAATCGGGTGGTGGAATGGAGAATTAGATTAGAAAATTAATTATATTTACTATATCTAAACAAATTATAGTATATGTGTTTGTTATACGGTTCAGATCAGTTTGGAACCAAAACTGTTAACGCAAATTCATAAACCAAACCATTTAACACGGTTTCTGAATTTTAAAAATCAGGACAAAACCACATCACTAAAAAACCAAATCAAACCAATCGGATTGGTTTGGTTTGGGCTGGATTCACGGTTTGACGGTTATTTTGCTCACCTCTAGGGTTTTCCTTTGGATGCTCTACTACTAAATTGCGGACAGACCCAATGCTAGCACCTAGTGCTGGTCTGCTTCGGCAGTATACGTCGTAGAGCCTGTTAGCCTATAGTGCTTTTTAAGTAGCTCATGTCTTAGATTTTGGTATTTTTGGTTAATTCTTGTTTATTGTAATAAAATATTTGCGTTCAGGCTTTTGAATAAAATGAATTGCTTGTTGATAAAAAAAAAGTTGAATTAAGGCGGATATGTATCACAATTAGGTAAGCCTCGGAACAAATCACTGTGACCTTTTTGGGCCAGGCTACAAGAGAAAATCCCTTGTGAATTCCCCAGTCCACACATGAATGGATTGCCTCTGACTGGACCGGAGAGGAGAATAGTCGAGTTGCGTGTAATCTGATTCGGACACCCCTCACCATCGAGAAAAAACCAACAACATATTTTTGTGCCTTAATAGTTAAGTAAGTGAAGGGAAGCTTATTACAAATGGAGAACTTCAGTTTGATCATCTTTATAGTTTATGTTATCCCAGGGTTTTGAATTCCACCATACCTTTTTTCAACGGAATTTTCGTGGCAAAGAAACCTTAAAATTAAAAACTCTAAACTACGGATCAAGTTGAACTTCCCCTTTTTTAAATCGGTCTTGCTATTGTCAGTTTACTGGGCTGATAATAAATACACTAGAAAATAAGAAAAACATGTAATTCTATGTATTTTTTGCACCATTTAATACACATTCACACACTTATTATTGTCAGTCCATTGGGCTGATTTTAAAATTTTCCTTTTAAAATTTAGTTTTCCCACTTGGGCAAAGGAAAAAAACAGCCATTTGCCTAGCACTAGAACCGCGAGTTGAACTTATGACATATTCAGCTCTTTCATCATAAAGTACTAGTAATAGTTTGATCTTTGGTTTTTGGGGTTTTTTAAATTCCATCATGTCATTTTACCCAAAACCTATAACATAAAAAAGTCAAAAATGCGGATCAAGTTGCGTCCTTTGTATTATTAGTATATATATAAACTTGTTTGATAACTGATTGTCTTTTAATTTTGCTAGGCTACAACTGTTTGTCTCAGTCAAAAGCCACCATCCCCAAGCAAGGCCTTCCCATCATGGGATTTTCCCAGTTAATAGTAGACTCTCAAATGGGATTTTCCCAAGTTGGTGCCTCAAAACTGCTGCAATACCTTGGCATCCTCATCTCGTACAAATAAAGACAGCCTCAAAACTAGTAAACAAATGCAATTCGCAAACAAAAATCCTTCAATACGTGAGTTGTCCATTTCCCCCACAAAACAAATGACCCAAAACAAAAAACAGTTGACCGTGTGTGGGATTTTGAAAATCAAATCAAAAGTCCAGATATACTACCACAACTTTAAAAACATAGCTCCGGATATAACTACGTACGGAGCCATTTGCTGAATACGTAACCAACGATATCGAACAGCTCCGAACGCAATTGTCCGGAGTTATGTTTTAAAATTGTGCCGGTAGTTTTGCTCTTTCAAAGTATGACAAGGCATGCTTTCTTTTTCTTTTCTTTTTCTTGAGAAGATCACTTGACATGGGGACTTGTTTGATTACCATCACCTGATATCTTATTTGCTTTATTTTATTTTTGAATCTAGACACATATGTGGTTAAATTCAAACATAAAATAAGAAAATAAAAGACTCATTAATAAGATAATAAAAACTAGTAACCGAACGAACATACTGGGGAAGATTTCTTCCAGAAATAATTAGTAAATATTCTCCTATTTTTAACACAACCCCATTAAAATAGCACTAGTACAGCTAAAACCCCTTCAATTGTCTGAGCTGTAAATTACCAGAAATAACCCCATTTGAAACCCCCAGAAAGTGCTCAGACCCAAACCACACCCACTCTCCTTATTTCCCCACTCGCTCCCCATACACGCCACGTGTAAAAAACACTTTGACTTCTTACACATGTCATGAGCTAAAAGCGCATTTCCCACACACACCTACCCATGGCTGTGCGAAACACAACACAAAATCTCCCGTTCAAGTAATGACAAAGAAATGAAGCGATATTACCCATACCGAGTTTTAGCTAATTCCTTTTTAATTCGGTTAAAAACAGGGTATCCGTGTTAGGATTCGAAAAATTATCATTTTCTTTTTTGATTTGGTTAAAGACAGAAAATCCTCGTTAGAATTCAAGAAATTACTATTTTCTTACGGTTTCACATTAAAAATTTAACCCAGTTAAATTGTGTAAATAGCAAACTTACCAACTAGTTGGATGAGGCCTGGGAGCTGATGCAATATATATATGTGCATCCATGTGTAACGTTTTTTCTCTCAGAAAACTCCACCGCGGCTTTCCTGTCACCTTAGAGAGAGAGAGAGCGAGGCAACCTGCCGGCGGCCGGCACCTCTTTGTCACTTGTCAAAACCTATACACACACCTAGACATCTAGATATATAGTTTGATCTGGTTGCATAAACACACACACACACACACATATCCAGAGAGAGAGAGAGAGAGAGAAGCAGCTGGTTATGCTGGTTTCAGCACGAGGTGAGATCTTATCGGGCGGAGAAGGGTTTTTACCGTTTTAGCGCAATGGTGGCCGGAGCCGCCGCGAACGGCGGCGGTAGGTGGGGCCAATCCGTGGTCTCGTCAACCCTCGTCTACTTCTTTACCTCTTTTTTGGTGTTGGGATCGTTTGCCGCTCTCTACGGTTGGCTAATCTTCACCCCTCGCGTCCGGTCGACTCTCTCTCCTCTCGGGTGCCGAGAGGACAATGAGGGGTCGTGGTCGATCGGTGTGTTCTACGGTGACTCGCCCTTTTCCCTCAAACCTATCGAAAGTGTAAGCTGCTTGAATTTTTTTTAAGGGTTTTAGGAGGAACCAAAATTCTCTGTGAATTTTCGGGCATTGCATAAAAAATTTATAACATTAAAAAAAAAAAAAAAAACTCACACAATCTAACTACCCAAAACATCTCGGTATAGAAGTATACCAATTTCTTGGTACAGAGGATCTCGGGTGGTTTTAGGATGTGGGGATTCTCTGGTTTTTTTTATTTTTTATTTTTTTATATTATACTGTACAATGTAAAGGATTTGGGTGTTTGTGGTGTGTTTTTTTTTTCGGTGCTCTATTTTGCCTTGTTCTATAACTTTACTTCTGGGTTTTAGGATGTGGGTTCATTGATGTGGACGCGTATATATGTCTCTGTTTTCTGTTCTTGTTTATTCTGTGATTTTCTGCGTTTCAGGATGTGGGTAGTTATTTATACTTGTAATTTAAAAAAAAAGGATATTGATGTTTAGGTGTTTATTGATTTTCTGTGCTCTATTTTGCCTTATTCTCCAGATTTTTGTGGGGGGTTTATGTATGGCTTGTAATTCTCTGTAATATTTGGGATTATTCTCTTCATGTTTTTCTGGATGGGTTTTAGAGTGTGTTTCTTGGTGTTATAGGTGTTCTAATATGCCCAATTCTCTCTATTTTTTTCTTCTGCGTTTTAGGATGTGGGTTAAATTGTTCTGGGTTTTTGAAGAGTAAAATTGATAATGGGTGTTACTGGGTTATTGTTGGTCATATGCTCTGCTTTTAAGATCTCAATTATTTTCTTGGTTTCAGGATGTGGGTTTGTGGGCATGACAACATAGATGTCTCTGTTTTCGGATATGTTTTTTTGACCTCTGAATGAAAGAAAAAAAGAAGAGGACATGATATATATATATATATATTCAATTTTTCCTGATGTTCTCTCGTGGACTGAATTTGGGGCAGGTGGACGTATGGAGAGATGAAACTGCGGCATGGCCCGTGGCCAATCCTGTACTCACTTGTGCTTCCGTTTCTGATGCTGGTTTCCCTAGTAATTTTGTTGCTGACCCGTTTCTTTATGTTCAGGTAACTCTAATCGCAAGTATTTCTTTCCGATTTCTCGAATTTATGTCTTCTAATGTTCGTTCGTGATTCCACTGTCCTTCAGGGCTGAAGAAAATTGGTAGAACTGTTTGAGTTTGACTAGATCGTTTTATTCGGATATATATTATCCCTATATGCATTTAACTGTTGAAGTTGCATGGACTGTTCCATGAACAGTGCCATTGAACCTTCTTCCTTCCTTAATAATCTTGCTGTCTCCCTCTGTTTTGCCCTTGATGCGGCCACTTTAGATCTTTTAATCCACTTTGAGCTAATTACCAGTTTTCTTAAAAAAGTAATTAATTCTTTTCGACCTTAAGTTGCGGGCCTTGTAAGAGTTGTTTTTAACACAGATCCTATATTTGTGGGTCCTAAAGATACGGATAAGACAATAACTAGATTTGGTTCAGGAATCCTTGAAAAGAAAAAGAAAAAGAGCATCTGTTCAGGAATTATGAAAGTCATGTTCTTTGAGATGTTTATTCTTCTTCCCGGATGCGAAAGTTTAGATGCAAATGCAGCAGTCCCCTCTTCCAGTGTAAGAGAATGGGAAAGTTCTCCATTTCACGGTTGCCCTACCATGTTCCAGAGGGCTACATTTTTTGGAATTGGTTGGGAAAGGCTTCAAAAGGAAAATTTACCCTTGAGAGAAAGTTGTTGCCCAGATACAAAAATCGTAGACATGTATTTGAAGGGGGATAGCTTCTGCCAGCAACACCCAAAATTTAATACCACCAGGGGGGGCAAAAAAGTTTAGTATGGCTTACTTCATAGATTGTTGAATTGTTTCTCCTCCGTTCTACACACTAACTTTCCTGGGACGCACCCAGAAGGTATGTTAGCCACCAGCAATGTGATGCATAATGTAGTTATTCCAGCAACTATTCAATGCGTATGTTTCTTTCCTCTTTGGAAAATGAGATGAATTTTCTGAATTTAAGGGTTGGAATGATGCAACTGTGATGTGTTTTGACACTTGACAATATTTGAAATGGCACTCCTAAAGTCGATCCTCTTCACCAATTTTTGTCTCTTTGGCCTTAGTACTACTAAGATTCGCAGTTGTTTGAAGTTTGAACTTTGATGGCTTCCTTTTATGTGTGGCTTTCTGAGTTTCCGGATATACGATTTTGGTTTGTGCAATTTTTCTATTTTATAATGATGAAATGAACATAAGAAAGAGGATGATAGTAGACAGTTCAAATCTGACCTTAATGATGGTACTAAACTTAGGTTCACCCCAAATGTTAATGTCGGCTAAATTTGAAAAGAATTCGCCCTTGTTCGGTTTCCATTTTAGTTTTCACTTTCATTTTTGTTTTCAATCATTACTTCTATATCTCCCCAATCATTATCCCTATTTTTAATTATTACTTTAATTTTTTCTCTCTATATCTCTCCAATCATTACCCCTATCTCTCAATTATTACCCTTATTTCTCTCCACAATCGTTACCCAAAAACAAAACCATAACTCCTATCCGAACAAAGTCGTCAACTACTTTTTCAACCGATCTACGCACATACGTGCAGACAATAAATAACGAGGTGATACTTTGGCCGGAGGCGTCTCATTTGGGGCTATATTGTATTCTATGATTTCTATCCATAAAACAACTTCATTTTGTTCCTTGACTAAGTACAAGGTTTTATTTTATTTTATTTTATAAAACTGCAATTCAGATAACCATAATACAAGTAAACTAGATTACAATCAAGAAGATCTAATAATAAGTGAAATAGGTTATCATTAAAAAAATAGAAGTTTTTTTTGTGGAAAAAGAATGAGACATAATGTAAGAGTTCTTTTCGTTTTGGTGAATTTCACCTAAGAGTGGGCATTGGTTAGCTTCATTCATGCGATTTTAGGATGTAGAAGTTGGAAATTCAACTAGCATCAAATTCTGGGAACGACTAAGTGCTTTCGGATAGGAATTGACGAATTGGTCTTGGTATCTCTTTCTGGACTTGCAACTGTAAAATTTGATCTGCAAGGTCGCTCAGTAATTAATATTCGACTTTTGATGCTTTGTATTGGCTGTGGCAGGCTGCCAAGTATTGGGGGGCAAAAATTTGTCAATATAAATCATACTTTCGTCCACATACGATTTAGTATCTCCGGTCTTTCAAGTGATTAACAGCTTGGACACAACCTCTGGGGTCTCTCTTTTTTATTTTTTTTTTCCTTAAAGCAATCAACCTCTGTTTTAAGGATCTACATCTTCTTTGGGTTAAGTCAAGGGTCTACTTGGATTGCTATTTTTCAGATTCTCCAGATTATTTACAACGTTGTTCTGTTTACTACTTCCACTTTGACACCAGATCTATTTTCTATGGCTTGGGGTTATCGTAGTCTTGCTGGATTTTGTGAATCATTCTGTCGAGCTGCATTTACAGTTTTCTCAGTTTTTAGACTCTTGAAAGATGATGATCAGTGTTTCCTAATTAATTTTGTATATGTTCAGCATGTCATTCATCTAACGGATATTTGGCAATATGTTTCAGGGCGACATCCTTTACCTGTTTTTCGAAACAAAGAATTCAATCACCATGCAAGGAGACATTGGAGTTGCAAGAAGTACAGATAATGGAGCGACTTGGCAACAATTGGGCGTTGCTTTAGATGAAGATTGGCATCTTTCCTACCCATATGTTTTTGATTATGACGGCCAAGTAAGATTTGAAATTTCCTAAAACACGTTTCGGTTGTCTCAGATAGTTGTCCTGATTCTCTCACTGATTACTTTATTTTCCTAAAGATATACATGATGCCTGAGGGCAGCGCAAAAGGAGAACTCCATCTTTATCGAGCATTAAACTTTCCTCTTACATGGGAACTGGAGAAGACCATCATGAAGAAGCCCCTCGTTGATTCATTCATCATAAATCACGACGGGAAGTATTGGCTTTTCGGTTCAGATCACAGCGGGATCAGCACCATGAAGAACGGACAGCTTGAAATCTGGTACAGCATCTCCCCACTTGGTCCTTGGAAACCACATAAGAAAAACCCTATCTACAACACAGACAAAAGCATGGGCGCCCGCAATGGCGGCAGACCATTTGTGCACAACGGAAACCTCTATCGCGTTGGCCAAGACTGCGGTGATACATACGGTAAACGTGTACATATTTTCAAAGTTGAAGTTCTTACCGAAAATGAGTTCAGAGAAGTTGAAGTTCCATTGGGCTTGGATGAACCCAACAAGGGTCCAAACGCATGGAATGGAGCCCGCTACCATCACCTAGATGTGCAAAGGCTAAATTCTAGTCAGTGGATCGGGATTATGGATGGGGACCGCGTTCCATCGGGAGATGCATTTCGTCGGTTTATTTTGGGCTGTGCTTCGGTTATCGCAGTTTCTGTACTTGTTGTACTTGTGGGTATGATGCTTGGTGCTGTGAAGTGCATTATACCCTTGAGTTGGTGCCCCCATAATAGGGGAAAGAGAAGTGATGTTTTCTTGGATTGGGAGAGATCAAATTTGATTTCTTCAAAACTGAGGCAATTATGTAGTCGCCTGAATATGGTGTGTTCTTTACTTCGTGGAAGGATCAAGCTGAACACTTTTGCCGGAAAGTTGATTCTTGCTTTTATATTTGCCATTGGAGTGATGCTAATGTGCTCAGGGGCGAGTTATATCTACGGTGGAAATGGAGCACAAGAACCCTACCCCTTGAACGGTCACTACTCTCAGTTCACCATGGTAACGATGACTTACGATGCTCGGATGTGGAACCTGAAAATGTATGTGAAGCATTATTCTAGGTGTTCTTCGGTTCGCGAGATTCTTGTGGTTTGGAACAAAGGAATACCTCCCAACGTAAGCGATTTTGATTCCCTAGTGCCGGTTAGGATAAGAGAAGAGGAGAAGAATTCGTTGAACAATCGCTTCAATGTTGATCCTTTGATAAAGACCCGAGCCGTTCTTGAGCTTGATGATGATATCTTGATGACGTGTGATGATGTGGAGAGAGGATTTAGGGTTTGGCGTGATCACCCAGATCGGATCGTTGGGTTTTACCCTCGGCTCGTCAACGGGGGACGACTGAAATACAGAGGCGAGAAATACGCCCGGAGACATAACGGGTATAACGTGATCTTGACCGGGGCAGCTTTTATGGATGGTCAGGTAGCTTTTCAAAGGTATTGGAGCGATGAAGCAAAGTGGGGGAGGCAAGTAGTGGACAAGTACTTTAACTGTGAGGATGTGTTATTGAACTACTTGTATGCAAATTCGAGCTCATCGGAGAAGGTGGTGGAGTATGTGAGACCAGCCTGGGCTATAGATATGTCAAAGTTTTCGGGTGTCGCAATTAGTCGAAACACGCATGAGCATTACCGGATCAGAAGCAAATGCCTGGTAAAATTTGCGGAAATGTACGGGAGTTTGACGTGGCGGAAGTCGGCCTTCAATGTGCGGAAGGATGGTTGGGATGTATAGTACAGGTAGATGGGTTCTAGCAGCAGGCCAAGTTAACCTGTTTCTTGTTGTGAATCCTTCTGTGCTTTTCTTTCCAGTACAATGTTAGTTTTAATTGTACAATTTTTTTTTTTTTTGTTTCTAAAACTTGGCATTCGGTCTAATGTACCGACTAATTCGGGACCAATCTCAACTTCTGCTAGGGGTCCATTAAAGCCGGGCAAAGTCCTAACTTAATGGGGGGTTTTTTTTTTTTTTTTTTCGAGTTTTGTAAGCTTGGCAGGTGAAATGAAAATGCACATTGGCTTCTTTGATATTGCGCTTTCGAGTTTTGTGTTGTGGGTAAGAATGAAATGTCTACAAGGGTGAGTTGTTTGGATGAAAAATTATTTGCTCCCAGAGCATTTCTCAATCCGTTTGATAACAATGATAGATGAGTGAGATTCTTAAGAATATGAGATTAGGATTAAGATTAATAATGAGAAGGGATTGGTAATGAAAGGAGATTAGTAATGAGATGGAATTGAATGATGGGATTATCAATATTATGTTTGTTTGAAGTGGAATTAGAATATCATGTTTGTTTGAGATGTAATTAGATAATGAGATTGGATTGATAGAAGAAATTGATAATGAGAATGTGTTGGGTTGGGATTGGTAATATCATCTCTCCCATAGTATTCATAATACCTCCTAAAGCCCACTTTATTAGTCCCCTGGACTAATACTCCTAACCCATTTTTGATTATAAAACAAAAGATTTGTAGTCCCTTGGGATTGGTAGTCCAATCCTAAGGGCTAATAAGTTTATCAAACGGGGCCTATGGTCTTTCCATGGCTTGAGTGCTTATTTAATTATTTTTCATATTTTTTTCGCTTTAGATCTTTAATTGTTTTCCATCTTTTGTGGGTAAATAATTGGACAAAGTCCACTTTCACCCCATGTGGTTATCGCCATGTGCGGATATCCTCCTCATGGTTTAAAATTGAGCACATAATGTACCTGTGGTTTTGAAAATGTGAGGATAGACCCTTGCCGTCATGTTTTTCATCCATATTAATGGAGATGTATCTCACACGCCTCTAGAATGTAATCTAAGTCGTTCATAATGTATTAATTAAATACAAAATATAGCATCTCTGTAAAAAATCATCTCGATCAGGCACTAATAATCCAATATCTAATTTTTAGTAAATTCAAATTTGAAATTTTAATTTCATAACAAAATTGATTCAACCACGAGCTTTTCATTTTTTGATTGACTTGAATTTTGGCATAGATGTAGTACTCGTCAAAATTTACAATATCAACGGTTTGGATTCAATTTTTGGTATAAGGGATAGTGTGATTAGATTTAAAAAAGAAGAAGAATCAAGGGACATGATGAGGATATATCGGTCTTTTAATGTTGTATCTGTTAATATGGAAGGAAAACATGACGGCAGGGGGTCTATCCATACATTTTCAAAACCACAGGTAGGTTATGTGCTTAGTTTTGAACCTTGAGGGGATATCTGCA
The DNA here is from genome assembly GCF_030253575.1 of Rhododendron vialii. Classification (NCBI taxonomy): domain Eukaryota; kingdom Viridiplantae; phylum Streptophyta; class Magnoliopsida; order Ericales; family Ericaceae; genus Rhododendron; species Rhododendron vialii. The sequence goes on along the minus strand of NC_080559.1, from coordinate 14,180,342 downwards.
CATGGCGATAACCACAGGAGGTCAAAGTAGACTTTGTCCTAAAAAATTGCTTTTCATCGATTCATGCAAAACCAAAAAATTAGGCGACAGAAACAATTAAGCAATTCCCATCTTAAACCCTATCTAGATTGTCCCTTATTAAGCAATTCCCATCTTAAACCCTATCTAGATTGTCCCTTATTAAAGCATCCACATCTCTATCAACAAATTAACTTTTGGACTAAAGTATAGAGTTAAACCCACCAAAAGCCCCTTCATCAGCCTCTCCTTTGCTTGCCTTCAAAGTAACATTGCTATGGTTGCTCTTTTTCTTCCACGGGTTAAACATTTATTTAATATTTTTTCATTTTAAACTTTGTTCAAAAATTGAGCTGCCACACCTCCAAAGATAGGGCTGGCTTGGTATCGGCAAGAAAAGCTTGAATTTTTTTTATTGTTGCCGGGCCAATTACAGGTCCTACAAAGATGATTCGAACTGCAAAATATTCTTAAAATATTTTTCTATGAATTCCTGAAAAAAATTTAGCTCAAACCGATATAGGTAAGGGTTGTTTTAGTATTCGTAAGGCACCCTACGAATTCTGAAGTAACCTTTACCATTATGGGATTGAACTATTTTTTATTTCTAGAACCCATAAAATAGCATTTTAAGAATGACTTGCAGTTTAAATAATCTTTGTTAGACCGGTTATGGGTCCCACAAAAATCATCAATTTGTTGCTCATTTGTTGTGCCCCAAACAAGGCTCTTGGCAAAAAAAATTTAATTGAGAAAAGAGTGAGAGTAAACAATATTTTTAATGAAAGAATTTTAATATAGAGAGTCTGGTGCAATAAACATTTTAAAAATGAGTAGCTAAAGTAATAAAGTAGGTTTTTAAGTTGTAATTTGGTCCAAACTTTGAATGGCTTGATGCGGATTCTCTTACCAATTCTCTAGAATTTATAACCAGCATGAAAGAAACCTTAAACCCTTGCATGATCTCCCCCCATTGGTAAGCCAAAAAATCATAGAGATCGACGCTTTCGCACTTTCTATAATTTGTTTATTTCCTTTTTTTTATTTCTTACAATTTGTTTGTTTATTATCTATGTAATAACCTTGCTTATTTATGTACATGCATAAACTTAACGGTCTGGAGTGATCCCTTTAATCCAACGGCGGAGATCCCAGGGCTGGCCATTTTTGTGAAGATCCAAATCAATCTCCTCTTTTCTCTCATGTTTATTCCAAATTTAATTTCAAAATACACACTCACACACACACTCTCTCTCTCTCTCTCTCTCTCTCTCTCTCAAATCAATACGAAAGCAAGAATTCCATAGATAATGAGGTTCTCTATTAATCCCTTTAGGTAAGTGTTGATTGTGAACTTGAGATGGTCAAATCAACTGGATTTAATTACGATTATGATTTATTCGGTAAGGGAAAAAATATTAAAAATACTATAGCCATCAGGTCTTAGACCATGGATTCATAAAGGTGAAGTATATTTGAAACAACCCCAACTTTTTGGTGATTCAAGTTTGTTTGTGAGGCTGATCAATAGTAGGGAGGGCAATTTATTTAGTTACGGATGGGCTATGAAAATCATATGCCTGAATGTAGTGTTTAATTGCTGCAATTGTGTTTATTGTGGATGATTGATGATTAGGATTCGCAAATGCTTTCTAATTTTTACATCGGACCTTAAGGATTCACAAATGCCTCTTAATTTCTATTGTGGACGATTGTAGTAACGTTGTATACAATCATAATTTGAGAGATTCAGTTGTCGCAAACTTATCATCAAGTTGCGTTGGACCTTAGGGTATGTGCAATTCGAGAATGCATTAACATGAGAGAATGCGTCAGTCACTGGTGAAGGTATATAAGGGCCCTGGGTGGCCCCGGCCCCTCCCGACCTTTAAATATTTAGCTCATTTTACATGTGATATAGTTATTATTTATATAATTAGTATAGCAACCTCTGACTTATGATATATTTTGATTTGATCAAGCCAAAAATTTAAATTATTTTATATTGTCATGCAAAATTTTCTCAAATTCTTTCATAGATGAAAATAATTGTTAGAATATAGTATTAGAAGTAATATAGTATTAGTAGTAGTTCCACATTGCTTAGTTTACTTATTTAATATGTGAGTCGTCTATATAAATAAGATTGTTATGTGTTAGGGTTATTTAACACCCTATATACTTTTCCTTCTTTCTCTCACAACATGGTATCAGAGCGGGATCTTAACTTAATCTTAAACCACCACAGTCCTAACCTAAACCCTAGCCTCTGCCCTAACCCTAACCCTAACCTGAATATTCATCAACACAGTCGTAGTGAATAGTGTTCGTCGACATGAACAGTAGCGAACAGTGCTCACAGTCGTAAACAGCACCAGAAACCCCTCCACTCTTGTCTGATCTTCAAAACTCAAAATTAGTACCTTCAAAACCCAAAATCAGTGCTCGAAAACCCTAACCTAACCTACCCAATTGTCGATAGCCCTTCAATACCCTACCCTGCTGTTGCTGACCTCCAACACAGCATCTTCAGATGTCGACAAGTCTTGTAGTCTCTTTTTTTTTGTGTCACTACAACACGAAAGGGCTATAGCGAGGATTTAGTTTCCTCACAAAAGCACCTGATTTCCTCGCAAAATGTATTAGCGAGGAAAAATTTTGTCGCCAGTTTTCCTCGCTAAAACACTGTCGCAGAAAGTATTAGCGAGGAAAATAAATTCCTCGCCGAATTTGACGTGTTGCGAGGAATTTTTTCCTCGCTAAATGCTTAAATTCCTCGCTAAATGTTTTCCTCGCAAATACCATTTGTCGTCAAATAGGATACGAATTTATCAATAGGCGAGGAAGTTTTTTCCTCGCTAAACAAAAGAATCCCAAAACAAAAGTTTCTCTCCGCGCTTTTTGCAACTGCTGGTACTCGAACCTTGGACCTCTCCCATAAGACGCGAAGCAACTACCAACCACGCTACACTATACTTTCTGTGAAATAGGTGAAACTTTATTTATATATTATCTCTTTCACCACTCCAAATTAATTTTTTCAACATTAATTTTGGCCTTTCTACTTTTTGTAGTTTTATAGTGTCTGAACTTTATTTGAACAAGTTAATTTTTTGCTAGCACAACAATTTTATCTAACAACTTTTGAAGAACTAATAATATGTGTTATTATTCTCATTTTTTTTTATGGGATAATCCTAACTTTTATGGAATGAGATTAATTTTGTCGTCATAAGCTTAAGATATATTTCAACGAAAAGTTAGGGACAAAGAAAATTTATCTCAGAGTGCCCCGAAAAAAGCAACTAGTGGTTGAGATTCAGTTTGATATGTGGGACCCTATATATCAAAGTGAATCTCAACCACTAATTGTTATTTTCATGGTAAATTTTTGTTGTACTTAATACTAATATTTTAATATCAGATTATGAATAACAAGAAGCATCACCCTCATTTTCTAATTTTAAAAGTGAGTTTGACCTTCTTTTTTGCCAAATACAAAGGGTATTATAGACTTGTAATTTTTTTCATCATCGCTATAATAATATGAACAAAATTTATAAATATTCATATAAGATCATCCTAAAAGCACTAAAGAACATACTTTTTTAATTTTTTAATCTTTAATAAATTTTTTAAAATTTTAAATTGCCCCCCTCTCTCTCTCTCTCTCTCTCTCTCTCTCACACACACACACACACAATATGTATATGTATAAATGAAATTATCCATGATACTTACAAAATTGCATTTGAAATTAATACTTAACATATTTATCTGGTTATAAAGGAATGCCATTACAATCACCTAAGTTGGTTTAAATAAAAATCAACAAACTATTTACAGGGGGAAAAAAAATTACAGCATGAATGCACAATACATATGAAATAGTGTATTTTTTGTGAAATAGTGCATTTTTATGTAGATGTTCTGAAAATAGAATTGTGATGATCCAACTTTGAGATATTTTAAATACAACATCAGTAACTTAAGATATTTTTCACTTTATTTTCTGTTGAGTTTTTCACTATTATGAAAAAAATCATCGATACCTACACTTCAAGATATCTTTCATTGCTAATTAGAATAAGAAAAGTGACAAATACGAGGTTTCTTTACCAATTCAATGCGATTGGCGACGAAAACTATTTATTCCCCTTTAACACTTTTTTATTTTAATAAATTTCATAATGGTATAGTTTATTATGTCATACCGTCGTGATATTACAAAATACATAGGAATATAATTAATAATAACTTATATATAAAAAAAATGAATCCTAAAAAAGGTGTCGAAATATTTTCTCATCGAAAAGTTATATTTGGCGAGGAAAAATATTTTCTCGCAAAAAGGTTACATTTAGCGAGGAAAATCTGTTTTCCTCGCTAAATGTAACCTTTTTGCGAGGAAAATAATTTTCCTCGCTAAAAAAGGCTTTTTGGCGAGGAAATTTGTTTCCTCGCTAGAAAAGGCGACGAAATTGAATTTCCTCGCAAATAATATACTTTTAGCAAGGAAATTCATTTTCCTCGCCATATTTCCTCGCTACAGCCCATTCGTGTTGTAGTGTGTTTTCCAATTCCATCGTTCATGGCTGGTTAGATCTGTTCTCTGGTTCTTCCTATAGTGTGTACTGCAATCTGGTAATCGTCTTTTGACTTCCTATTTGCATTTTTATGCTAACACCAAAAGTTGTTAGTGTTAAACTATTATTAGTATCAGTTGTTGGTAGTTGTTACTGCTCGTTGATTTTGTTGGGTTTTCTTGACTGATTGTTAATTTGGTGCGATGGATTAGTCAAAGTCTAGTTCTACATCTGTTTCTAGTTCCACTATTGTTGGTAGTGTGTCTAGTTCTTCACGGTTTCGAGAGAAGCTGTCTATTACCTTCACACCTTTGAATGGTAAAATTATGCAGTTTGGGCTAAAACAGTTGAGGTTTATTATCTGGGTCAAACACAATATCAGTATTTGATTGCTGACCCTCCAGCGAAGACGGCCTCTACATATCAGGCATGGGAATCTGAGGATGCCCGAATTCGATCTGAGTTGTGGAATAGTTTGGAAGAACATATTGCTAGTACGCTTGTTTTCTTAGATACTGCCAAAAAGGTATGGACACAGGCTCAAGAGATGTATTCTGGTGTTAACAATCTTCATCGGACATATGATCTTCATTAGTCCTTCTTTTCTATATCCCAGGGTGATTTATCTTTGGAGGCTTACTATGCCAAATTTCGTGGTATTTGTGAGGAGCTCAATATTTGTGAGCCTATTTCATCTGACATTCAGCTTATGCGATGCCAGCATGAGCGTATGTAGGTTGCTCGATTCATATCCAGTACATCCACTGATTTTCGTGGTGTTAGCAATCAGCTCTTGGTATCTCGGGGTTTACCTTCTCTCAGTGAGGTATCTAGTCGTCTTTGTCAATCATCTGTGTCTGAGTCTGTGCCATCTCTTGATCGTTCAGCATTAGCGTATGTTGTTTCTGGCCTTTCCTTCAGCCGTGGTCGTGGTCGTGATTCTGGGTTTAATGGTTGTGATTCTAGAGTTAGTGGTCGTGGCTTTGGTTATGGTTTTGATGGTTGTGATTCTGATTTTGGCACTCATGGAGGTCGCATGTTAGGGGGAGGTGGCAGTGATTCTAAGTTGTGTACTTATTGTTGGGGAACCAATCATACTGTGGAGCATTGTTATCATCTTCACGGGTTTCCTTAGGCTAATCAGGTTGTTATCTCTTAGGATTCTAGACAGCTTACTCTGCCTTCTGCCGACAATGTGGTGACTATCTCTGTAGAGGAGTACCAGAGTCTCCTGTCAACTCAGCATCCATCTGTGGGTTCTTCCACCACTGCTATGCTTGCTCAGACAGGACCTCCAGACGGGGAGGAAGATTGGTGGAGGTGTTGAACGTGCTGGTCTATATTCCTTCACTGCCATTCATTAGTCGTTGAAATCGTTTGTTGGTCGTTGATCATTGAATTCATTCGTTGGTCATTTAAAAGGTTCGTTGGTCGTTGATTCGTTGGTCATTGAAATCGTTCGTCGGTCGTTGAAATTATTTCGTTGAAGTAATTGAAATCGTTGAAGTTAAAGTTGGTTGGTCGTAAAAGTCGTTTCGTTCGTTGAAATCGTTGGAGTCGTTTCGTTCGTTGAAATCATTGGAGTCGTTTCATTCGTTGAAGTCGTTCGTTGGTCGTGCTATTGAAAGTTGTTCCATTATTTTTAACAAGTTGGTTGTTTTTCGTTATTGCTGTTAGTAGTTGAGGTAATTGTTTCGTTAGTTGATATGTAACAAGCTAGAGAGTCTCGAGCTTGAAAGGGAGTGTTAGACTATAGTATTAGTAGTAGTTCCACATTGCTTAGTTTACTTATTTAATATGTGAGTCGTCTATATAAATATGATTGTTATGTGTTAGGGTTATTTAACACCCTATACATTTTTTCTTATTTCTCTCACAACAATAATCACACATGTACGTTATAGTTGTCAACAATAATGCAAAAGATATTATATCTGATATAATGTATTAAGGTACCACAAAGCTACACCATATATTAAGTACATTTTTGCATGAAAGTACTTATCTTATGTCAGAGCCCCTCAGGCCAAAATTCTGGCTCCGCCATCGGTGTCAGTGCGAGCGAGAGAGGGAGCCGGGAGCATAAGTGCAAATGTGAAAATGACTTTGTAAAAATATCAAACTATTAACATTCTCGATAACCCGTTCAGAGGGGCACCTTTTTCACAACAAACTAAAAAAATTCAAAGTAAAATACAACAAAGAAATACTGAGTACAAAAATTCAAATATTCTCTATTAGAGCATTTATAGTGGAATAACAAAAACCATAGAGTTGCTAAAACTAATAATGTTTTCTCAAAAAAATGCTCATAGTGGCATAACCAAACTTAACAATCTTTTAGTAACTCATCAAATTTTGGTCATTAGATAATCAAAACCAGCAACCTTTTGTCAATAAAACATTCTCTCTCTTCCATTTCTTTCTCTCTCTCTCTCTCTCTCTCTCTCTCTCTCTCTCATATTTTTTAAAAAAATTTTGTTTTTTTTTGCAAAAAATAGTAAAACTGTTTTTTATTATTATTATTTTTTAAAACTGTCTTTTTTTTTTTCAAAAATTGTGATTTAAAAAAATGTAATTTTTTTCAAAAACTGTTATTTTAAAAGAAATGTAATTTTTTTTCAAAAACTATTTTTTTTAAATGTAATTTTTTTTCAAAAACTGTTTTTTAACTTTTTACGAAAAGTGTTTTTTATTTCTAATAACCTATTTTTATCAGTTTAAAAACTATTTTTTAAAAATTATTTTATATGGTGACAATTTTTAAATTTTTATAGGTTGAAAAGGTGATGTGGCAAGTTTTAATTATTCAATTTTGATTATGCTATTGTGGACATCTACATTGCTAACCTTAGCAATCTCTTAAATGAATAATCAAAAGATGATGTGGCAACTTTTGATTATTCCACTGTGGATGCTCTTAGGCACAATGGCTTTTACTTCAAAAGCTTCAAAACATAAGTACAAAAGTCTAAATATCTATTGCCAATTGTTTTTAGAATTAACCCTGACAAGTTTATAATCATGAGAAATTATCAGTAAATAGCAGATTGCATGTCAAAAATAAATTTATTGAGTTGATCAGAGAGTATTATAAGCTCTACCAAAGAAAACTCTTGTAGATGAAAGTCAACAAGGCAAATCAAATTTTTCTTTGAAAAGCTAGAAAATACATCAGATGGATTAATCAAATATGCCACAAAAAGTAGCAATTTGATATTTTCCTCGATGAAACGAGCATTTAGTTCTTGAAGGAGTCCATTGATTTAGTTGAAAACCCATGATAACACAATAAAAAATAAACCCAGTACCCAAAAATTTCAATTCTTCCAAAATCTTTTGAGTAGGTGTTAAAAAAAAAGTAGGTGATAAAATTCCCGAGGGGCATGTGACCCCCTAGGCCTATGCTCCCTTCGCCCCTACCAAGAAGAACATCTATGACCTCACACAACCAAATTCGCAAATAGATCGAGCACAACTTCGACCAACGTAACACCATATATACAACCAACAAAAAAAAAACACCCACATAGAATTAGGAAAGCCCCTCAACAAGGGAGAAAATAGAACAAAAAAAAAAAACCTAAATCAAAACAGATTATTAATTAATTTGAATCTATTTTATCCACAAATTTAAAATTTTAATTTACTACATTTAATATATGTCTTCCCGTGTATGAAATGGGAACAGCCATAACATTCATCGAACACAGTCCCAAAAAAGTTAAATTATTTTTTTATCAACTAACGTTGTGGCCGTTTAATACACCATGATGTCTTTTTTTCCCCTAGTTGTATGTATTTGATTTGTACTGCGATTAGGAAGATGTTAGACTCAGTTTGAATGACCGTAATCTTCAGTAGAAAAAGGAATGTGATTACTAGGAATCCAATTCCTAGAAATTTTATTGAGTGAGAATAGGAATATGATTACTAGAAATGAAATTCCTAGAAATACAATATCTAAAGTAATTTCATTCAATTGTTTGAATTAATTCAGTAATCATATGCAAAAATCAATTATTTTGGAAATTTATCAAAGTCAATATATATATTTTTTGTTGATTGAGTCATGAATCTATGATTCCCATGGGTAAGAGAGGGATAAGATTCTCACTCGATCTGGTAATGTGATTCCTAGTCGGATGTGTCGTCATGAATACAGTCCTATTCATGTCTCTCCTAAACATAACATAAGAATCCTAAGAGTGTGACATCACATTCTTATTCATATATTCCTTCTAAACGTTGAAATCATGAAAGTATGGTGTCTCAGTCACATTATCAATCCTCTTTAAGATTTTTTGTCATCCTTAGTAAATTCTGTTTCATTGGGGTTGAAAAAAAAAAAGGAAATATGTAGGAGTGCAGACTTCTTCCAAAACAACACTCCAAAAAATTATTGAACCGACCTAATTTTCCACGTTCAGTTCAGTTGAGTCTATGAGTCGGTTTCGATTTTTGTCTAATTAAGAACCGACTTACATGGAACTGAAACGATAATGTATGTATTTTGCGCCTTGCTGTCCATCAAACCAACTAGAGAAGTAGATATCTGATACCAATGAGTGTTTTTTTTTTTTTTTATGTTTTCATCCCTCAAATTATCACTCATTTTTTTTATACTTTGTTCTCAAACTACCAAAATCACTGACTTTATCCTCCAGCTATTTAGTCAAATTGGTAACGACTTTCAAGAATTTTGACAAAAAATTGGGCGTATTATCTTTTTCGTCCCCAAAGTATAGCAAACTACCGATTTGGTCTCCATACAGACATTTGTTCAAATTTTACCATCCACTGCGTTTATTTCTATTTTTTAAAGTTTCCAACGCAATTTTTTACCATCGAGTGCACGTTTACTTCAAAACTTTTTAAGAATTGAATATATTTTTTACTTTTTGGATTCTTCTCCTCGAAACAAACCAAATAATCCATTAAAAAAATAGCGCAAAAAACTAACATATGCGAAAAAATCCGAATAAAGACAAATATGTAATCCGAATAACTTATTAAGCCAAACCTACGGTTGATTTGGCCTATGTAAACCCCTTGGCTTATTTTATTTTTTATTAAAAAATTGCATTTGTTAGTCTCACATCAATTTTTTTTTATGAGTTATTCAAAAAATTTGTATTCTTGGCATGTTGTTATTCTTATTAAATAAAATTTTTAGTTTGTATCATACTTTTTACTTTTTTGATTCCCGTCATCAAACGAACAAATAATTCACAAAAATAAGACATAAAATTAACAAATGGAACTGAATCAAATAAAGACAAAAAATAAGTTAAGTGGCACCTAGTATGTAAATCGTTGTCATCAATTTTTTTCAGATAAAATTGAAAAAACTCTAAATTACGCATAACAAGTGACTTTTTTTTTCATGAAACGTATGACAAAACCATTCTAGTATCTAAGATTTAAATAGGCATTTTTGTGGACTAAAAACAGTAGACTTTATTGCATTTGTTAGTTTTATCATAAATTTTTGTGGATTATTTGTTCGTTTGATGATGGGAATTGGGAAAGTAAAGTTATGATACAAACTCAAAATTTATTGAAGAAAAATAACATGTCAAGAAGAAAGATTTTTTTGAACAATTCACGAAAATTTGATGTGAAACTATCAAGTGCTAATTTTCTTATAAAGACAATAAAATAAGCCAAGTGATTTGGTATATAGGCCAAATCAATCATAGGTGTGGCTAAGTTATTCGAATTATATTTTTGTCTTTATCCTGATTTTTTTTTCTTATTTGTTAGTTTTTGCATTAATTTTTATGGAATATTTGGTTTTTTTGGGGGAGAAAAATTCAAAAAGTGTAAAAAATTATGTTCAATTCTTAAAAAGTTTGAAGTAGACGTGCGGATGGTAAAAAAATTATGTTCAAAACATAAAAAATTTGAAATAAACGAATTGAGCGATGGTACTGTGCAGTGGTGTGCGCAGCACCGTGCTGCGCGGATCTCATCTCGGCAATGAATAGCTCTCGATCATTGGTTGCCGAGATAAGATCTGAACCATCGGATGCACGATCCGATGGTTCAGAGGTGTGCAGCACGGTGTTGTGCACCACCATCCCGAAGTCCGAAGTAAACGCACATAATGGTGAAATTTGGATAAATATCTAAATTGGTAGTTTGCCAATACTTTAAGGACAAAAAGGTAATAAATCCAAATTTCGCGTCCAAATTCGTGGATACTTTTACCAAATTGCCTGAATAGTATAATGCAATAAGGTTTCCGTGTAGTATTTTTATGAGATTGGAATTAAATCAATCGTTTGGCTTATAGAATTGTCGAAAATAATGTCACCACAAGATACAAATCGATTGCTTGGTGTATCTCTGTGTGTCTCTGGGATCTTAGAGAAGTTAAGTGGACACAATATGTGGTTGCTTGGCACCGTTTTAGAAGAAAATACCATGTTATAGATAGAGGGATATGCCTCTACATATGATAATCATGCACTCACATTGTGGTCAATTGTACACACATGCACATTGTGAACTTGATTCCTACAGTTGTTGCACTTCTTATTTAACAAAGAGTAGTCACAATTGGACTGATGTGTATTTTTTGGTCTCTGATATCTTGTTTGAGTTTGAATTTCGCATGTTCAATTGTCAAATGTATTGTTACATGGATTAAACGGGAAGTGCTACAATATACACCCCTTATTTGGGTGTGTATCATATGCACCCTTATTAAAATACACCAAAATGTTATGAATCCAAAAATGTTACGAATCTATTGCTAAAAAGTTACGAATCATATTGTTGAAAAGTTATGAATTTTTAGTATAAAAGTTACGATACGAAATAAAATGTTATGAATGACCGGTCCTACAAGTAATTTTTTATGAGGTGGCACAATATGAACCACATAATAGGTGCATATGGTACACACCTTAAAGGGGTGTGTATTGAAGACTTTCCCTAAACTGATAATCGTTTGGGCCTATTTTGAGTATTAGTTCTTCTACCGATTGTTGTTTTTGAGTGTTTTGTTGAGTTATTGTGTTTAAGGAAGCATCTAATATTAGCATTTTTATAGGATATGACTTCCTGGAAAGTGGAACCAATTAATCAGGAAAGTGCAACTAAGCGTGAAGACTATGAAAGATGCTGTTCTAAGTACTAGAGGATGTCAGAATGTAATTGAGCAACAAGGTATGAAGAGGCATAAATTGCATTTCTCCTTAATATTATATTTTGGCCTTATATATAAGCCAGGTGAAGAAGAAACTGAAAGAAACTGAAATTTATATTGCGTCCAAGTTTGTAGCAGAAGATTATGGAATAGATTAGAGTACTTAGCTCGAATGAACATATTTATCGCATCAATTTTCTGCACGGTTGTTATTTAGCTTCTTCTGTTTTTTTTTTCTTTTTCTTTTCTGGCGGAGGTCGTGCGAATGTAGGATTCCTGATATTCCTTAGCTCCCGGCCAATAGCTATGTTTATTACCTACTGATGCATCTTGCACTTCCTTTTTGTTTTATCTTTAAGGTAAATGCAAGGCACTCAACTACTACGGGAACGAATTGACAGAACTCGCTAGGCGTGGAAAACTGAATCCTATTTTAGGTCGGAAAGATAAAATTGACCGATGCATTCAAATCTAGTCCTGTGAAACAAAGAACAACCCTATTATTCTTGCTGACATCTGTAAAGCAAGAACTGAAATTGTTGAAGGGTATGATATTCGTAACCTCTTGTTGTTATGATACTATTCAATGCCAAGTACTTGTTGATTTCTTGACTCCCAACCATATTTGTAGTCCTTTTTCTTTCTTTTTTTAAAGAGGAGGAAGTGGGGAAATTAAAGTGGAAGGCTCCATTTTTTTTTAATCACAGGGCTCTATATATCAATGACCGGTTTGGAGGGGAGGGAGAGAAATTTCCCTCCCAAAACACGGGTTATCATTGGCCATTGCTGGGCGTTCCCATCTGTTTTGCTGGTTTCCTGCCCAAATTAAGGATATGGAAGTTTGATAGAAGGGAAATAAAATCATCTCCCCCCCCCCCCCCCAAAAAAAAAAAGAGAAAAAGAAAAAAGACGAGTTCTGTCAAGCTGTTTTTTGGTTAAGGGGAGTTACGTGACACCCAGCTATCGATAAGGGGGTGTTTATGGTTTTTACTAGGGTGGCAAATTGAACCAGACCCATTAACAAATTCAAACTCATCAACTAGAAAATAAACCCAATCCAACCCATTTATTAGTTGGGTAAGAATGGGTTCAAACCCAGCTAATCCATTATTAGTTGGGTCATACTTGGGTATTAATTAGATCAACTTAAATGACCCAATGAGCAATGAAAGTAACCCACCAAATCACATCTCTTAATTGGTCTCTTTAGCAATTGGGAAGTGGAGGAGTACGCCCCCCTCTCTCTCTCTCTCTCTCTCTCTCCCCGCCTCCACCCCAATCTCCAGGAGCATGGCCTTCTCTCTCTTTTATTCAATTGTTTTGTGCTAAATCACACGCGTTCAAAAATATTTTGAATGGTCCGAATTAAAAATCAATTGTGACCGGTAATAATTATTTTGACCAGTCAAAATTGAAAACACATCTCATCCATTAATTACGCGAATGGACCCGTGAAATTGTGCTCCGCCGTGAATAAATTTCTCTCATGGCAGTCCCGCAAAGGGTTTGGATTAAAAAATTGACTTATTTTTTTGTCCTTATTCAAATTTTTTTTGCATTTTTTTTGTTTTGTGTCATATTTTTGTGACTTATTAATTTGTTTCGATGAGAGGAATCGGAAAAGTAAAAAAATTTGATCGAAACTTATAATTTTCTGAATAAAGACAAAAAAAAATCAATAAGACAAAAAAAATTACTTATTCTCGTCTTTTTGAAAAAATTATGAGTTTCGATCATAATTTTTTTTTACTTTTCTAATTTTTCGATCATAATTTTTAGTATATATGTAATTGGGTTAATGGGCGGGTCGGGTTTGCTTTAAAATAAATGGGTCGGGTTGGGTATGGGTAATTAGACTCATAGTTAATGGGTCTAAATGGGTCAATGACCCATTAAAGACCCAACCCACTAACAACTTATCCAATTTGATCCAAACCCGCCCGTTTGCCACCCCTAGTTTTTACCAAACTCTATTTTATGGATCCTTTGTCCTCTCTATGATATTCTGTATCTGTCTCCTTTGTATTGTATCAATTGTATGTTTTGTATGTTATGCAGGTTAGCTCATGAAATGATTTATGGGGATGTTTCTGAGACACTGGTAAATCGAAAGGTATAATCTTTGTTTGTATTCATTTTCCATATTCAACAGACAAATATTATCATCGGATGAAGGAACAAGGCCCGGCCTTGATAATTTAGAGGCCTAAAGCAAATTTTAAAATGGGGTCTTGGTTCTTTTAACATTTTTTTTTTTAATATGAGTGGCTAATATAAGGTAAAAAGATTAAACATGATATTTTAACTTCGTAAAATAAGCTTTTGGAAAAATTTAAAGCATTAAAAAAAGATGAATCAGACACAACAAAGTATGGCTCATCATTTTCTCTATTAATCATGTTATTAACATTAATAGTACGAATTTTATTTTTAACAAGAGGAGTTATTATTTATGTTAAACATTTTTTCTATCAAAGTTTGTTGAGTAAAAATAAGTTATTTTGGTTTATTTTTATTCAACAGTATTTTATTTGTGAACGTGATATAAAAAGTAAAAGTTAATTTTAAGTAAGCAAAAGATTTGCATAACATCAACGACCACTACTTCCCAATTTATAATACAAGAGGTGCAAGAGGCATTATTTACACTTAGGTCCAATAGGAAAGTAAGAAAAAAAAAGGTGGTTTGTAGAAAGACAGCCCCTGAGACTCGAACCATGCAAGGACGTATTGTACTCCAAGGTGTGCACGCAGCACGCACCAACTCCGCCGGATTTCATCTTGCACCAGGACACGGAACAGACTCTATATAACATATATATGTATATTATATGAAAAACTGGGCCTCACTTTTTGCTTAAATTCCAAAAGCCTAAAGCGGCTGCACCTCCAACTTCACCTCAGGGCCGGAACTTGGGGTTGTATTAGTCACGTGCACGATGGCTTGTCCGGTGACCAATTTGAGTTTTGGTAGATTCGCAATTAAGTAAAAAGTTTCTTACTTTTTGTCTGTTTAGGAACATTAATTAGTATTTTCATTTCCAATACGCAGTTGATCTCGCTAGATACCACTTCACAGCTAGCAGGTACTAAGTCCAGAGAACATTTCAAGCAAAGGCTAGAAGCTATCTTGAAGGAAATCACAGCTTCTAATGATCAGATCATCTTATTCATTGATGAGATCCATAAAATTGTTGATACAGGTAGCAGTCTTTTTCCTTTTTTTTTTAGCGAATTCTACTCTACTAGAAATTGCCTTGTTGGAAAAAAATAGTTTTCTTTGGGTGGCTTGCTCCCCTGGTAAATGAATATCAGGTGCTCCCCTCCTTTTGAAAGACAGAATTTCTTTCATTTGTTGTTTTTATTAACCAACAACAAATGCACTTTTTTGGAACTAAATAAAAAGGTTATTCAATCCACTAGTGGTTGATTCTACACGTTCTATGCACTCACTGTAATGCATAGGCACTGAAATGTAGTCTTTATAGGAAGAGTAAAGGGAGGAATGGCGATAACTTGATATGGTATTCTCTGAGTGAAGTTGCAGAGGTGATTAGAGCTTGGCCAGCACCACTCCATTAAATTTTGAGGCATAATGTCAATTTTTTTGATGTTTTTCTGATTTTCTCTATGCACTATAGTGTAAACGGACAAAGAATTAAAAGGTACAGATGACACGCGGGTTTCCCCCCCCCCCCCCCCCCCCCCCCAAATGAATGATAACCTTATGATGGATAGTTGATACAGTCAAGCGTTACGAATAACCTTAAGAAAGTGGATTATTTGGGGTGCCTTTGGTAATGTTTATGTTTTCTGTTTTATTGTTTATTTCAAAACTAATATAGAAAACTCTTTTGGTAATTTATTTTTGTTTACTGTTTATATAAACGTTGATAAAATTTATAGGAAATTATGGAAACATGGAAAAGGTGTTTTCGCTTGTTCAACACAAAATAATCTGACAAGTGACAACCCATACATTACCACATGGCCAAAATACCGCTGCATGTACAAAATGATCCAAATGCCCCTCCAACTCTTACATTATCAAGGACCCAAAAAAAACCCTGCATTTATAAAATGACCAAAATGCCCCTATAACCATTACATTGTCAGCTGACCAAAATACCCCAACATCTAGAAATGACCAAAATTCTCCTACCACCCCTACATTATCAAACTACCAAAATATCCTGCACGTACAAAATGAGCACAATACCCCTACAACCCTTACATTATCAAGCGATTCAAATAGTAAATATAAGGGCCGTGATTTTATCCGCAGGCCCCAATCAGTTTTTCCTTGGACCTTTTGGTGGCACAAATATAGCCCAAACAATGCTAATTCAATCCAAATGCTCCCTTGGTTAACTAGTATTTTTGGATGTAGGTTTCATTTAGTTTATGATTTAGGTCATTTAGGGATACTTTTCGTAACTTTCTTAGTAGTTGAGTAACGTCCTTAGAAAGATGGTGATTTTAAGCTACTTGTAAGTTGTGACCTTGCTTGTTGCCAAAGTGATTGCATGTTTGCCCCTTATCTCTTCCTTGTTGTTTGTAGTTGGTTTTTGTTCTAAGGTACTTCACCACTAAGTAACCTATTTGCGATAATATTTAGGGCTATAATATGTATGTGAATTGAGTTGATTATGAATGAAAATGTTAAATTCTAGTGTTTTGTTGTAGCCTATTTTTGCAGTCTTTTAGGGCTTGGTTTTGAGCCTCAAATTTTGTGGACTGCAAGAATCAGACACAAAGTCTGATTCCTGCTTTCTTTCGGCCTTGATCCATGTCAGTTAGGTCCATCTATGATTGTTCTTCTTGGAACCTCCAACCAAACTACATCAATAGTTGTCGGATCAAGTAAACTAAGTGTTGATGAATAATAAACTCTTCTATGCCGATATACGTGCACATACTTTCTTATATTGTGCAGGGCAAGCTTTGTTCCATTTCAAATTCTCTTTTTGTTTAGTGAAATATTCTCTTTATGGTGCTTTTTGCCTCTTGGTATCTTGTCTAGGGGGACATGATGGAGAGGTGGATGTTGGAAATCTATTTAATTCAATGCTTGGCCGAGGAGATCTTCGAATTGTGGGAGCAACCACCTTCTGCGAGTATAAGATGTACATTCAGGGTCTTGGTCTCGAATGCAGATTTCAAAAAGTACTATGTGACAATTTAAGGACGACATGGCTTATGACCCAATGTTTTATCTTCATTGGTCCCTTGCTTGCTTCTTGATTTTTTCTATTTTTTCTTGTAAACATCATTAAAAAATGTGAATAATATGTTTTTGGTTTGTGCTTACCGTAAACATTTGCAAAGTTTCTTGAAATGGTCTTAGTCGAAAACAAAGTTATGAATCTTGAACCTTACAGTACTGTATTGGAAGAAAAACGGATACTCAACATTATGTTCCATTCCTGCCTAAATAACAAGTTGGTGTACCATATCAGAAGAAAAACGGATACTCAACACTATGTTCCGTTCCGGGCTAAATAACAATTTGGTTCCTGTTGGTTTGGCCCTAAGTTGGTTTATGTAAACCACCTGTACCCACTATTTACACTCCTCAGCTTCATAACAACTTTATCCTGCTGAGGCTCATCTCCAAGTATCTCTCACAATTTCTGTCAATTCTGCCTCCAGCATATATGCCTTTTGCTTCATTTTCGGCTTCAAGGTTCTCAAGTGGGTGTGTCCTTGTTATGCCAAAATGAGTTATTAGTTCTCATGCTCCAACTTTACATTTGTAAAATCCTTGCAAACAGAAGGGATCATCATTAGAAATTGGAGTTCCAACAAAATTATGGGACCATACGATTCATGTTTCTGCTAACAATCTGGATTCTCGACTGAAGTTGCATTCAGCGTAAAAGCCATAAAGGTACTTAATAAGTCTGAACACTGGTAGAGTTCAATGTCTGAGAGTTGACACCGAACCTACCAATCTACCCCTTTTTTATGACGTCACAAAAGGCACAAATGGTTTCAATAGATATGCAATAGGAACTTCAAAACAATAAGAGACATACACACTTAGGCCCCGTTTCAGAAATCTTCTTAAAAAATAAGCAGCTTATTTCACATTTTCAAACTCAAAAATAATGTAAATAAAAAATAATTTTTTAATTTTTTTTGCATCGTATAAAAGATTTCATTGAGATCTTTCAAACAAGATCCATATTGCATATTTTTAGATTTCAATAAACTCATAATTTTTGAATTTGAAATTGCCTTCTTAAAAAATAAGGGCTTTTTTCCATTTCTGGAATGGGCTCTACACAGAAGCAAATAACTCAAGGATACCTAATTTAAAGACATACTGATAGTTGGATGCAAGATAACATAAAAATGTTTTAGCAAGAACATAAATAAAAATATGGAAAGATAAAAATAGATGAAAATGTGGGCCATTAGCTCATCCCATGGTGCATATTTCTCCCCCAGGGACATTATCAAAAAACAGAATAGGCTAGAGGTGAGGAATGGAGAGGCCTAAGGCTGAGGAGGTGGCGGTGGCGGATAGGCAAGGAAAAGGTTGATCAGGTTTTGCAAGCACTTAGCAATGCGATCAAACTGATTTGTAGTCTCACCCCGAAAGGCAGTAAACTGTTGGACCAAGTTGCATTGTTGCTCCTCCAAGTGCAATACGTAGACGAGTGTGGACGTCGCTAGGAGACCGAAAATTTGATCCATGAGTTTTATCCCCTTGCTCCCACGGAGCATTGGCATCCTCCCTCTGAACTTGTGCATCCTCCATTGGAATAGTATATAGGAGTCTCAATATCGTTGAGCTTCATTTTGGTGATAGTAGTTTTTGTGAAAGGGGTCTTCAAGCGATGCTCGGGTTCATTCTCAAGAGATACTCTAAAATGTAGAAAAACCTTGGTTAATAAACCCCCATATGGAAGAGATCGTTTAGGATTTGTACTAGCATCAACCATCTCTCTTAACATAAGGTAAGGTAGTGAAATAGACGCATTTTTCAGAATGATATATAACAAGTAGCTTTGAAACGGTGTCACTTCATCATGGTGTCCACCCGTTTGGACAATATTTTCCGATATATACCGATTCAGCAGTTTAATTTTGGGGTGCAATTGCTTGGCTGCAAGTGTTCCTCGAAACCCACTGTCTCTTGTGATTAGTTCATGAACTCATTTTGGTTAATCACTGTTTGTAAAGCCAAATTACCCGAAAAATAGATCTTCTCACTTCCAGATGGAATATGCAAAATTTGGGTTAGCGCAGAGACACTAAGGAACTTATTTTTTTGTCTAATAATAAGGCATGTTTCACAAAAGGGTGAATAAGTACTTATTTTTTAAGAATGCAATTTTAAACTCAAAAATCATGTGTTTACGCAAATAATTTTTCTATCAATATGGATCTTGTTTGATAGATCTCATTTATAGTGCAAAAAAAATTGAAAATTATTTTTCATTTACATTATTTTTTGAGTTTAAAAATGTAAAATAAGCTACTTATTTGGATTTTGTAGAACAACCCTTCTTATGTTTTTTGAGAAATTCTAAAATAAATACTTATTTTTTAAAAAGGTTTCTGGAACGGAGCCTAAGGATCATTTCAACTCCTTTAACATAAGACATCAAGTAATACCCATGAGTTGGCTCATCAACAATTCGAAGATTGGAATAAAACAGCTTGATAAGTTGAGGATAAGCTACTGGAGGGATGTCGAACAAGCCTTCCCAGTCCATTCTTTGAATGTAGTAACGGAGGAGATGATCATATTTTGCCGAGAGGTCCACCCTTGGACCCCAGACAATGGGTCGATCCTTGAAAACGATCCACTGCTTCGAATGAGCGAAGATATCAAAGAATTCCAGGTCAAAATCTCCCTCTTGTTGCTGGGGATGAGAAGAACTCATTCTTCTCTTCTTCGTTGGTTTTCGGGTTCTAATCATTGCGGGTAAAGTGGGTGTGTGGAAGCCTAGGGTTTGAGATGGATTTTGTCGGTTTAGAGGAAAGGGGGTGGAATATGGGCGGACAAAGGGTAAGGATCTGGTAGAGAAAAGGTTTTAGGTTTAGAGATTGGGTTTTGATTTGTAGGGTGAGGATGAGGGTTTTAAGTTCTAGGGTTTTGGTTATGGAGTGAGAGGTTGGGGAAGAAAGGGGAAAGAGGGAAAAATCGCAGATATGAAAGAAGTGATACCTCTGTTTTATGCATATACCTAAAAAAACGACAGATCGGTTGCATGAGTGGTCGACCAGGTGGTCAACCGGCCGATGAGACCTTTGGTTTTTTTATTTTCCCACTGTTTAATCTAAAGGCATTACGTTGTTTAAATTTTATATGCAGGGATGTGAGGGGAGGAGGTCCCTACCTCGTTTCTTGGACTTGTACCCCTACTGCTCGTCTAGCGGGCCACTACGGTTTAAGGAACTGCCAGTCGCACTGACACAGACTGACCTGCGGATGGCCTACATGTGGTGGACACTGCAGGTAACTAATCTCTACTACTTCACATTCTTGTTTTGGCCAAAAAAAAAAAAACCAACTTAGCTTTTTGATTTTTCTTTATTCAAATTGTTTCGTAGTATTTGTTAGTTTTATGTTAAATTTTTCTGGATTATTAGTTTGTCTTGACGAGAGAAATCGAAAAAGTAAAAAATTATGATTGAAACTCAATTTTTTTGGATAAAGACAAAATAAGCCAAAAGTTATTTAAAAAATTTTAAATGTTGATCATAATTTCTTTTTTTCCAATTTCTTTAATCGAGACGAATCAATAGTCTATAAAAATTTGACGCAAAACTAACAACTGTGAAAACAATATAAAAAAAAGAGTTTTGGTCACCGTTTGATTTTCTTTCACTATCTCCATAGCCACCACTAACTATCACCGTCGTGGCATCATTGCCCCTCGCCAAACGCCGCTGCGACCATCATCTACTTCACACATCCTTAATCATGGGCGGAACTACGAATTGATTCTACCCAGGGCTAACCCAAAACCAATGTTTTCAATTATATAGATCGTATTGAGATACATTTCACATATCTTAAGATACGTTTGTTGGAAGAGTAAAAATTTTTATTGTTCAGTTGAACAAGATTTTTGGAAAAGAGAGAATATTAAAGACAATAATGGGGAATTAGACACTTAAACTCATCCCTATTTATACTACTCCATGGAAGATTCTTGTACAAAGATATTTTCATACATGATAAATTTTGAGGTTTTTCTAGAATTACACATGTGACTAATTCTCACAAAAAATTCTAGATATTTCATAAGTATATTCTAGAGTTTCTAAAGTTAGATATTTTAGAGTTTCTAAAAACTAGATACCATTTATATCTTCTTCAATAATATCTTTTATCTTTGGGTTTTGTCGATTGGACTTGTTTGGACTTAACTTTCTTGTTTCAAATACTAAATTTAGTTTATGCTTCAACAACGTTAATCATAATAATAGACAATTAAAAAGTAGATATACCTAAATACCACCAACAAATTATGCTTACATTTAAAAAAAATTAAGATGCAAAATATCAAGTTTCTCAATTGGGACCTATTACATTAAGGTTTTCTGTATCCTTTGTTAGAGAAAGAAAAGTCAAGCAAAATACAATCAAAGTATGATTCTTTTTTCTATACAAGCCATACGTTGAGGTTGAATGTCTATCAAATGGTTTGAATGATTTCATAATTAGATCAAATGACTTAGATAAATGCATTCGGGGTTCCACTTCTTGAAATAAGGTTCGACTTTTTCCAAATAAAAAATCAGACGATACGTAGCGAATTAGGATACGCGGTCGTATAGTGTAATTTCTATACAAAAATGATACAAGGTGGATACGTATCGTCCTCTAAATGAGATGATACAAATCATAGGTACGTATCAATGTATCACGTATTGTAGGTATTTAACAACCATAGGCAAAATAGTGTATATACTCCCTCCGTCCCAATTTAATTGTTATTTTTGGGAGTTCGTACCACTTTTCAATTAATTATATCTTGTAATTTATAATGTTTTAGATGATTTCGAAAATATTGAATTACAGAACAAATCGAGATCTATTAAACAAGATCCATATTATATATAAAATTCATTATCACTTTAAAGATATAACTAGTTTTTTTAATCCAGTTAGAATAGATCTAAGACAAGTAAATTGGGACGAAGGAAGTAATATGCAATCTCTAATAAAAAAGGTTTGTAATCCAATCCATGTACCGCGCGTATGGCTAGTATCATTATACCATTAACCTCGCATATTGTGAATGTTCAGATTGTAACTAGTGTGAACATTGGATATTTATTTCTTAGGAGTTAATATAGCAGTGTCTTTAAATGCACAATATGAAAAAGTCGCTCCCATAAAAATTCTTGGACATCAACAAATCTCAAAAAATGCTTCAGATTTTTTGTTGTTAGTACATTATAATTTAAACCTAAAAAATAAGATTGTAAGAACCAAAAATTTAAAATTTAAGCGCACCAGCCAATATTTTGCATGACTGCTGCATCAATTAAATCAGTAAAAATCTAAGCACATCAGTCAGTGCTCTGCATTTAACAATATATATAAGAGCAAATTTAAACACACCAGCCAGTGCTTTGCATGATAAGAAAATACTTACGGATCTGAAGCCTCGCAATTCAACGTACTTAAATAGTATTTCTGCTCAAACGTAAAAATAAATAAACTAGATGAGAGATTAAGGAAATTCTAGTTTTCCTCATCAATGAGAGATTCAAGAATTTTAATAGTAGCATGTTTATCTTGTTGGAGACCAGGATAATGTTTCAACTTCATTAAAAGTGATGGACTCTAAAATTGAAGAATGAAAGCCCAATTTTTTGGTTTAACATAAACCCTAGATGTCAGCCCTTCGCCCGATTTAGAAGATGGAAGCTTAATGAACCCATTTTGATCGATATCTTGACCAACGGGTAGCTTGAAGACGCTTTTTCTGTGGCATCCTAATCAAAAAATTGAGCACCATGAGGTTTCATGAAATTTCTTGAGTCAATTTAATTGGATTTTCAGTTTTGAACAATCAACAAGAACCCCAGCTCTTGACGGTAGTAGAGATGGAGAGTACGAGAGAGAAAGTAGAAAGAAAGAACGTAGGAAAGAGGGAGAGAAAATAGGTTGGTGGAATGGGTTGGTCTAAAAAAAATGAATTGACAAAATTTGTACATATAATTTTTTTTTTTTTCCTCAAAGTGACTTAAGATATTGTTCACCAAAAGCATCTCCAATGGGAGATGTCAAACATGACGTGGACAGTGCAACGGTAACTTTTGGCATCAATTCACTTTCCAATCCAGATGCCTTTTATTAGGCCAAATCCTACGTGGCATTTGACATGGATGAAGGGGGGAGGAAGCATGTCAACTTTGACTACTTACCTTTTGCCTGCCAAATTTCAAAAATGACTGTTTGGATTTTGACATTAAGGGTTGGAGAGGGATAGCTTGATGTCAAATAAATAGAATTTGGCATAAGGGTTGGAAAGGAAGGCTTTGATGTCAAATTGGAAAAGCCAAAATGTCACATCAACTTTCAAAAAAAAATTGACATCTCCAATTTGAAGTCAAAGGTTGGAGATACTCTTAACCCTCGAGTACTTTCGCCCTTGTCCTTAACCCTTCTCTCTCCCTCGTATATAAAGACAAAAAATCACACTGACGGATGCCTGTGTCACGCAAAGGGGGCCACTGGAACACTAACCGCCTTCAAGCCCTCCTCCTCCTATTCTTCTTCTTCTTCATTGTATTCCGTTTCCATAATTGTTGGGTGTATAAATCTTGGTGTTGGATTAGGGCGTAGAATCTTACGTCTACATTTGAGCGACTTGATTTGGATTTTCGGGTGATTATGACCCTTCTCATCGGCGGTATAAATTGATTGTTATTGAACCGTAGCCAAAACTGTATTCTGTTCTCTCACTAACGCACTGGTTAAAAATTTTGAAACAACATATCTTGATTGTATGTTTGTGGTTCATTTGGTTAAGGTACAATGGGACTTCATCAAATGATTTCATTTTATCTGATTGGACATTTGGACTTGGTATTTGCTGGTTATTGTTACTGGAAACAGGGATGTGGGGATTCAAGAGGTATACCGCTACTTCTCCCCCCCCCCCCCCCCCAAACAAAAAACAAAAAAAACAAAAGTGGTATACGACTTTGGAAATTGTTAATTATAGTCACCACAATTATAAGACCCAATGGGTTTACAATCTGTATTATATCCATGACTACATTATACTTTTGGGTTTAAATTGGAATGAGGTTTCGTAAATTTTGGGTTTCACCCCCTGAATGAGAATAGGGAAAAATGGGTCTCAATTTTCCGTAGCTTTTTGAAGAGGAGATAGAATTTGTTGATCTCAAAGTTTTGAAATCCGTTCCGTATCGGACTTCGTTAAGGATGCGGACACCTTACTTGGTATTTTTTACGAAGTAGTTGAACTTGTTAGGCCAAAAAACATTGTGCAATTTGTGACTGACAATGAAGCTGCTTATAAAGCAGCGGGAAAAAGATTGCAAGCAAAGCATGGAAGCTTTTTTTGGTCTCCTTGTGCAGCCCATTGCCTAGACTTGATGTTGGAGAATTTCGAAAAATCCAAAGCACTTTTCCCGTATTGATGCTGTCATTCAACAAGCAAAAAAAGTCACTAGGTTCATCTATAATCATGCATGGGTTGTTAACTTGATGAGGAAAGATTTCACTAATGGAAGAGATTTGTGTCGCCCTGGGATTACAAGGTTTGCAACAAATTTTCTAAGTCTCCAATGTTTGCTTAAATTCAAGAAAGAGTTTCGTTAAATGTTCACTAGTGATAAGTGGGTTGGGTCTCGTTATGCCAAAAGTATTGGGGGGAAAGAGATTGGTATGATTATCTTGGAAGATAGAGGGTTTTGGTCGAAGTGTCAAACTGTGGTGAAAGTTAGTGAACCATTGGTTAGGGTTCTCCATCTTGCAGATAGTGAAGAGAAGCCTTCTGTGGGTTATTTGTATGAGGCCATGGATAAGGCGAAAGAGGCTATCAAAACAAGGTTGCAAAACAGGGTTTCATTGTACACTCCGTATACTAGGGTGGTCGATGCTAGATGGGATAGACAGCTTTATAGTCCTCTTCATGCTGCCGGTTGCTTTCTTAATCCTGGAATTTATTTCAGGCCTACTTTCACCAAGCAAAAAGATGTTTCTAGAGAATTGGTCATGGCTATTACAGTCTTGGTGCTCGACAATTTTATGCAAGAAAAAATAAGTGAACAACTTGAAGAATATAAGCAGTCAACAGGTCACTTTGGTATGTCCCTTGCAATTCGTCAATGAAAGAGGCTCAATCCAGGTAAGTTTATTTTGTAGCAAGTCATTTGTATCTTTGTTTCGAACTTGTGTTGTGATGTACATCATGTGTAAATAACACTTATCATTACTATTGATTATAGTTGCATGGTGGGAGCAATTTGGGGACAATTGTCGAGACTTGCAAAGTTTTGCAATTCGGATCCTTGGTCAATGTTGTAGTGCAACAGGATGCGAAAGAAATTGGAGTACGTTTGAGTTCATCCACTCTAAGAAAAGAAATAGACTAGAACACAAAAGATTGAATGATCTTGTGTTTGTTCGTTACAACTTGAAACTTCGAGAAAGGTACAATTTTTATTGAAAGTTGCATAATTTAAAAATAACAATATTGTTTACATAAATGTATTGAAAACATGTGTTTTGCATTTGTAGGAATATTAGCCGAAGGAAGGATGCTCTTGACCCAATTAGTCTTGACAACATAGATGTAATAGGGGATTGGATATCTGAAGAACCTTCTCTACTTGCTGGAGAGGATCTTAATTGGGTGGGACCTTGTTGAACCACCATCACTTGAGAATCTAACGTTGGTTGATGAGCCTTGCTTTGATGATGGTGAAGACAACCTTCCAGCTCAAAATGAGAGTCAATATGATTGGGCTGGCGATGGAAGTTTTTACTTTGGAGGAGAACAAGATCCCTATAACTATGTTCAATGATCTAATCTATTTCACAACTTTGTTTTGAGTCTTTTTGGATAATTTTTTGCTGTCATTTGTTTCACGAAAATGGTTTAAACTTGGTTGGAAGATGAAGTAGTTAATGGATGAGTAGTTTAAGATGTTTTGAGAACTTGGTTTACATATGAACTTGGTTTGAGAATAGATGAGTGGTTTAATGAATGGAATCTGTTGATTTATTGTTTGGAACTTGGAAGTCTTTCTTACATTTTGTTTATGTTTATACTTAAAATTTTGCAACTTGGTAGATATATATTAAATATATATAAAATATTAATTGCAGTAAATTCGGAACGGTACCGAGATACAACCCGGCACCGGTACGTACCATTCTAGTAGTGAAAGCGGTACGCTGGGCGGTACGGAATTGACAACTGTGGTTGATCTTTTTGTGTTTGTATATATACACACACTCCCTTAACTTGCTAAGTTAAGGACCTCATGAGTTTGACACACACTTGCTAAGTTAAGGACCTCTTGATCTTTGCTCAGATCATCGAAATTTGTTCGGAAAAGATGAGAAAAGGAGACGTCCGCATTTTATTTAAAATGAGGACGCCCTTATCTGAAGGGCTCTCTCTCTCTCTCTCTCTCTCTCTCTCTCTCTCTCTCTCTCTCTCTCTCTCTCTCTCTCTCCCTCTCTCTCTCCTCTCTCTCTCTCTCTCTCTCTCTCTCTCTCTCTCTCTCTGTGTGTGTTCCGGAGACAACTAATTAGACACTTAAAAAATACCTCATAGTTTCTTATCAATTTTTAATGATCTGAGCCACTCAATGTGATCAGAACATGATTTTCAGGGTACCCACAAGAAATTTAAAAAAAAGACTTAGAAAGGCTTAATCTGAGTAGTTTTTAGCTTAGATTTGATAAACGGTTCAATTAAAAACTATTCAAAATAAGCATTTCCCAGTCATATTTTTTGCTAATTTCTCGCGAGCACCCTTAAAATCACATTCTGCACACATTAAACGGTTCGGATCAAAAAAATTTGATCGGAAACTATGAGAATTATGAGATTGAGATTTGGGGTATTTTTTAGGTGTTTTTTTGGGTGTTTCTTGAAGCTGCATATATATATATATATATATATATATATATATATATATATATATATATATATATATATATATTTGTAGCTTGAGATGAGGATCTGATAAAATAAAATAAAAAATATATATATATATATATATATATATATATATATATATATATTTGTAGCTTGAGATGAGGATCTGATAAAATAAAATAAAAAAAAAAAGAAGTAGCAGCTTAAAGATGAGGAAAAAAGGAGATTAAGGAGAAAGCAGTGTAAAAAAAAACGGGGGGGGGGGGGGCGGGGGAATTGTTTTGAGGTAGAGGGGTAACTTCTACATTTTCACAACCAAGCATTCTTAAAACAGCATATTCTGCTATGTTTTTTAGGCAAAAAGACGGAAGGGGGGTCTTTGTGTATTGTCAGGTAAAATATGGGAGGTCAATGGCATTTCAAAAACCTCAAGGGAGGGTCCTCAAGGGAGGTTCCTGTTTTTTCTAGAAACCTCAGGGGAGGTCAGTGAAATTTACCCTTTTATAAAATCTCAGAAAATAGGTCATATTTCAGTGTATGTGCTTCTATTTTCTATTGCATATTTACATTATCTAGTTCAGTTTTTTTTAATGCTATTCGTTACTTGATTCGGTAAATTGGTTTGCCTTGTTTTGTTTTTCAAATGGAGGATATTCTTTTCAGATTTTTATGGACTTTTGTGCCTTTTATTTATAATGTATCTCATATAAATTATCATATTTATTGGGGAGTACAATAAAAATTTGTCCTTTACAATTTCCTCCTTTTCACAGGCACTAATGACACTAATGAAAAAGCGCATGTGTATGCCATGTTTTTATTTGCAGAAGGGTAAAAATGAAATAGACATTTTCAATTCAAATCCTATCCCATGAAAATCAAACATGTTAGATACTAATCCTATCGGGTAATTCAGTGTATATCAAACATGTTAGATACTAATCCTATCATTTAATAAACGAGCTAAAACCTTAATTATTTATGTAGTATATTTGACTACATAACCACACCCCATTCATGTTTTCCACTCCAATATTTTCCCAGGTTTTCTCTCATATCTCCCCTCTCATGAGTGTGAGCTCGATCCACCAGTGGAAATGGCCAGTAATCATAAATATACTACGTGTGTTGCGCATACTTCGGTCAATTTTTTGTTTTTCCATTTCTTGTTGTCTCCTCCTCAATGTTATATCTAAATTTTAAGGCCTTGATTTGTGTAATATCGTTTTCTTTTTTTCTTTTTTTGTAAAAGGTTTGACTTCCTCGGGCTAAATTTGAGTCAAAATTAATTAGACCATCTTTGTCTTTGATTTCAGGCCTTTAGTTTCTGCAGATGGCAAATTATGGTCTACGTATCCTTAGTGAAGGTTTTGCCTACCTTATTTATTTGGGCTTATTTATTTCCTTTTTTGAAACTTTTTGTTACTTTTGCATGAAGAATTTTTAGATCATTAATATGTTCATCTAATGGTACTATGGTGAGTGTCATTTCGCATCAAATGAGGGATCACATGAAAAGTTGTCACATGAGATAATCTTGATTCGCGCCGTATGCGGTGGAGAATATTTTGATGCCCCTTTTGTTGAATCTGAAGAAGAGGAGGTTCGCGCTTATAATTGGTGAGTAAATGCTGAATTTTGCTATTGAATGTTGGACGACCTTGTTCTTGGAGACGGCCGCAGAGTCGTTGTCTCCTTGCTCATCCTACCATGGGATGAGCAAGGACCGTTTGTGGTCCATTACCCGTCGCCTCTTCCGCGACCCCTCCCTCCTCCTTTTAGGCTTAAGGCGTAGGCAGGTGCAGCCTACACGACGCTTGAGCAATTGACAACAGCCGTCGCTCATCACTTTCAAGGTGAGTAACCTTCGATTTGTGTGCTGGTGTGTGTGTGTGTGTTTTTTTTTTCCCGACTGTTTAATCTAAAGGCATGTTTTGTTATTTAAATTTTATATTTGGCCTAATTAGACCTCGATTTCAGTAGATAGCAGCCGGCAGCGGTTGTCAGTCGTGGATTGTTGAGAAATGAGAGTATTTGAAGCAGAACATATGGCTTGGGCTGGAGGGATGGTGCACGTGAATGTGTTTCAATTTAGATGATTTGGCAAACTCTAATTGGTTGTCGTAAACAAAGCACCTACGGAGCCTCCGTGAAAAAGATAATAGTTTTGCACCTAACTTTTATGACTTATTGATTCGTCGAATTGAAAAAGTAGTATTTTTTCCCTTTTACTCAAATATTGAATTTTTAGTATGATTGTGAATTGTGATTGGAGTAAAGGCAGCTGAAGATGGAGAGATTCATGAGGATGGTTCTTCCGTGGCCAAAAAGAATGCAAAGAAGAAGGATTCAGCAGTGGAAGTAGGTAGCGGTGGTGGGACTTTCCCTGCAAACCCGAGTGAGAAAAAGCCATTGGCTTGGTAGTTGAGGGATGGCGTCGGCAAGGGCGGAATCAGGAATTGATTC
The DNA here is from genome assembly GCF_030253575.1 of Rhododendron vialii. Taxonomy (NCBI): domain Eukaryota; kingdom Viridiplantae; phylum Streptophyta; class Magnoliopsida; order Ericales; family Ericaceae; genus Rhododendron; species Rhododendron vialii. Next base: position 14,150,997 of record NC_080559.1, on the reverse strand, counting down.
TACCATGGGTTAACCCAAAATCAGTGTTTTCAAATATATAGATTGTATCGCATATGTTAAGATACATTTGTTGGAAAAGTAAGAATTTCTATTGTTCAATTGGACAAAAAATTTGGAAGAAAGAGAGTACTAAAGACAAGAGCGGAGAATGAGAAACTTGAACTTAACCTTTTCTTTTTTGGGTTGATACAAAATAGCCAAAACCCATCACTATTTATATTATTCCATGGATGACTCTAGTACAAAGATATTTTTATACAAGATAAATTTTGAGGTAATTCTAGAATTACACATGTGACTAATTTCACAAAAAAATTCTAGATATTTCACAAGGATATTCTAGAGTTTCTAAAACTAGATATTTTAGAGTTTCTAAAAACTAGATACCATTTATATATTCTTCAATAATATCTTCTACAATGTTAATCATAATTAATAGACAATTAAAAAGTAGATACACCTAATACCACTACAAATTATGCTTATATTTAAAAAAAATTAAGATGCAAAATTTCAAGTTTCTCAATTGGGGCCTATAATTACATTAAGGTTTTTTGTACCCTTTGTTAGTAGGGAAAGAAAAGTCAAGTAAAATACAATCGAAGTATGATTCTTTCTTCTATACAAGCCATACAATGGGGTTGAATGTCTATCAAATGGTTTGAAAGATTCCATAATTAGATCAAACGGTTTAGATTAATGCATTCGGGGTTCCGCTTCTTGAAATAAGGTCAGACTTTTTCCCAATAAAAAATCAAACGATATATACCGAATTAGGATATAAATAGTAGGATACGCGGTCGTATCGTGTAATTTCTATACAAAAAGGGTACATGGTGGGATACGTATCATTCTCCGAATGAGACGATACAAATTGTAAGATACGTATTATGTATAGTAGGTATTTAACAACTATGGGCAAAATAGTGTATATAATATATATACGGACAACCTCAAATAAATAAGGCTTGTAATTTAATCCATGCGCCACGCGTATGGCATATTGTGTTAAACCATGCGTATGGCGTATTGTAATCCAATCCATGCTACAGTACTAAAGTAAAGAAAATAATCTTAGAACCCTTTCCTTCAATATTTTTAAAGAGCATTCCTCAAATTCGCGCGATTTCTAAATCTCAATAGACCGATGAGTCGCCCACCATTGTCATAGAGCATGAGACGGAATATTTGTGGATCACTCCAATGAAAAATGTACGCCAAATAAAATATTTGTGGGTCACTCCCTTTTATTACAACGATACATGAATGTGCCCAACAAAATTTCTGAGACTTGATTAACAATTGTTGGCTTAATTTTGAAACCAACTTAGTCGAAAGTGTACTTTTACTCAGATGATAGAAAGATTCAGCATATATACCAGGAAAACGTTTGCTTGTAGAAAAGTACCTCTAACAAATTAAATTCTTTGAGTACAAAGTAAGGGCTCTAGTACTCTAAGTCTCTAATTACAAAATCGCACTCAAATTCTTCACAGCACTGTTTATTCTCATCAGCTTTCCTTTCCTCTTCAATTTGATCATTGTTTGGGTTAACGACGATTGACGTAATTTCTGTTGGTCCCACAATTTCAACACTAGGATCAAGTGGTGAAGGTTTTAACTCAAAATTGGACTCTTGTTAATTCCACAAACTTGGGGGTGTTCTCTGAAAATGGTGGCTGGCTCCACAAAGCACGAGTTCTACCTACTAATATCTATATAAAAGACTCTAAAAAAATGTTGGCAGATTCAATCATAGAGTCTTCATCAATGTCATTAAAATGAGATAGACAAGTTTCAAAAGGATCCTCATAGCTTGATTGAGTAAAGTGTTCTTTAACATGACTATCTATCATGTAAACTGCACTCACCTCATTCTCACATGGAACTGTTTGTCAATGTCAAAAATATTAAGATCAACAATCATATTACCAAATGACATTTTTCATCACACCATTTCTATAGGTAATTTGAGCATTAGATACTCCAATTTGAGCCTCCGAATAATCTTTAAGTTTCATGATGATGAAATAAAAAATAATTACCTTTGCAAGCTTGAAACGTGCACCTTTCAAACCCAAAAATCCAAAAATACTTCTTGTCTAGATCCAAACGCCACACGGTATTCTCATTATGCCGTGCGGCATAATGATTTAAAAAACAATCAAAAATCAATTTCCACAACGGGTATGACAAACGTGCTTTGCACGTTGCCACGCATCTAGTCCAATAAAAAATCACATCTTTTCTTCCAACTAAAATCTTTCAAATTAAATCCTCTCAAGAACTCAATAATCTTACTAAATTCTTGGCCATCCCAGCTCAAATCACTCCCATTCTCCACCCTTCAAACACATTCAAGCTTTGGAAAGGTATAAAAAAGTTCCATCGACCGCTGTTTTGGTTCTGAGGGGAGTTTGTTAACGCATTTTCCCAGTTTGTTCATACTGGGCCGAGGTCTTAAACGAGCCATATACTTAAAAAAGAGGGTAAAACAGCAACTGGACGGGATACGATAAACCGGGCGGTATTTTAGTAAACCGCACGGCATATTGTATTAAACCGTGCGGCATATCTGTTCATTACAAACCCTTCTGATGTGGCACTGTTCGGTATTTTTCCTTTTGTTTATTTGATTAAACATCACTTAAAAAGCTACGTGAGCATGTTTCTGTAGGGTTTCATCTGTTAAAAGTCCTTTTGGGTTCCAATAAATCCTTTCCAATATCTCAAAGCGACTTTTAATATGATTTTGCTTGATAAAGTGAATCAAAGGATCTCATTAACTGTTTTCCAGAAACTTAGAATTAATTCATAAGAGTTCACTTTAAAGGCCTGAGGTTCATTTTATGATACCAATCGGAACTGTTCTGGAATATGCAAGAAAATATACCGCATGGCTTTCTTGTAATACCCTGCGTCGTAGTTTCATGCCGTGTGGCATTTTCTTTGGCAGTCGTACCAGTTCTGTGATTAAACTGTACGTCGTTTTATTTTGCACGCTTGCTCATCCATATCCTATTGTACAGTGAGCATGCTTATTATGTGTCATATTTTACCCCATGTCCCTTTGTTCAGTATTTTTCCTTTTGTTCAGTAATTTTCCTTTTCCTTTTGAGGTTGTCTGTATCCATATTATATACACTATTTTGCCCATAGTTATTAAATATCTACAATATATAATATGTATCCTACGATTTGTATTGTCTTATTCGGAGAATGATACGTATCCCATTCTGTATCCTTTTTGTATAGAAATTACACGATACGATCACGTATCTTACGATTTATATCCTAATTCGGTATATATCGTCTGATTTTTTATTGGGAAAACGTCTAACCTTATTTCAAGAAGCAGAATCCCAAATGCATTAATCTAAGCTGTTTGATCTAATTATGGAATCTTTCAAACCATTTGATAGACATTCAACCTCAATGTAGGGCTTGTATAGAAGAAAAAATCATACTTCGATTGTATTTTACATGACTTTTCTTTCCCTAACAAAGGGTACAAAAAACCTTAATGTAATTATAGGCCCCAATTGAGAGACTTGAAATTTTGCATCTTAATTTGTTTTAAATGTAAGCATAATTTGTTGGTGGTATTATATCTACTTTTTAATTTTCTATTAATTATTATTAACATTGTTGAAGCATAAACTAAATTTAGTATTTGACACAAAAAAGTTAAGTCCAAACAAGTTTAATCGACAAAACCCGAAGATAGAAGATATTATTGAAGAATATATAAATGGTATCTAAAATATCTAGCTTTAGAAACTCTAGAATATCCTTGTGAAATATCTAAAAAATTTTGTGAAATTAGTTATATGTGTAATTCTAGAATTACTTCAAAATTTATCTTGTATGAAAATATATTTATACTAGAGTCATCCATGGAGTAATATAAATAGAGATGGGTTATAGCTATTTTGTATCAATCAAAAAAAGAAGGGTTGAGTTCAAGTGTCTTATTTCCCGCTCTTGTATTTAGTATTCTCTCTCTTCCAAAAATCTTGTCTAACTGAACAATAGAAATTCTTACTCTTCCAACGAACGTATCTTAATATATGCGATACGATCTATATACTTGAAAACAGTGGTTTTGGGTTAGCCCATGATAGAATCAATTCCTGATTCCGCCCTTACCAATGCCGATAATGATAACAACGGCCTAAGCTTACTCTTTGGCTCGGGCCAATGAATCAAGAAAGGACTCCATGATTGGCCTTGAGTGAGAATAGCGAGAGAGAGAGAGACAGAGATGTTGAGGAGTCGCAGAGAGAGATTGTTCGGGTCGAGAATTTTCTTGACTCCGTTACTTGTAAAGAGATTTTCCTAACAAACTTTGGGAGGGAAAAGAAACTAAGAGAGAGAGTGGAGAATGGAATTGTCAGTTACAAAGAATTTCCTAACGAACTTTACGCGGTAAAGTTTCATTACAACGCATCTTCTCGTACTTGTATTCAAAAAGTTAAGTTTTTTTTCAAACGATATTATATCCTCCTTTTAGGATGCTTAGTAGAGACCGAGTTTATCGGCCGAGCGGAGTGCTTTTTCAATAAAACCTTCTCCGCTCGTAACCTGGCTCCCGAACCCAAAGTCTCAACGTTTTTGCTAGATCAAAAAGCCTTTTTCTGAACAAATTATCGATTTCTTGGATCATCCATTTCAAAATTTTCAAACAAACTCTTCGATTTTTTGGATCATCCATTTCAAAAATCTGGGTGGCGACTCTCACAATGACCTGTTCCGGGTCGGGGCTACCCACATTAAACGAGCCAAAAACTTGAGCTCAAACCGAGCCCTTAAAGAGTTGAGCTCAATTAGTCATTTCTAGACAAGTCTTTTTAATCGAGCCGAAAACAATTTGATGACGTGGAACGATACGAAGTAGTAGGTTTTTTTAAATCCACCAAAAACAGTTTTTGAATTATTTGACATGGGCTTTTTGTTGTTTCCTTTGCAGCTGCGCTCGTTATTGGAGACGATCGCAGAGTCGTTGTGTCCTTGCTCATCCCATGGTGGGACGAGCAGGGACCCTTGTGGTCCATTACTCGCCACCTTTTCTACGACCACTCCCTTCTTTTAGGCGTAGGCAGGAGCAGCCTACAAGGCGCTTGAGCCCTCGGCAGCAGTCGTCGCGCCCTCGGCTGCAGTCGTCGCTCGTCGCTTTCAGGGTGAGTGACCTTCGATTTGTTTGTGTCTGTGTATTTTTTTTGACTGTTTAATCTAAGTCGTGTTGCGTTGTGTTGTTTCAATTTTATAATCTACGTCGTGTTGCGTTGTGTTGTTTCAATTTTATATGCAGGGACATTGTTGGAGGAGGTCCCCACTTCATTTCTTGGACTTCTACGACTATTGCACACCTAGCGGGTCGTAGCGATTTAGGGAGTTGTCGGTCGCATTGGCACTCACTGGCTTGCAGATGGCCTACTTGTGGTGGCTGCAGATAACTCTACTACTTCACATTCTTGTTTTGGCAAAAAAAGTCAACTTAGTTTTTTGGTTTGTCTTTATTCAAATTGTTTTGTACTTCCTCCATCCTAGTTTAATTATCTATTGTTTTAACCGGCTAAAAAATGAGTTATATCCTTAAATTCGTAATAAATTTCGTATCGAATATGAATTTTATTTGATAAATCTTGATTAGTTCTATGATACAATGTTTTTAAAATCACATAAAATATTATAAATTACAAGATATAATCAATTTTAAAATGGCACGAACTCCAAAAAAGGACAATTAAATTGTTATGGAAGAAGTATTTGTAGGTTTTACGTCAAACTTTTCTAGATTATTAATTTGTCTCGATGAGAGAAATCGAAAAGTAAGAAATAATGATCGAAACTCAAAATAAGCCAAAAAACAGACTTTTAGCTTACATTTGTCTTTATTCAAAAAAAATTAAATTTTGATCATAATTTATACCAATCTATAAAAAAAATGTGTATTAAATAAAAAAAATGGTAGGAAAATTTTTTGGTCAATTTTTTTGTTTAATTGTACTCGACTCTTATACCAATCTATCAAAAAAAATTGTGTATTAAATACTCCTTCCATTACTAGTTGTTAGTCCATTATTCTATTTTTGGATGTTGTTCCAAATTGTTGGTCCTTTTCTAAAACAAAATGGTTGGAAAAATTTGATGATTTTCCAAAAGCATCCTTTACAAGTGAATATAAGTGATGTAAAGTAGGTAGAATCTTGGTGCAATGGTGGAAATGGTAAACATTAATTTTGAATGTAATTAGTGTAATCGTTACATGTTCCCTTAAAAAGTTGAAATTCTCGAAAGGGGCCAAAACGTCCGAGTCGCATATGTACCAAATTGAGACATTGTCCATTAGCTTTGTAATTGTTAGGTTTAGCATTCTTCCTTCGTGAGTTAAAGATTTTTCAGGAAAAAAATCCCTCACATTGTTAAGCCGATTTCTGTTTACGTCTATAGGTAATTAATGACACTTGTTTTTTTGTTTTTGGGCAAGGGATTAATGACACTGGTTACTCGTCTATTTTGAATGTTCTCAAAGTTGTGAATGTATGAATAACACAGAAAACATTTCAGGGTATTTGTTATCGAAATGGCCATGCTATAATGGAAAACGAACAAAGCCCTGTTCTTTCCCTTTCTTTTTTGCGTTTGTATCCTTCTATTGGCCTCCTCAAGTGCCCCCGGCCTGTGAGAAATCCAGGAATCTCAATAAAGGACGACGACACATTTGGAAATCAAAATGCTTTCTATGAAGTACAACAAATCAAGATTATCCCAGGCTAATATTTCAGCTTTGTACACGGCTTTGGGCAATCAAAGACTACATTGTCATATATTTCGTCAGCTTCACACCCCCCCCCCCCGCCCCCCCTCCCCAAAAAAAAAAAAAAAACATCGCGGAGATGGGTGCTATGAAGGAGTACAAGAAGTTCAATTCGTACAATTGTTCTCACCGAATAGTGCATTATTTGTTGGTTGTTGCAGAGGACAATGCCAGGGACCATTGCAGAAGATAAGCCTTTCTATAAGTCGATCTGATCCAATTCCATAGACAGCAAAGTCACAGGACTTAAATCTTGTTGGCATTTGATATACATTCTCAAGCCTCTTATTATATTCTCTACGGGAAAACTATAATACACACCACTTAAAAATGTGTATCATATGCACCTATTTTAGTGTGTTTCGTAATTTTTGTTCTAGAACTCATAACATTTCAACAATATGACTCGTAACATTTTCATTATGATTCATAATATTTTGAGCAATACAATTCGTTACATTTAGGATTCGTAACTTTTATACTAAAATCATAACTTTTTAGCAATACGATTCGTAACATTTTCTCTATGAATTATAACATTTTAGGGTGGGGGAGTTGTCTACATGTATTGGTTGATGCAGAATGATGGGGATGTAAAAATAGTGGTTGGTAATAACTTCGATGAAATTGTTCTTGATGAGTCGAAGGATGTTCTTCATGAGGTATATTTTTCATCGAAATAAAATTAGCGACTGTTTGGGGTTATTGTCATGTCTGGTTATGCCTTTTGCCAAGCACTGGAGCCAATACAACAAGCTTGGAAAACACAAGCAAGAGCAGGATCGTAAGCGCAAGTGTGAAAGCGTCTTCGTAAAATATTTCAAATGAATAACATTCACGAGAACAAGGATCGAGAATGGAAACATAAAACGAGAAGTATGCTTGAAATTGAAGGGTCATACTAGCGAATTATGGAGCGGATCCGAGCATTCAAATGTGACTAGATGATGCAGGGTTTCGGGGAATTTGGTCTGGGCTTGGCTCTCTTTGGGCTGGGCCGGACCAGTTTGTTTTTTTAACTTTATTGTCAAATTTGGGCAGTTAGGCTCTTAGTTTTATCTGTTCTAGCTTGATGTCTGATCTAAACTTCATAGGTGTTCGGACTTGGCCCCGCAAGTGTTTTGGGTCTCGGCTCAATAGGTGCTTGTCCAACTTTTGGTTGGAACTCCCCTCCCTTCTTCCCGCACATGATATACCCCCTATCAAGTTGCATAATAAGATTTTTGCCGTTTCAAAAAAAAAGTGACTAGATGAGGATATACTTGAATCATCAATGATGGTGGATGGTACCCATGCATTATGCATACCGGATAACCTTATTCTTCTTCTTTCTGCATGGGTGGGACAGCTTGTGAAGCTATACAACATCTCGACAATTATTGTCTTCTGAGTATTTAAAAGCATTAATAAGTTTGAATTGTTTTGGGGCTAATTCATATCATTGGATTTCACGCTAATATGCTTGTCCAACCTTTGCTTGATAACTAAATGTTTTTGATGGTTTTAATTGTACCATATAAGATATTTGAATCATTCCAATGTGGACTCTGTAAAAATTTAATTCTGAGGCATATTGAGCCTACGTTGGGATGACTCAAATCTTTAATGTTATAGGGCTCATTGAGAAGAGGTTTAGTGAAGAATAATAATCAAGTTTAGGTGTTTAAACCAAAAAAAAAAAAAAAGTATATATATGACTCTTTTTTCTTTTTTCTTTTTTGGGTAAGTAGTATATATATGACTTATTTTGATAGCTATCGATATCCGATCAAAACTTGAATAATGTTCTCAAAGAGACCTACAAGATGAGCGATTTGTATCATCTCATGGTAGGTCCAATATGCATTTGACAATTTTATTTACTTTTTGAGTTTTACTAATTTTTAACTTAATATGTTTAAGAGATATGTTTAAGAGGAAAGAGATTGTGACAGAGATAGGCAGTACATGAATCAAGTGAACGAAAACGATGTAGTTTAGGGTACACGGCTATAGTGTGCGCGGGAGCGCACGGATCAAATTAAATAGAAGGAGTTTTTAAATATTCATCCTTATCGGTCATGTCATGTAAGTTTTCATCCTGCCCATTTTTTGGAGTTATGTTTTCATCCTTTCAGATGGTGAATTACCTATCTTACCCTTTCTTACCCTTTTTAATAAGATATTTATTTATGTGTATGTTTATATTTGCTTCCTAAAATTGTGGGATTGTAGTAATTAGTTACCTAAAATTATCGGATCATTAATGGATAGTAATGAGGGAAATTTAGGATTCTCAAATTTTCAAATCCTTAATGTATATATTCTAAATCATTCTCTCTCCTTAATTTCATGAATTTTTCAAATTCTTAATTTCATAAATTTTTTTGTAAATTTGTCGTATTATATTCAAAAAGAACAAAAAAAATCATGAATTATTTCTGCAAAATATCATGAAACATATTTTCTGAAATATGGTGGATAGTCAAATCGACCATGTTTTTCATGAATACACATTTATTTCAACTTAAATCAAACCAAAACAATTACGTTTGAATGAATACACCATGATTTATTTCAACTTTACAAATCTAAGCTTCAAGATTACACCATAATTTAATAAAAAAACATGAATAAACCATGAATATACAAACCATAAAAAATATATAAAAAATCAAGAAATATAGAAATAAACCATGAAATCATAAACAAACAAATCATGAAATACATTTGAGACCATAAAATAAACCATGTTCTCAAGCTCTCAAACACATAGTGCAGGGCAGACCGAAACAAGTTCTGTAATAATAATGTGAGTCACAGCAAAAGATCACTAGCGCCTAATTGCCTAGAATCAAAATCAAAATGAACAATAATGCAGTGATGTATATAATCTCAAATCCTAAAACAAAACTAAAAACTAGAAAATCTCCCCAAACCAACCAAATGGAAGCACCAGTAAACTTATGTCACTAGCTTGATCAAAAAACTTTGGACGGTATCAATTTATTTTTGTTTTTAAGTTAAATTTTATTATTTATTATTACTTACTCCACAGAAAATAATAATCCCCTACAAAAAAAAAATTTTGCAATTTTTAAATAAAGTACTTTCATTCATAACTTTTAGTATTTTTCCGCACCAAATTAAAGATCTAGATTAGTTTTTTAATTTGGTACAAAAATATTTTAAAAATTATGTATAGAAGTACTTTATTTCATATGAAAATTGCACGTTTTTTCGTAGGGACTATCATTCTGAGACGGAGAGAGTATTTATCATTTTTCTCGTTCAGATGGATCGCTTAAAATTAATGAACTTTGATCTAAAATTAACAATTAGAAAACCAAAAATAAAGCCAACTTATTTCCATGGCGGTTGGATAGAGATGGGTGTTCAACTAAATACTAGTACAATTTTTTTTTGGCATTTCACTAGTAGTAAATTTTTATTATAAGTATTACTCCTACTGAACACTCAGCCCAATATTATGATGAACACCCATTAGTCTTGGTAGATTAGTCTAACAAGGTTCACACTTGCAACGGCAAAAATTCAAGAATATAGAGAAAAATTGGGATATACTGGCATCATGTTATGCTTTCTTCCGAAAATCCTCCAAAACATGAAGATATCTCCAAAAACTTCCATCCATCCGATTCGCCACAATTTTTACTAAAAGAATATTTGTGAATCAAACATGAGTCTAATCGTGCTTAGCTCAAACATGAGAACTCTTAAAGAACATTTGTGAAATCGTAATTTTTCGATTGCATTATACGTAGCAATTGAAAAATCGCTAAAAGCAATTCCAAGAGAAGTATCTCAAAATAAAAACCAAACTAAATATGTAAGCAAAATGCACTCCAAGAGAAATAGGAAATTTGCTACCGCTATTTGGCGTAGCTCTGTCACTCTTCAAGATTGAAAGTGAGAAATGACTCTTCAAATTGCCATGTCTAAATGAAAGATACCAGGTCTCCCATTATAGTGATTTATTTCTTTATCCCTTATTGTTTGTTGGGGTCCTTTCCTAGTCTCTTGTAATTATTTTAGATGAAATCCCTTTGTAAATATCGCTAGGCTTTTTATGAATGAAATTCGTTTTGATCGATAAAAAAATCTAGTTTTCGTGATTGGTGAGTGAGAATAATTTTGTTTACCCTTCTTTAAAAATGGTGAATATTACTCTTCATGTGATTGGTGAAAATTGTGTGAGTTTCACAACAAACTAACTCATTATTATCAAAAAGTATTGATTTCATAGACCTTACATAATTTCCACCAATTACAGGATAAGGTCATTTTCACCTACTTTAAAGGAGTTTTTGGCAATGTTCGGTTTGGGTATCTAGACCCAAACCTTCTCTCTGCGCACGGTCCCTAAAAATTTTTCTCCTTAATTATTACTCTCATTTCTCTTTATATGTCTCTCATCCCAAACCGAACAAGGTCTTAAGGTCGAGAAGTTTTTTGGTGTAAATAGGGTATAGTCCACATGGTACCAAAGCACACATCTGAGCCGTGCAAACGTGCTTTGGACGGCAAGGATTTTAGAGTGAGAGAAAGAGGAGAGAGAGTATTCGGGTGAGGGAGAGAGATAATGTTCAGATCTGAACCGTTGAAAACATATTTGGATGGCTCGGATATGCGCTTGATACCGCGGCATAGTACTCAATTTGCTCGCAAAAACTTCTCCTTAAAGTCAAAAGTGTTTTTTGGAATGTACTTTTTTTTTTTATCGTCCATTGGAATGTACTTGTTCTGACTGATTTTTCAACTTGCTACCAAAGCTGAATATGCTACCAAAGCTGAATATATGATACTTAGAAATTAGGACCGGACGGTCAGTCCAATTTCAGCCATTTTGGGTCCCTTTCAGGCCCCATAAATAATTTAAATCGTTCATATTTTAAAATGCATTGAGAACATAGAGCATGACAATAATCATGTTAATCAGATACTGTTTAATATGAATTTATAATGCATTTATCTCGAGGAAAATATGTTTAATGATTTGCTAATTGCTATTCAACGTTTCACTATCTTTTTCTCTCAAAATAAATACATTTCGAAATTATCAAACGCTATCCAATTATCGTGATTTTTGGTCCGGTCGATGAGCTCTAACAATTTGGATAATTTATGTGGGCCAGAAAGGGGCCTAATATGACCGAAACTGGCAGAGAATCCTGACCCTTTACATCAATTTTACTAAAAAAAATTTGGAGTTGCCACCACTTAGAATTGATTAGAGTATCTCCAATCTTGACTTATTTTAATACTCAAATTTAAAAATGAGGTAAAAATTATAAAAATTTCTCTCCAATCTTTGACCCAAATTCTTTTCCATTTTGGATTTTACCCATTTTTTGCCCAAATCTGAGACAATTTTTGCCTTAACCCATTTCTCCAACGGCTAGTCAGAGAAGGAGAAAAAGAGAGATGTGTAAAATTTGGGTTTGATGGTTGTAGATGTGTCTACCCAAAATGAATTTTTACCCAAAATTTAACTTAAATTTGAGAAAAAATATGGATGAAAGCTGGAGATACTCTTAATAAGGCAAACTTTTTATTAATTGAAGTGTAATTTTAATCTTCCAGTTGCAGCAGGGAGAGTCCATTGTTGAATCCAATCATAGGTAGCATCGGCAAAACGCCAAGGCAAACCCATCTTCCCCTCTCATCCTCCTCCTCCCCCTCCTCCTTTTGAGGCCAATCTAGAGAGAGAAACTATTCTATAGGGGAGAGAGAGAGAGAGAGAGAGAGAGAGAGAGAGAGAGAGAGAGAGAGTGTGATCTCCATCATTTGTTGCCCATGTGCTATGCGTATCCAACTCTTGAATCCCCATATACTTCTTCCTTCCGTTGATTGCTTTTCCGTCACTACTAATTTTAACTACTCCAGCTTTCTAGGGTTCCGAAACTCATAAAGCTGATCACCTCCCGCAGAGTTTTCCCTACGCCTATACGTCTATGCTGCATATATCTACGTGTGTAAGGAATCATTCGCTTTTCTGCTGCTTCTGCTTTATCAGATTTCACTTCAAGGAAAGAGAGAGAGAGAGAAAGAGAGCTGGAATATGTAAAGAAAATCTCGTCTGATGTTCAACGGTCCTACTCTTATTCCAAGGTTTCTAGAGAGAGAGAGAGAGTGTGCTATTTTTAGGGGGAGAGAGATTGGTTAACAGAAAAGTTGTACGTATGTATGTACTATTATATAGGGGGGGATTTTAGAGAGAGAAATGTTGGCTCTGATTGGGGGCGAAGCAGGTAATAATAATATGGAGAAGGATTTCGATTCGAAGCTGAGGATTCAGAGCAATTCGTCATCGTCAAATGGAGGTGGAAACGTGCAGAGATCCAAGAGCTTTGCGTTTAGGGCACCGCAAGAGAGCTTCACCATCCAGGACTTCGAATTGGGCAAGATCTACGGCGTTGGTTCGTATTCGAAGGTCTGATTTTATCTCATCGTGTTCAATTTTATGTCCTTGATTGGGCTATGTTTTGGTTATCTCGTACTATTTGTTTATTGGGTTTATTTCGTTCCTGGCCTGTTCGATGTAGAGGTTACATTTCTTACTATTTCATGCCATTTTTGTTTCTGTGTTCATGTTCGTTAGAGAGGTTAGACGTTGTGTTTCGTTCGCTTTAGGCTATCAAAATTTATGTTTTCAAATTGTCTATTTTTTTTTTCCGGTGGAAGAGCATGATCTTCATTGATAAAAAGGATTACAACCTACCGTACAAATAACACATCCAAATCAAATAAAGCCTACACCAGAGATAAATTGATCAGACGGTCAGATGTTTTGAAACTGTCTTGAGCATTGGCTTTTAAATTGAATATTTTTTTCTTACCCTATAGGAGGTTTAGGCTCTGTTTGGTTACAATTAATCTAGAGAGGATGCGAATTTCTTGTAAAAGTTACATGGGTTTTACATTGTAGTAGATAGAAAATCTCGCGGTTACAATATTTGGAATACGAACTTTTATTAGCTACTGCTCTATTTGAGATATGTGGAGGTCCTTTAATGCTTAGAAATGGAATTTTTAATTAGTTTAGGTATCAAACAATCATCATGATGGTATTAATATCAAGGGAGCTTCAGAGTTTAGATTTATGCAGTGGTATGTTTCTGATTGATAACGGGGAAAGAAAAAAAAAAAAAAAGATGTGGCAGTTCTGTAATGTGGTTCTAAGTTTAATAGCATTAGGATGTTTGTATGGAAGTGCTTCACAAGAAGTTGACTGTAATCAAAGTGTTTGGCACCGTTTGAAATTGAATATAGATTAGTTCATGAAGCAAGTTCTGTTGTCAGTTTCTGCTGGGAAATGTTTGTGCTGTCATCGAATGTGCTTTGCAATGTTTCATTGAATCATTTTAAACAGATGGTTATGATTTTGGCAAGATTACATTTGGTTTTACTCATTGAAGAATCAAACTTTCTAGGTTCCCCCGTTTTTGGGTGGCAAATATTCAATCCCAACAGATGGGTTTCTACATTTCTTGTGTTAAGAATTCTTGTTGTTCTCTGTGACGTGTTAGGGTGGTTGAAGCATTTGCTTTCTTTTATTGCATGCTTTTTGGCATTTCATAGGTTTTGACATTTGCTTACTTTTCACTCAATGATATTATCAGGTTGTGAGAGCAAGGAAGAAAGACACAGGAATGGTTTATGCCTTGAAAATCATGGATAAAAAGTTCATTACCAAAGAAAATAAAACTGCTTATGTGAAATTGGAGCGAATAGTGCTAGATCAGTTGGATCATCCAGGCATTGTGCGGCTCTTCTTTACATTTCAGGATACTTTTTCACTATGTAGGTACTTTTGGTGCAAATAACAGCTTCACACAAGACACACAAAGCTGAAGAAACCTCTTCTTCTTTTCTTTTCTTTTTTTTGTTCTGTTTGAATTGTTTATTTGACATGGTATGCTTGATTGTTTTGTGAAGACATGGCACTTGAGTCCTGTGAAGGTGGAGAACTTTTTGACCAAATAACCAGGGTAAGTAAATCTTGAAATGTTTTTATCCATCTGCTCTCTGCACCCAGTTTTAAAATTTAAACCATCATAACTTCTTGACCATTCTGTTTAGCCACTGTATTCTAAAAGAGTAATCACTTGTTAGAACCTCGATCAAATACTTTACAAGATGAATAAGGTCAAATTGCCTTTATTCTTTCTCTCCCATGCAGCTTTTGGTCAGAAATACTCTTCTTTTAAACTTCTGAAGTAATTTGATATAGCAAAAGCAGATTCCAGCTCTGCATCATTCCAAGTCTCAAGTGATTTTTGAATTCCAAAGTTTTACTTATTTTTTGAAAGGCTCCAAAGTTTTACTTAAGCTTCTGTACTTTGCTTGCTTGATCTCTTATTTAATGATTATTTAATGATGTCCAATTGTACTATATTTTGAGTGCTTGCAGAAAGGCCGTTTGTCTGAGGAAGAAGCTAGATTTTATGCAGCCGAAGTTGTGGATGCTCTCGAGTACATACATAGTATGGGATTGATACATCGCGATATTAAGGTATTTTAGCCCATGGTTTTAGTGATTTATCGGAAATATGGGACATACTAATAATTCTTGAATGGCAGCCAGAGAACTTGCTACTCAATACAGAAGGACATATTAAAATTGCCGACTTTGGAAGCGTGAAGCCTATGCAGGATACTCGGATTACAGTCCTTCCTAATGCAGCATCAGGTGACTTTATCACAATGCTTTAAGGAATATGGAAATATTTTGATTGGTACTTTTTTGAGCCATTCTCACTTGTGCCCTTTCCAGATGATAAAGCGTGCACCTTTGTTGGAACAGCCGCTTATGTTCCCCCGGAAGTTCTAAATTCTTCTCCAGCAACTTTTGGGTAAGGGACTCTATTCTTGAAGGAGCCTCATAATTTTTTACACATCCTTTTGGAGTGCTCTGTAATTATACGAAAGAGCCAAATGTTCTTATTCGGCTGTTCTGGTGATGTGGATTAATGTATCTAAGCTCATTGCGAATCCTAAAGAATTCAGATGATATTTTGGACGATAGTTGTTCCTATTGTTTCAGTATGTTGTTAATGTTAACCTCATGAAATATTTTAGATGGATGTCTTATTAGCTTATTTTGAATGCATTTACACAGTAATGACCTCTGGGCGCTTGGCTGCACCTTGTACCAGATGCTTTCAGGGACTTCTCCTTTTAAAGATGCAAGTGAATGGCTTATTTTCCAACGAATTATTGCCAGAGATATCAGATTTCCAGCTTATTTTTCTGAAGAAGCTAGAGATCTCATTGACCGGCTGTTGGTAATTTAGAACTCATCTGTAATTCCTTTTCTGTTTAAGCATGCAATGTTTGTAATTATGATCAATCATATTTTCGAGTTCCCACCCTCGGTGCCTCTTCTTGTTCTTTTGGTTTGTTTTCTCACTATCTTTAGTTTCCGCTACCAATGAACATGGGAGAAGGATATTTACACAATTCTTTACCCATAATATGGTCCACCTTTGTAACAAGCAATGCGAATAGCCAATAGCTAATAGTTTCCATGGAAGTAGAAGCGGCCGCTAAATCAACTGAGAATGGGATGCAGTAATACAGGCAGCATGGACCAAATTTGTTTTCCTGTAGACACACTGACTTGTTGATTTCGTGTGTTTGTTTGTTTAGTTCTTTTTTTGTGTGCGTGAAGAACTGTTGATAAGAGAGGAATAGACAATTGTTCAAGGGAGGGCACATTCAAAACACTTGGGAGGTTGTGTTTTCATGTGTACTTGTAGGATTATGGGAGCCGAACGTGGACGTACCTCTGTCAATCCATGTCCTAAGTCACTACTCTAGCACAAGCCTTAACATGTCTCTCTAATTTGTGATTTTTGGATAATATGAGTGGGAAAAGTTCGTGTGATGGCAATATTCATTTTCAATGTTCAATTGAAAATGACAGAAGTGCTGGTATTATATTCTTTATTGTAGTGTCTACATATGCCTTCCAACTAAACATGCACCCATGACACAGGATATCGACCCCAGCAGAAGACCAGGTGCTGGGCCTGATGGTTACACTTCCCTAAAGACGCATCCTTTCTTTAGAGGAGTTGACTGGAAGAATTTAAGAGCGCAGGGACCTCCGAAAATGGCTTCAGAGCAAAAGGTATGCCTTTTATTTTCCGATTTTATACCAGTATGTTTTGCAAAGGATTCCAACTTTCAACTTAATTTTTGCTGTTTCTTGTGGAATTGAATCTACAATTTGTTTAACATGCTTTTTCAAAAAAAAAAAAATTAGGTTCACTCAAGTGACAGTGACGATGTTCATGATTCTTCTTGGAACCCTACGCACATTGGGGATGGTTCAGCTGGACAAAATGATGGAAACGGTGGCTCTGCATCATCTTCTGAAGCTGGCCATGTAACTAGGCTTGCTTCAATCGACTCCTTCGACTCAAAATGGTACTTATCCAGCATCCATAGTTCGTAAATGCACTACACTTGAGTCCTTAGGTTGTTGACTGGACCCATTTAAAAGTCGAACTTTCTGAGATCATCACTCTTTATTTTTATGTTGTGAATGAATTTGCACGGTTTGACGTGGCAGTTGAAGCTAAGACATGGTCAAATGTGATGTATACATCTTTATCTAACGAAGGCTTCCCTTTCCTTTTGAATCTCATTGATTATAATTTTTATTGATCATTGCCTTGTTCAGTCCCTTGTATAAGCACTTATAAGCAAACTTAGCTGACGAATGGTGTTTGGTAGCAATATTGAATAAACACTAATTTAGCTTTTCTAGCTTATTATACCAAAAACACTTGAGATTATCTTTAAGCTCCAATTTAACAAAAAATTCTTACTTAAAGAGTGGTCCTACAG
This sequence comes from Rhododendron vialii, assembly GCF_030253575.1. NCBI lineage: Eukaryota > Viridiplantae > Streptophyta > Magnoliopsida > Ericales > Ericaceae > Rhododendron > Rhododendron vialii. The sequence continues at coordinate 14,133,320 of NC_080559.1, read as the reverse complement.
AGTTGTTAAGGACAATCCAAACATTTATTCGAAAATAAGTTATTCTACAACTTATTTACCTAATAGTTTGAGTTTTCATTCTAACTTTTAAAAAGCTGCACCAAATATATGCACAACTTATTTTAGATCTTTTAAACAGGACCTACGTATTGAACACACATACCATTCATTTTTTCCATTACCTCTCATATTGTGCTGGTTAGGAAACCTCAAGAACATCTCCATTAGCGTTGAGGCTTGGATTGTTTTCAGAAGTATTTAGATAGTTTTTGAATGCGGAACTTGAAAGTGGACTTGGCTGTGCAATAGCTAATACAACCTGCCTGTTTGGATACACACTTGTAAGGGCTAGGATTGGCAGACGGATCCTTGGCAACACATGATATTTATTCCCACATTTTCTCCTATTTTAGAATAATGGTATTGAAGGGAAAATAATAGCTACAGAAGTGTTTGCACTCACATTGTTTGCATGAGTTCTGTTCTATCAAATTGTTTGCAAGCAATTGGCTTACCTGATTTATTATTCTGACGTTTTCACAGGCAACAGTTTTTGGAGCCTGGTGAATCCGTGCTTATGATTTCAATGGTGAAGAAGATTCAGAAACTAACAAACAAGAAAGTACAGCTTATCCTCACAAACAAACCGAAGTTGATTTATGTAAATCCTTCAAAGTTGGTGGTTAAAGGGAATATAATCTGGTCTGACAGCCCTAATGACCTTAACGTCCAAGTCATGAGCCCTTCGCATTTCAAGATTTGCACTGTAAGTCCACTTTCCTGTCTTTAGGGACAAATTATCCACTCTGATCAACCGTTTATCCACTTTCTTGTCCTTAGGGACAAATAATCCACTCAGGATTGTTGAAGTCCATTGCTCCAGAGAAAGGATGGTGGATTGGACATTTACAAGCTTGGGTTGAAGTTCAAAGTCAATAAAAATCATTACAAAAAAACATTATGTTATTACTTACCATATTCAATTGCTTGCAATTTTGCTCTCCTAAGGGGTTTGAATTTGTGAAATTATAATTCTTTCCCATGGTTTCTTCTTTATTCCGGATCATGCCGAAGTGGTTTGGTCCTAAGAAGCTTGGTGCCCTGCTCCGAGATTCTTTTTCTGCTTGTTTTGAATAACTTACCATGGGCTTTGATCGCCATGACCAAGATTAATGTATAGGAAATGTTCCCCACTACTTCATGCATTTCTTTTGCCCCTCTTATTGATCTAATTTGGTTGTTTTCCCTGGCATAGCCGAAGAAGGTTTTATCGTTTGAGGATGCAAAGCAGAGAGCCTTACAATGGAAAAAGGCAATTGAGGCCCTCCAAAACCGGTGAATTCTGTTCGTGGTTTTGACAACACATTCTTTGGATGTAACAATAGTGTAGAGCGACGCGGGGATATCCATAAAACAGTCGGATGCTCCCAAATTTTTATTGGAAGAAGAAGAAGAAGAAGGATTCAAGTTGCAAAACCAGCTTTTCCGAGGTGCACACCTTCCACTTTCCGTTTACAACTAGAAACTGTTTTGTTTCTTCTTCAAGCTTTTGTATTAGTACGATTTTCTGGGAAGTCCTTTGTTGTAAGGTTTGCCCGGGGATGTATCAATTACTTGTTTTTATGTGATTATAAATACACAATCCACATGGAAATGAAATCTCCCGATTTTTTACTCTCTGCATCTTAAAACTGAATGAACTTTTTTATTTTGTTGTGTTTATTCTAACTGGGACTTGATTTGTATATGATAGATTTGGTTCGCCTCAAAATGCAGAAGCATTAATTGGAAAATTTTAAGCAGGCCTTGCATACGATAAATTTGGTTTGGGAATATTGAGAATAAGAGAATATTCAGATTATGCAATGGTCAGAAAATACTAAAAAAACACCAGCATGTAGAAAGTGGATACAAAGGGTTTGAATTCTATTCAGAGTCGACTCTTCCTGGATCGATTCCTAATTTGGAGAGAGAAATGGAAAGATAATAAAATAAAATAAAAAGAAGAAGTGAAAAGTGATTTTTTTTCTTATTTTACTTTATTTTTTCCATTGGTTTATTTATATTTTACTTTTTTTTGTAAGATTAAGTGAAAGCAAGGAAAACATTTTCTAAAAATTTCTCTCCTCCTTCCCTGTCTTATTTTTTATTCTCTCTTTTTGTCTTTCTACAGCTTCCAAACACACCATGAGAAGCAAATAACACACAGCAGTACTGTAAGTAAGTTAACATGATAGAATTACCGAAAATCCGATTGAAAAGCATGTTATTGAATTGAATACCAATAAGCATTTTACTTCCAAACGATCTAATAGATCTACTTAAACATTAAACTAAAGCAGAGCAACCTATCAGCAATTCCTCTGTGTCTTAAAGCATGATCATTTTCGCTATTTGTACAATCAATAAAATTGTCTGTATTTTTTAATTATGAGATTTTCTAATCGTCTCACTTCGTTTTATTAAACAATGTTTTTACAATCATAAGATACAATTAATTTTTTGTAAGATGTGAAAAGTAAAAATGGAAAATTTTGATGAGACAAAGGGAGTATCATGCAATAACTTTTGCAAAACCAAAGTAGGTTGTCTAAACAGTTGTCTCTTGTATTAATAATAATAAAAAAAAGCAATAATTTAAAGAACTAATTGACATCTCAAAATTCATGCAAAAAATAAAAAAATTGCACGAAACTATTTAATTTGTTATCCTAAAAAAAGATACCACATTCAAAAAATGAGAAATCTTTGTAAAATTAAGTGAAGAAAAGAAAACGTTTTCTAAAAATTTCTCTCCTCCTGCACTTTCTTAGTTTTTATTATTTTCTAACTTTCAAACACACCATGAGAAGCAAATAAAACTCAGTAGTGCAGCGCGTGGCTTTTGATTGCTTTTGGCGTATTTGTATAATCATTTATGCTTTGCCCTTAAAATTTCTTTCTTTCTTTTTTTTTACTTTGGTTCTCAAAGTATTTTATTCTCAACTTCGGCTCCGTTTTGTTTCGATGCATGTAAAATATTTTTTCAGAAAACAAATTTCAAACTTATAAATTTTCGGTGTTTGGCTAGCACATAAAAAAATAATGGAGTAAATTAAACTTCAAACTTTCTCTTTTTTGTCTCTTTTCTCTTTGTATGTCAGATTTTCAATCAAAGGTGCTAGAGAGAGAGAGAGAGAGAGAGAGAGAGAGAGAGGTGGGAAACGAATGAGATTTTAGGCTGATTTTGGTTGCAGACCAAGGGATAACGTAGTGCTTTGCGCGAGGGGAATTGAACTGGAAAATAACTTACGGATGTTTTGAGCAAAAGTTATTTTACCTCTGTTTCAGAAAAATCTTTTACAAGTAAAACATTTTACTCCCATTTCGTCCAACCGAATACCGGAAAAATGGGTAAAATATTTTACGTTGAAACAAAAGGAGCCTTCAGCTCTTAAATTTTTTATTTTCTGAAAATTTTCTTGAATTGGTAATCTTTGTAGTTTTGAAAGTTATAAAACCGACTTTCTGTTGAATAAAAGCACACAAAAAGAAAGTAAATTAAACAATACAATGCAATGAATATTTACAAGTTTAAGGACGAAAAAATCGTACTCCTATAGTATCAATCATCATCACAATAGTAAATCAATTTCTTAAAAAATTGGCTTAAATTTTATACCCTGTCATAGTCCATTCATTGCACGAACGAACGCCTCTACTAGTCATTAGATCTGCAAAACATTCTCATGCTTCTGATTCTTGATTCCTTCTATCGCATTGATCTACGTGGTCGCTAAAGAGAGATTTTATGGGTTTAAATTGAATTGTTTTTACTTTTTTTATAACACGAGGGGGAGTTCACTTAGAAAATCTGGAAAAAAAAAATTGATTTCCTTTTGGAAGAAATTTGCAGTGAGATAAAAAAAGAAAAGAAAAGAATCCTAATTCTTGTTTTGTAGGTTTTATTGTTCGTGTGTTCCGCGTGAAAATCATAGTTGCGCTTTTTTTTGTTTTTAGAATCTTTTGTTTGAGTTGTATAACTTTGAATGTGCCGTCGTTATTTGATATTGATGATAAGTTTAGGACATTGATTTTGGCACTTCAGTTTTAATCACTGGCACTCCATTTTGTGTTTTGATCATGTGTAAAAATAAAATTTAAAAAAAAGTGCCATTAATTAAAAGTGAAGTGCCAAAATCACACATTTTCTTAAAAAAAAAAAAAAAAAGAAGCTCCCTAACCCCACTCGCATCGCACCTAGCGGTTTGAGTTGTTGCCAAACTTGCCACCTAACTCTGCAACGTCGCAGCCCACAGCCCGCCTTCGCAATTACAGAACACTGGCCCCACGCGGTCAAAGCCGATTAGTGTTGTTCAGTTCCTCTTTCAGAGTCCAAATTCACCTAATTACATAGCCGAGCTCTCAAACCTCTCTCTCTCTCTCTCTCTCTGTCTCTCTCTCTCTCACGCACGCACAACAGTGCTTGCGGATGATCGATGGCTCTCTCACGGCTTCGTCATCCGGTGATCTCTCGTGCTCCTTCTCTCTTCAAGGCCCGCCTTCTCTCCCGATCCCTCTCACGGTACTCTCTCTCTCTCTCTCTCTCAATATACATGTAAGTTCCAATTATTGTTCATGACAATGAATCAATATCTTTGCTCTTTTCGTATCTCAGATGATTCACTTTCCTGTATTTTGATGCATCTTCGTCCATTGTAGGTTTTATTCTGATTCGCCTCGGCGAATTTTGATTGATTCTTTAACATTAGACTTCATAATTGAGAATATGTATGTTGCTGAAATATGAATTGCAAGATTAGAGATGACTGACACTCCTAAATGTCAACTTACTAACCTATTTTAATGACCTCTAAAGTTTAAGGGATATTGTTTGCAGTTGCTTACAGTATCTTTGCGTGTAGTTTTCTACTACTACTTCCACTTTGTGAAGAACAATCAACGGTTGCGACTCTGCTCGTTTTTGGTGCCTCAGTATCAAAGGCGGTTACGGGATTTTAGGTCAGCGGTGGCGAAAATGTATTAAAATAATTTTGTATACAAAAGTACATATAATAAAGATATTTATTATGATTGAAAACTTATCGGGTCGTTTATTTTGTTTTGTCAAGCTATATGATCTATTTACTCTCAAATTTAGGTGAATTTTCATTTATTCTGGCTTTGTATAAATGATCCAATACAGACAATATTAATGAAAAAGTCAAATGATATGTAAAAAACAATGTAAAATTTTAGCGCATTTTTTGAACCCCCAAACCTTACTACAGCGGCCCCTACTCAGTACATTAATTTTGGATAAAGCTTTGGAATAGACACAATTCTTTGGCTCTTGAGAACAACAAATAGGCCAGTAACGATGGTTGGAAAGCATCTTCTTAACCCATATTGCTTCTAGAATTGTGAGCTTTTTGTCATTTACCTGATGAAGGGAATAGAAAGGTTTATGAATCACTCATGGTGTGTTGTCTACTTTTTATTTTAGGGTCAATATCATTGTGACTTAGACGAATCATTAGCCTTGACAAAATGCTTATTTGCTTCGTCATAATAGGGACTTCATTCAGCACAATAGGTAATTTGGTAGGCTTCCGCTAGGAAATTGAGATGATTAAGTGCTAAGAATAGTTATTCTATGTCTGGTGGGAAGGATAGAAAAGAAGAGGCAAGGAAAGTAGGTAACTTGGGAATGGATTGGGGTTTCATTCATTGATTTGGTTGAATGGAGGAAAGGGGAAGGAAGAGGTGTTTAAAACAAGTAATCTCTCTGTCCTATTGCAAATTGTTGGTCTACTAGTGCATGCCCGTGCCTAAAGGCACAATTCGAAGAATTTAGCATTCGATATGGTTTCGAGTGTCCTAAGTAAAGTATGAGCAAACTAAATCATCCCAAAAGCTGCGGGTTTTTTTTCCAATAAGCTTCACCCTTATAACATCCATGATCTGCGACATGCCAACCAAACCAATACATTGATGGCTGCATTATTCTTATTATTTTTTCACTACCAAAGAAACCATGATCGCAACTAAACCTAGTTAATATGATGGTCTCAAGTTCACCATCAACACTTACCTACAGCGGTTTTTACTTTTTAGGAGAACCTCATATTATCTACTCCCTTCGTTCCTCAATGAGAGTCCATGTTACTATTTCAGACACTTCAAAAAATTGTTTCTATCTTTCAATCTATAATGCTAAAAATATCCAATATGGATCTTGTTTGATAGATCTCATCTAGTTTTATTAGACAAAATTTTTTAAATCATAAAAAATATTATAAATTGAACGATATAAACAAAATAAAAATAACAGAAAAAAGTGAAAGGGGACTCTCATTTAGGAATGGAGGGAGTATGAATTCCTGTTTTGGTATTGATTTTTTAGAGAGATTGATTTGAACTCTTCCCAAAAATGGCTAGCCCAAGAAATCAGTCGTTGGATTCAAGAAACCACTTTAGACCGTTAGATTTATGAATGTACATAAGATTCGAAAACTGAGCTCGGCTATTAAATAGATATTTCCTTTTCAAAATGCCCAAATTGCGCGTTCTCAGTTTGAATATGACTTCAATTAGTACATGTCTCCAAAACATAAAATGGAATTTCTGAAGGGACTAAGGTTGAGGAAAAATAACTTCTCAAACCATTCTACGATATAGCAACCTACTATGACCTACGTCTACTAATGGAAACCTAGATGCCTAAGTGTTGGGGAAAATATCAAAAGACCCCCCCAAACTTCGACCTCAATGTCTAATAGACACCCAAACTTTAATAAACTTCAATTAGACTCCTAAACTATGAAGCCGTTATCCAATTAACTCCCTACCATCTAAATCTGTCAAATTACTAACGGAAATTGATGAGTTGGACACCACTAGCCGTTACACAGCACGTAAGACACTGATATGGCTTAAATTAGGGGAAAATGTGGATGACTCACCCTTTTTTAGAGGGAAAATCCTCAAACCCTAACTCTCTTCCCTCCATTTTTCATTTCCCTGCACTCTCATAAAAACAGAGCATCAACCCCTCCCTCGAATTCTCACTTATACCTCCATAATCAGTCCCAAATCCTCCTTCATACCTCCTGAACACTTCCATAACTCTTCCAAACCCCTAAGTACTACCCCCATCCCACTCATCTCCCTAGCAACATCTATAATATAAAACCCTCTATTTACTAACTCAATCACAAACTTCCCAATATACCTAGTTGGCTAGTTGAACCCACCACCAAAACATTGATATCCTCTGGGTTTTTGCTTCCGAATGAGGTTTTGGGGGTTTCAACAGTTGTGGTAGCTAAAAGCTGTTATGGGTTTGACCGTTTGAGCCCTTTTCTTCCATCTTTAGAGGTTTCATAAATAGAAGATAATGAAGCCCATAGGGAAATTTTAGTAGGAGAGAGAGAGAGGGAGAGGGGGGGGGGAGGGGGGGGAGGGAGAGAGCAGCGTCCAAATAAGCATATAACGGAAATTTGCATATGATGATGAAAAAGGGGGATCACCTTATAGAGCAGCTGTTGTTCCTTTGCTTCCTCGTTAGTGCATTGAATGGATAGTCATCTGTGTAGATCCGTGTATTTCTCTTAACATCCTTGCTCATCATGGACCGGTTGTTGCCGCACTTGCAGATTGCAACAGTCTCTTGGTAATGCTCATGTTGCAGTGCTAAGGTTTGCATCTACAGCCTTCTTATTTGTTGTCCAGTTGGCTATCCATCTGGATTTATGAGTTCGAATGGATATCATGTCCCTTGTCCCCTGAGGTTCTTATTCTCTATTGTGGACACCAAGACTGGGATTTTATTTATGAGCCAGAGTAGTGTTTTTTCATCAATTCAGCAACTTTTTGTGACAGTTATCTATACGGTGCAACTTGGTTTAGGTTGCTCATGTTAAAATCAAAGAGGAATGTTAAGTCAGGGCCTGTTTCTTTGATTTCGTAATTTTTCCAGATTGAATTAAACCATTCGAGATCTCACCTTTTTACAGAATGGTTGATTAGACATATCTGGTTCTAAAAGCAAAAGAGTCAAGAAAATTCAGTTTTTAAGTTCTTGTAAAAAGTTATATTTGGTCCCTTTTTCTATGGTAGAGTTACCTATTCTAAATTTACGAGATTCAAGATTAAATTGTTCAAACTTTAATGTATCGAAAACCTTTGAGTGAGCCATTTGCAAATTCAGAAATTTTGAAGTGTTAATTCAAAAGGTAAAATAAGGATATACTTGTTCTTTGTTGCTGATTAAGAAAGATTTTAGGTTATTTTCCCAAACAAACAGGCCTTTGTGGTTGTGGAAGATTCTGATTTAACAATGACCAGGTAGGAATAGGGCCTCAATCAGCTGAAAATTTTCCTTTTAAAAACCCGCACAATGCAAGAAAAACTGAATCCAATGCAAATAAAAGTCCTATGCTAGGAGCCTAGGACCAATCATGCAGTGCTGAACTGCTGATACTATCCGTGTTATAGTTGAAACCTATGATGCACGGACACGGATACGGATACCGACACAGATATGGACACGGGAATTTTAAAAAAATGGGGACACGGACACGACGGGGGACACGCCACGTGTATTTATTTATTTATATAAATAAACAAATAATTTTAGTTTGACACCTAGAAATTTTTAAAAAATTACAATTTGGCCCCATTTTTAAAAAAAATTACAGTTTGACCCCCATTTTTTTTAAAATTACAGTTTGGCCCCTGCCGTGTCCCCAGCCATGTCCCCCCGTGTCCCTGTAAAAAATTTAAATTAAATTATGGGGCACACCACGTGGCGTGTTCCATACGTGTCCCCGCCGTGTCCCGACACTGCGATACTTTGACCTCTAGAGATGTCGGTGCTTCATAGGTTGAAACCTTTGCACTGCCTTATGAACATCAAAATCAAGGGCATTCAAGCCAGGTTGGGTCTGTTGGGCTGTTTACTCAGTTGTTCATTTGAGCCAACCGAACATCCTAATCTTTGGTTTCTCCTTGCAAGTTGCAATTCACTGATGCTAAAGTTTGTCAGGCCTGCTCGTTTCTCAGCGTTTGCTATAGTCCGTGATTGTTCTTCTGAGCTTAAGGTTAGTCCTTAGGATAGAGTACTATTTTTATTTCTTGTCGGGTTATTTTTCTAACGGTAATTGTGATTGTGCAGTTCACAAGCATCAGATATTTCTCATCCGCAGGTACAAGTTCTGCCATTATATTTAAATCTCATGCAGTCATGCTAAATTTACATGTGTTTTGGGGATATGAGCTTTCTGAGTCTTATCGCCCTTGCATATGCCACCTGAAAAAAATGAATAGGTAGTAGAACACAGTTTCAGAATTGGGATTAAGAATTACTAGCCGATATACAAATTGATTTTGCTTCATAAATTGCTGAGGGTGCATACTAGACCAGCTGGACTTGCGAAGTGCAACTAGCCATAACCCAGTCCAGCTTAAAGTTCTCCTGATAATGTGCTCCAGTCCAGCACATAGTTATTCTTCTATTGTGGGCGCATCATGGATTTACAGCGCTGCAAAGTGCGTGTGAACTGACTCTTTGTTTGAGTTGAGCCCCAAGTTCACCGGATTGGTGGCCAAAGATGTGATCTTGAGTGTTTTATCTATTGCAAGTTAAGAAGTCGTAGCAATGGATATGACAAGAACCTTTATATTAGTTGATACTGCTATAGTGTTATACTCTCTGCAACCCTCTCTTTTTCTTTTTCTTTTTTTTCTTTTTTTTTTTTGGTTACCAACATACTCCCTCCGTCCCCATTTGTTGGTCCTGGTTAGCACTTTTTGCTGTCCCGAAAAGATTGTGCCACTTCAAAACTAAATGGATTGAAGGGTAAAATGGTAAAATAAAGTGATAAGACAGGCAATGATTGTGTTCCCTTATTAAGTTGGAATCCCCAAAAGGGACCAACAAATGGGGACGGAGGGAGTAATTTTAAGAGGGTCTCGAAACAACTAGCACATGTTGCATCTCATGGTGTTAGTATTAGTTTGACTTGGACGCCAATGATTGCTACAGACGTAGTTATTAGCTTAGATCAGAGTTTATGATTCACTTTATGGTGTAAGTTGGATCACATGTTGTCCTATTTTATATTTCATCTGGCCCTTTTTTTGTTTTTGTTAGTCATCTGAATGATATAACTCTGGTTTTGTGACTGCAGAAACTCCTCTGCACACGGTCATTGGAATGCCAGCCTTGTCCCCCACAATGGTAAAGTACTACAGTATAGGAATTCATCCTTTACCCTTTAAGACATTTTCTCGTCAGTTTTCCTTTTTCTGAAAGAAAATTTCCTTGTATCTTTTTTCTTTTTCTTTTTTTAGAGTCAAGGTAACATTTCGAAGTGGAGGAAAAAGGAAGGAGATAAGGTCAGTAACATTCAGTTTTTAGATTTGTAGTGGAGAAGATGAATTTCCCTGGAAAAAGCAGCGGGCTTCTTCATTGATTATTTCGGCAAGTCTTGTTCTATTTACAGTTGTTTGATTGACAGATAGATGTGGGCGATGTGATATGTGAAATAGAGACAGACAAAGCTACAGTTGAGTTTGAAAGTCTTGAAGAGGGGTAATTCTGCCTTTATGCTCTGATGTTATTTTGTTGGCATTGACAGGGAAAACTTAGCTTCCTATCTTTTCCCTAAGAGTTGTTTCTCCCGTGCTGTTTTCACTTTTTTATGCAGAAACTATCATTTGTTGGAAGTGTATGATTATGTGTTCTCTCTCTTTGTGGACTTCTGTTTTGGTGCGTTGTTGTGATTAGATGTATCTGTTTGAAAGATCATCACTGCCCTTTAGGATCTTATTCTTCTGTAAAGTTTAATTGTGCAGTGCATATAAAACTGTTCTTTTGAGTTGGGCTCATTTTTAAGGCCCCCTTCTCCCTAAATTTTGGTCCGGTATTTTTTTCGGAATCTTTTTTACTTTTCATAATTTTGTTTAGCTTTTCTTCATAATTTTTGGGATTAACCATTCTTCTAGACGAGAGGAATAAAAAAAGTAAAAAAATGTGGACCGAATTTTAAAAAGTTCACATAAGATGACATAAAGACAAAAAAACCAGCTGTTTGTATTTTTTTTTTCTTCTGTAGTAAAATTTTTTTTTTTGCTTTTGGACATAATGCTTTACTTCTTAGACTCCACTCGTCGAGATGAATAATTAATCCCGCACATATAACGTGAATCTAACAAAGAGTCAGAAATGAAGAACATAAATTTAAGATGGAAATGTCGTTGAGCATGGTGTATTGGTGGAATGTTCTATGCAGATATATGGCAAAGATATTAGTATCTGAAGGTTCAAAGGATGTGCCAGTGGGACAAGCTATTGCAATTACGGTAAATTAGTGTTATTTTCTACCATTACATTTTGCTTTGAGGTATTTTTTTCATCTCGGAGTTACCGTTTTTATTATGACATTTAAATAATAATTTATAAATGGGGAAAAAACTGTAATAGTCCTTGTAGTTATGTATTTGTGTCAATTTGGTCCATATAGTTATAATTGGCTCGATTTACACTCTGTACTTTCCATTTTGTTTCAATTCGGTCCAATTGCTAACTTCCGTTAGTCCTTTAAATAACAAAATCATATGGCCCCCTTTTTTGGGGTTAAAACAGATCCGTTCGGCTAAATAAGCCAACTTCCTTATTTTTTGTCCTTATTCAATTTTTTTTCGTATTTGTTAGTTTTTCGTCAATTTTTTGGGGGTTATTACATCGTCATGACGAGAAGAATCTAAAAAGTAAAAAATTATTATTGAAATTCAATTTTTTTTTAATAAAGATGAAAAAACTGGCTTAGGTTTATTTTTCAACATTCTTAGTCAGGAATCAGTGCATAAGCCAAGTGTAGGAAAATGAATGGAATGACATGACACTATTTTTTGTAACTACTTGGACTGTTAAGTTTGGTTTATTGTAACCTAGTTGAGTGATTTGTTATGTCTATGTATTAGGTTATGACATGGTAAATTTGGAACTGAATTTATATAATATTCTGACTTTTGGACATGATTATTTATCATGTTATGACTTTTGGATTTATATCATGTTGTGACTTTTGGACATGGTTCTATATGCATTTTCAGTATTATGTAGAAAAATAAGACATCTCAGTATTTGTCCACAAGTTGAACATGTAGACAATATTAGGGGTTATGATGCCTCATGGCTGATCATGAAAATGCTGAATTCGATGGCAACATTTTGTAGAAAATTATAACCAAATTCTTCCCAAGTGCCTCTTTATCAATGGAGAATGGAAGAATGAACTGTGTTTTGGTTTAGAGGTATATTAGGGCAAGAGGGGAATGAGTAACCCTATTCAGCTAAATAAGCCAATTGGCTTATTTTTTTGTCCTTATTCAATTTTTTTTGTATTTGTTAGTTTTTCGTCATTTTTTTGGGAATTATTGGATCATCATAACAAAAGGAATCTAAAAAGTAAAAAATTACGATCAAAACCTAATTTTTTTGAATAAAGACAAAAATTAGTCAATAAGCCAATTTTTTCGTCTTTATTCAAAAAAAATTGGATTTCGATCATAATTTTACTTTTTAGATTCCTCTCGTCATGACGATGCAATAACCCCAAAAAAATTGACGAAAAATTACAAATACGAAAAAAATTTGAATAAGGATAAAAAAAATAAGCCAGTTGGCTTCTTTAGCCGAATGAGTCTATTTTAACCCCAAAAAAGGGGGCCATATGATTTTGTTGTTTAAAGGACTAACGACGGACTAACGGAAGTTAGTAATTGGACCAAATTGGAACAAAATGAAAAGTATAGAGTGTAAATCGAGCCAGTTGTAACTACAGGGACCAAATTGACACAAATACTTAACTACAGGGACTATTTCAATTTTTTTCCCTTTATAAATTTATTTGTTTTCTAGATTTTTGTCTGTTTTCCAATTTTATTTTGGATTCTCTCCTTTCCTGGGGAAATGGAAACTAATTTATGTTAATTTTCAAGTAAATAATAAGTTATGTTGTGCTGTTTTTTCTAGTTTATTATGTTCACTATGTTTTTCCTGTTCATTCCTTTTCTTCTTTCTTTAAGGCTGTGCTGTCGTTGGAGACATAATTATTCAGCATATGACATACTGAGGAAAACTGTCTTCTTGTTTACGTTATAAACTTTGAGGAGTTGTACTGTGTATTGCTGTTCTAGACTTCCTGGGTTTTTTTGTTGGAACTTTAATTCTTTGTGGTTTCCGATGCTAACATATTGTGCTTCACAAGGTTGAAGATGCAGATGATATCCAAAACGTCCCTGCCACAGTCACTGGTGGGTCGGAGGGCAAAGAGGAAAAGTCAATATCAAATATTGAAGCCAGAGAACAGGAAACTAGTGCTATTAAGATCAGCTCATCTGAACTTCCGCCTCATATCATTCTTGAGATGCCGGCATTATCCCCAACAATGGTAGAATATCTTGTAAATTGTAGGCTATGTAGGACACGGACATGCGACACGACACCGACACTCGCGACACACCAATGTTAAAAAATTGGAGGACACAACATTTTAGGGGACACGTTTTAGATGATTTATATTTTTACAATTATGCGTATAAAAAGGCTCTAATTCTATATAACACCATATATAGCTTAGATCTTATATATCATCACATTATTCACAAAAGTATTCAACAAAAAGCGTTTCATCATCTATGTGTCTCTGTCATTAATAAACTATTATATGGTACACAAGAAGAAAGACTTTTCTAAGCTTTAACAAGAGTCTTAACCATTTCGTTTAATGCCCCGACATGTCTTGCGAGTGTCCCAAGAGTGTCCTAAGCATTTTTTTGGCGTGTCCGTGGAGTGTCCAAACCAAAAACGTTGAGAAAAAGTAGGACACTTCAGATTGGAGCGTCGGACATGTGTCCGGAGAGTGTCAGTGTCCGAAAAGTGTCCGACACCGATACGTGAGCTCCAACAAAGTGTCCGTGCTACATTAGATTGTAGGGCTTGGGGTTTCTGCTCAGTAAATTATGTCCAACTTTCTCTTCTGTCATTGGAGCTAAAGATCAGTGTTGCTTCTTCTCACGCAGAGCCAGGGTAACATTGTCAAGTGGAAGAAAAAAGAAGGCGATAAGGTTAGTCATCCGTGATGCAAGGTTGTTGAATCTGCACTTGTGATACCTCATCCCTATGATTGATTGATTTTTGAGATTTTGCATCTGCTTTCCCTGCTTTCTTGATCAATTGTTTTTCCATACAGATAGAAGTGGGTGATGTCTTGTGTGAGATAGAGACTGACAAAGCTACTGTCGAATTCGAAAGTCTTGAAGAAGGGTAACATTCTTTCCTGCAGTCAAGATTACTCATATAGAGCACATATTTATTTGATGGGGCTAAAAAGAAGAATGCTGCGTGTTCCATATTTAAACTGTCATTCTTATGCTAGATAACCATTATATTATCTGATTTGTATATGTTTTAATCTCCGTAGTATGTTGCGGTTGAAATACCCTTATAAGATTTCCAGGACAGAAGTCTCAGAGACAGTCAAATGCGTATGATGATGAACTTTGAGTTAATAAACACTCTTCATATTCGAATAGGAAAAATGCCATCCTCAGCATTAGTGCATATATTAGTGTGTGAAAACGATATTCATCAGAAGATGGCTTCTGTTTCTTACAGAATGCTATATTCCCTTCTTCCTTGTAGTTTCTTTGAGCTTGTGCCTGTCTATGTCATCCTGATGCCTATTTCTGCAATTATGTACTTCTAAGTTCTAATGATGGTTAATCAGATGTGGAAATAAATGAAATTGCGTTGAACAGCGCACTATCTGATTGACACATTGCATAGATTTGGTTTAACTTTTTGGAGGACTGGTGGCCGCAGGTTTCTTGCTAAGATACTGGCCCCTGAAGGTTCAAAGGATGTTGCTGTGGGACAACCAGTAGCAGTAACTGTAAGTTTTTTTGATGCCTGACAATTTTATGGCTTGCTTTTGTCTACATAATAGGCAATGCATCTTTTGCCTACCAATGCAAGCTATGAGGAACAACAGTTTTCTTGATGAAGCTTTTTTATTTCGCCAATTTTTTTTTTGTTTTATTTGGTCTATAATATCTCTTGTTGGCCTATTTTATACCCATATGGGAACACTAAAGCTATCTGTTTTAAAGGTTGAGGATGAAGATGATATTGAAACTGTGAGGGCCTCCATTAGTGGTGGGGAGGTCAAAGAGGAAATGCCAACCCAACATGAAGCTAGAAGTGAACCAAGAGCGCAGAAAACAGGTTTTAAAAGAATTAGCCCATCAGCTAAGCTGCTAATAACAGAACATGGATTGGATGCATCGTCTATAACAGCATCAGGTCCTCGTGGTACCCTGTTAAAAGGAGATGTTTTAGGTGCAATAAAGTCTGGGAAAGCATCTCCAAAGACTTTGTTCAAGGATCAGTCACCTCGAATTCATCCACAAACTTCTCTCCCTGCTTCACCTGAATCAAAAAGTCACTTGAAACAGTCAGATTCTTATGAGGACTTGCCAAATAGTCAGATTCGCAAGGTAACTTGGATAAAATGGTAAACTACTTTGCACGGTTCCTTCTGTTCAGGAATGCATTTTACAGGTGTGTTATTTGTTAGGTTTGAAGGTACTGCACTATTTACATGGATAATACAGCTTTGCTTGTTTATGTTGATGCTCAAGTTGAATTGATTCTTTAATCCTTAAAAACGTAAAGTTGAAGCACTTTTTAAGACGGTATTAACGGTATTAGGCCCAGAATATATAAACACAGAATGTTGTGCTGCCAATGAACTGGCTGGTAGACCTAAGAAGTAGATATTGAGATGCTGAGTGGCAAGACAAATTAGGAGGAATATGAGGAGGTAAAGGCATCTTCAATAAGTTTCAGTTTCTAGAATGGTGGACGAGAAATTCTGGATAAGATGGCTTTGTGAAATGAAGATCACTTTAAGTTAACTGCACTGCAAAGATATGGCCAAGAAGTGAATAGGGTAACTGCAGTTGGGTAAAGAATGTGGCCTTATGTAACATATACTGGGCAAAAGGCAGTTCATGTCTGGGCATTTGAATTCAATTTTGGCTCCTTTGGTTGGCATGGGTGACCCTGCACATGTTATTTGTGGCTGTGTTTTGTTGCAATTTAAGTTCTTGCTGTCAGAGAAGATAGCATAATTAGAGTTGAAAACCAATCTTCCATGGAATAAACTCTTAATTTATGGACCATGTTGAAATTAATGCTCCAGTGTTCCCTTTAGCGTAATGCACGTCAATAAAAGCCGGTCCGGTCACACGCCTTATTTCCATACCCTTTTCTTGTTATGGTCAATGTGGATAATTTCATCATCTCTGTAGACACCTCCCAAACGGAGCGTCACCATACACTTGTTTCTTTTCCAACGGTTGAGATCGTGGATACTCCCATGGCTAGGAATATCTCCACACGATAACAACTTACCACAAAAGAGTCACCACTTAGTTTATTAAAACTAAGAAAACAAGGTAGAGGTTTCGGGTACGGGAGCCAAGAGTATGATAAGGGCCCCTCTTCGCCCGGTCGTGAGACCGGCCCTTAATTGTTCAACATATAATTAGTGCTTGCTTTATTTAATTCCAAACAATTAATCTGGTTATTAGCTTTTAAACAGTTTAATATGGTGAGCCATAGCAACAAATTAAACGTACATCAAAATAGACAAAAAGCAATAGGTTGTCCCAGCGAATAGATTCCACGGCCGGTGAATGGATTCACAGCCGTGGGATCCTACTAGATTGATGTACCGGCTGCGGGAACGATGTCCCAACCGATGTTCTTCCTCACACCAGAATACGAACAAACAGACAATCAAAGAATTTAAAGCATGCTACGAATTAAAGATACAAACGAACCACAGGCCCCTCGGCCTCACCACCTTGATCACTCATGCACGATTGCTTCGGATTGAGAGTGATTGACTGACTTGCTTCTCAAAACCCTAGGACTAGGGTTTGGACTTCGAGGTTTGATCATCGGATTACGACTGCCTACGAATGATTAGGGCTTTTGTAGGGAGAGTATGCGAGATGGTTTCTGCAGAGTATCGTGGCTAGAGAGGATGTATTGAATTGTTAATTTTGGAACCCTAAGGCCCCTTTATATAGGCTCTGGGTGACATAACCCCAACCAATCACAATGCACGAATTAAATGGGAAGTATATAATCACAAGATCTCTTCTCAGAATCTCTTTCGTAGTCCTAAATCGGAGAAAGGCTCTAGGGTTTTGGTGTGTCGATCAAACGAAGACAAAACATTTCAGAATTCTAGAAGAAGACGATCTGGCGGCCGCTAGAAGGATCTGACGGCCGAGGAATGCATCTCGCGGGCAAGGAATCGATCTCTCTGGGAGAATTTCAAACACCATATTCCACGGGTGAAAGAAAGTAGTGGAGGCCGTGAGATAGATCTTGTGGCCGACAGATGTATCTTCCTAGGATGCTGTATTTCTATCTGAAAGGCTATTTGGCTTTGAATTGGGTCCTCTAAGTAGATAAAAGTACTCACCAAAGTCCTCAGGTTTACGAGAAGTCAATCAGCAATCACATTATCCATTCATCATCGGGATGGTCCACAAGGTGGGACTTGAAATAATCGTTAGGCCAAATTGGAGTGTCTACAATCTCTGCAACCAGTAGAGCAAGGATAGGTAAATGGGTCACTCAACTGAAGTCAATATCATGTACAACAATGCAAATAACTGCAAATTCTACTCCATTGTGCAACAAACTAAGCACTGAAGTTGGTCGTTTTAGCATTTTTTGATTGACACTATACTATTGATGTTTGGGTTTTGTCAACACACTACTACTATAAATGTTCCTCTCTATTGTGCAACAAACTGAGCACTTAATTGACCATTTTAGTATGGTTTGCATGATAGTGTCATTGATGTTTGGGTATGTCAAAAAAACAATCTAATAGAAAATTAATATTATCGAACTTCTCATAAAACGGTCATGCATTTCGCTCCAGTAAAATAACCCGAAAGGCAGAATAATGCAAGACTGTGAATTCCAATGTACAATTTTTCGTTAGTCGTTATTCATGCCTAGTATCATACTGCATGAGTTAAGCATTATGCACTGTTAAAGCATCATACTCAAAACCTATTGTCTATAAATGAAGAGGCTACCCAAGTTCATATACTAGTTGTGGAGGTGATAATGAACAGATGTGGGACAAGCTCCAACATGCATGAGATTTTTAATGGATTGTAGAAAGACATAGATTTTAATTGGATGTGCAAGGCCCCATTGCGAAATACTCGCCATTTATAAGTCTCTTTGTTTTTGGCAGGTGATAGCAAAGCGATTGTTGGAATCAAAACAAAATACACCTCATTTGTATTTGTCTTCAGGTTTTGAACCTCCATAAACAACTCTTAGTTTGTTGTTAGTAATCATGTCATGATCTAAAATATTACATGGCTTCTGTCAGATGTTATATTGGACCCTCTTCTATCTTTTCGAAAGGAGCTCAAAGGTATAGATTTAGAACTTGACCTGTCGCATGTGGTTGTTTGTTATTTACTAGTTTAAGCTTTCTTTTTCCTCAATTCACAGAGAAGCATGATGTTAAAGTCTCAGTTAATGACATTGTTATCAAAGCTGTTGCAAACGCATTGAGAAATGTTCCAGAAGCTAATGGTAAGACTTTTTTTGAATTGTTTAATCACTGCAGCATGTGACTTTAGACTTTGATATATGGTTTACAAAATTTTCTTAGCCTGTTTGGAGTCATTTCTTGTAATTGGTTTGTACGGAGCTCATAGTAATTGTACCTCTAAAGTGTCAAGTTACAGAAAGCCCAAGTTACATCTTTTCATATTGTTATTAATGCCTCTCACCAAGTTTTCATGTCCTACACACTAAATGGGCTAGAATCACTTAGGTCGATATATTGGGAAGTTGAATAGGCCCATCTTCAAAAATTTAAGCTGGCTGCCACTTCAGATTGTACCTAGGACCCGTCAACATAAGTCTTTGTTTTCTAACAATCTGAGTTGGGTTTCCTTGAGATACAGGCCATGTCCATCAGTCCACGCAACTTGAACTATGCACAGAAGTTGATGTTCCCCTTATTTTCCCCCCCAAAAGTTCATGCCCTTCTTTGTAAATTTTGTGATTAATCGAAATCTTGACTCATGTGAACCTTGTGATTTCCATGGTTCAATTGTATAGGAATCTCTTAAGCGTAATTATTAATATATACGAAAAGGATCTTGAAACGAGTTATATGATTTTTTGCGTTGTCTTTCTCAATTACTTCTAATCCTGTTCTTTCCCTTGTTTAATTGTAATGACTAACTCACGCTCATACGTCTGTTCATCTCTGCATGTGATGCCAAAACTTGTATGCTGATGTGCATGTGTGCTTATATAGATCCAAGCTGGAAATTAAAATAATCTTTTTTGTGAAGAGAATCAAGATTGTGCGGCTGGCAGTTCCTACTCAAGTTCTTTTTCTGCTCCTGTGCTTTTCAAGTCTACTATGATATTTAGCACCTAATGTAACTGAAAAACAGTTTTTCATGTTTCTTACATGACTCTTATGTGCCAATGAGTTTTCTTCTTTTGTGTTTGTCACAAAATCGGAGTTCATCTCCCTTATTTACGCTTTGAGTAAATTTCTGATTATTTAACGCCCCTTCACATGAATGTTTCCACCGACTCATGTCTGGTACTGTAGCTTTTTTCGGGGGTTTTGTGTTGAAAGGTTTCACTGTCGTATGTACAGTAGTGTAAGTATTGGAATGCTGCTTTCTTTCGTCACGTTCTTCTTTGCCCATCTGCCCTCCCCATTAGCAGTTTCTCCAGGTATTGCATTCCATGCAAGTGCTGAGTTCATTACAAGCGCTCTGCTGATTGTTCCATATGTCTGTTACTGAAGAAATTGTTACTTTACGTTGACTGCATTCTTCTAACTTTGAATTGAAATTTCAGTATATTTGTACTTCTGGTTGCTATATTTCTTTCATTGCGAGATTCAGATACTGATGGTTGAGAATGTAAATGCAGCTTACTGGGATACTGAAAAAGGTGAAGTTGTTCTAGTGGATAGCGTTGACATATCAATCGCCGTTGCTACTGAGAAGGTATTGTGTTCCCCTTCTTCTTCTTCTTCTCAATGTTATTTACAGCTCCTAATCCTTAATAATTAATCCCATTGACAGGGGTTGATGACTCCAATCGTAAGGAATGCAGATCAGAAAACCATATCATCAATCTCCTCGGAGGTACTTAATTTGTTTTTACAATTAGGGATACTAATGACCCGAACCTAATTGACCATCTTATAGTAGAGCTCGGCTCGGGCTCGGGCCCAAGCCTACTAGACCTTTATGTTCAAACTTTGCAAGCTTGCGAGCTGGTTTAACTTCTCAATATTAGCAGTTACCAACCACCATATGCTATACTATTTGTTTGTACAAATTATAAGTTAGCATGGCAAAGTAAATCATCAAAAAAGAAAAAAAGTTGTTTATGTATTCTTATTTTGACCTTGGCATGTGCTTTTATTTGGAAGCCATTAAGAACTATGACACGTCGAGGATGGGTGAGACACGCTGAAACCAACAAATGCTGACACCAGTTAAATGATTTCTCACTTTACATTATGTAGTTATATAATACATTTTTATGTTTTCCACTTATGACATCACTACCTGGTTATTCAATTAGCATGGGATGTTCTAGTATTAGAACACCAGCTTGACAAGTCAAGCTCATTCATGTTCAGGCTTTGCTCAATTTTTTTAATGTGGCCAGATCAAGTTCTCGAGCTGAATTTAATATTTTAGTGAAGGAGATTGAACAAGCTAGCAGGCTAGTTACAATTGCTATCTCTATAGAAATGAAATCTCAACATATATGAGTAAGAGCAGAGTAAACAATGGTATTGTTTGTAGTGCTGAAACTGAGGATCAATTGTCAAATGAATATGGTTCACTCTCACAAATGACCACATTATATTACCTGTAGCACCCCAATAATTTTCTCATATTTATTTTTCTTTTATTTTCTTTAATGCTTTTGCTTTTGTAATTTTATTTGGCTCTTTTCCATCTCTTTACCTCATAATTGCAGCGACCTCAAAGGTGATTTTTATTTTCCATATTTTGTGTCAATGGTGAGGAGATTAGAAGAATTAGATACTTGAAAAATGAGCCACCTTCTGGTAAAATGAGTCTTTACCTTTTATTTTCTTCTTGTTAAGAGAGGAATTTGATATATGAATAATGAGCCACCTTCTGGTAAAATGAGTTTTCACTTTGTAATTTCTTCTTGTTAAGAGATTAGAGCAATTTGATCTTTGAATAATGAGCAAGGCATTTTTGGAAAGTTTACGCTATGTGTATGTGTGTGTGTGTGTGACAGAGAGAGAGAGAGAGAGAGAGAGAGAGAGAGAGGAGTTTTCACTTTGTATTTTCTTCTTGTTAAGAGATTAGAAGAATTTGATCTTTGAATAATGAGCAAGGCATTTTTGGGAAGTTTACACTGTGTATGAGAGAGAGAGAGAGAGAGAGAGAGAGAGAGTCCATGGCTCCTGGTGATGAGAGGAAGATATTCTCAATTGTTTGGGATGGGGATTCTTTGTGGTACCCTCTAACTTCATATCTTAGTATTCTTGTGCGTACAGAAGTTAGGTGCAGCCCTAACTTTTTACTACCAAGTAGTAGCTTACGAAGTCATCATTGCGCACTGGTGTATATGTTACCGTCTTCAGGCTTTAATAGCTTGAGGTTATGCAGCTCTGGTTTCAATCTCCTAAAAGAGATTGCTCACCATTAGACATCAAGTGATGGTTGAAATTCTTGCAGTTTATTGTGATCTAAAGATCATTTAGCAACTGGACATTAGGAACCATTGCAGCCTCTGTTTGGGAGTTGACTCATCATTGTCATCATATTATTTGTCTTTTGTCTTAACTAATATGGAAACTGCAACAAGAGTAGCTGATTGAACTTCAAGTAGTTTTAGGTATCAGTAATATTTCTAGCCTTTCGTAGGATTGTCTCTTGATTAAATTCTGGGAAGTAAGTAAAGCCATGTCCAAAGCTTCCTTCTCATAATTTCTTATTCTTGGGTGATTTCTGGAATTTAGGTCAAGGAACTAGCCGCAAAGGCACGATCAGGGAAGCTTACTCCCAACGAATTTCAAGGTGGCACTTTCAGGTGAATACAATGTGAAAACTTCCTTACATAATTTTCTTTCATTTCCTCCTTTTGGAAGTGAAATGGGGCTAGCTGTCATCTCTGGATAAACTTCCGATAACTTGTTTGCAGCATCTCGAACCTTGGAATGTTTCCAGTGGACAACTTTTGTGCAATAATTAATCCTCCACAGGTAACCCCCACCCACCCCCCCCCCCCCCCCCCCCGCTCCTGCATGCATGCATGCACGGGCTATCACAACACATGCCAAGTTGTGTACGAGTGTAAGATGTTCAGGAATATTTAGCTAGTGACTTCATTTTATGCTCCATGTGATGTGTTACCTAGTTTGTTTGCGGGTGTGTTAGTGGGTGATGTTGATGTGTGTTAGTATCTTACTTGAATTCGTCAAATATTATATCTTGTACCTTCCTTATCTTTATACCTTTTTTTGGAAGACATTTTTGTGGATAACATACCCTGTAACACATTCATTGGAGCACAGATTCACTATTAACTGAAAAACACAAACACAGCACAGGAACACTTTCACCACTTCTTATTATATAACACCTTTAAACACATTTTTAACTACTCTACGATTCCACTTGTGTCCAAATAATTTCTTTGACATAAAACCAAGACAAGGGTTCGAGAGGTGGGTGAAATCAGTATCTCAAATGTAACTTGGTCAATCATTTCTTGCAGGCATGTATTCTTGCTGTTGGCAGGGGCAATGAAGTTGTGGAACCAGTTGTTGGAAGTGATGGTAATGTTACACCATATGCTTTATTAATTGTACTATACCATTGAGAAATTGCATTTTTTGTTTAAGTTCTCACTTGTATTACTCTATGTCCAGGAACCGAGAGGCCTTCAGTTGTCACAAAAATGAGTTTAACGTTGTCTGCGGATCATCGTGTTTTTGATGGCAAAGTTGGAGGTAAGCAAGACTTAAATTAATTTCCAGACTCGGAAGATTTAAATCACATAGTTCCAGTATAAATCCCATATGGACTGGTTGCTAACTTGCTATCCAAACACTCAGGTATCATTGTGAGTTGCCAAGTTGGCATAAGTGGGTAGGGTACTTTGACCTCATGAATCAGGAATGTTCAATATGAAGGGTAACTCAACCCATAACAAGATTCTACCTTAGTTACCCTTACTTTACTTGCGCTGCATTTAGAGGGCTGATGAAAGGCCACCCATTTATAGTTTTGTTCACCTCCAAAGTTGGAAGGTTTAGCAGGAGAAGTTAGTCATTACCAATTTTGTTGAGCATCTAAGAAACGGTAAATTTGTGCTTTTACTGTATCACTATAATCAATTAAGAAAATATTGTTCTTCCTTTCCTCGGGCTTCTTAGGCTTGCCACTTTTCCAGAGGTAATTTAAGGAAGAATTGCTCTTCTCGTTCTCGTCTTCCCTACCCACATTACCTGCACTTCCCTTCCCAATCACTTCTATCAGAACATTGCATCAACATCTATAATACTTCTAAATTCTAAAAGTTGTCTTTTCCTGTAACTCTGTATATTTCAATGTGATGAGTAGTGAACCAAGGTTTTCCATTGTTTTCTGTGTTTGCTTTTTCCCCCTTTGGATGTGGCCATACATGACCAGATTTGGGGACTCCCTATACTGGCCAAAGTTCTACAAGGCTGTAGTGCACTTGGTAGGGTCTACCTTGAGCCCTTTATTGTTTTCTGAACTGTTCATTTTGTAGGATCCATTGGGCATATTTTTTTCCAAAAGGTAGTTTAATCAGATATTGGTACCCGATTTTGTATGAATGATCTTCTCGGTAAACCTTGATGGGCTTGAGGTGGACTCCACTGAGGTCTCCGTAGTACTTTGGCGCACCATGGGGTCCCCTCATCCTTTAAGACTTGCCTACCTTCCCAAGGATCGTTGTCTTTGAGGTCCCTTGTAATTCAATTCAAAAACCTTAATTATTTCTGGCACTTGAGGTCGATGCAAATTTGTTTTGCAGGTGCGTTCCTCTCTGCTTTACGTTCAAACTTCAGTGACATCCGAAGACTTCTGTTGTAATGAAATGAGCAAAGACCTCAAATTCTACTAACTCTTGGAACACAACAATAATGAATTTTCCGTCATCAAAGCCGATTGGTTTTTTCCTCCATTCCCAGGCATAGTTTCGCGCCCGTTGGGTTGATTGTATTTTTTCCCCTCCCTGATTCATTTGGTCCTATCTGTTTCACGAGATGAACAGATTTTAAAGAATATGTTGAATTCAGGTTCACATGATATTTATCATATTGTCTAATTATCGTATTATTCTGCTTGAAGATAGTATGCTCTGTTGTAGATTCCTTGTGTAAGGAATATTTTCCTAGAAAACTATGCTGCAGTTTTGATGTCTTCTATAAGGAAATAAGAGCAGCAAAAAATGTATTTGTCTTGATTTGATAAATACATGTGCTCCAGTGTTTGTTGTATTCGAACTGATAAATTTAACTAGGCATTCTTTTACAACAGAAAAATAATGTGCACATCGTTTATATATATATTGTACTCGTCGGTTAACCCGTTATATATATTTGGAATATATATTTGGAATAACGAAGTGCAGTTGAACAAATCTGAACCAAGATTAATGAGACTCAATATGAACTTTTGTTTGGATGTTAGGAGACAAGGGATGATCGGACTGGTGTGATGCAAATATTCATTGGTCGGGAGAATTACATTAGTAATTCCACGTGAAACTTTGAAAGTACCCAATGATGACACATATAGAACTCCGGGAAACTCTTTCTACAAGTGTCTCCAATTGCCATATAACCATCCTAGTTCCAATATTGTTGCCATGGGATCGGATGCAGAGTTATAGATGAATTGAGACGATACTTGATTATCTACTGAGGGTTTTCCCGAACTTCTGGTGACTTGTCACGCTTTTTGCTGCATCGTCAGCCAACATAGAGCACGGTCATGGGCTGTGCCGGGTCACTCCAAAAATTTGCCAGAGAACAAGAGTCACATGATGCCACATGCAAATGCTATCCTTTTCTTGGTCTCATCACTCCGGCAACAAGATGGCGCTGGAATTGGCTTCTCCACAGCGGGGAGCAAATGTGGCAGGGCCAGCAGCGGAGGAGCAGAGCAAGCTCAGCCTGCAATCGCCACCAATAGACGGAAGGGATGCAAAGATCTTGAGAGAAAATGCAGGACAACGAATTGCATGAGAGGAGGATGGCGGCTCTGGTGTGCTTGAGTAGCAAATGAAAGATCTTGCTGGTGTGGACTCGCACATTAGGAATTTGTTCAATGGACTTATTGACCCAAAATTTGTTTGCAACGGATTGCTAACTGAATCTCCCTTTTCATTTTCGGTAATTCTGAAAACAACCACGAAACGGTGTTTGATGATGTTATCAATATGTGATGACATTAAAAACTTACTTCAAAATGAAGAAATGTCTTTGCCTTATTACAGCAGAGTAAAACATATGAAACAATCTCTTTATCATCAATCAAACTATGCTGCTCTTCCTACATCTAGAACAAACAAAAAAAAAGCATCATTCTGGGTTGACCTCTTTTGTTGCAAGAGGTTCGTACCATTCAGAGCCAAATCCAGCAGCCTTTCTAGCTGCTTCATTAAAAGGAGGCTTCAGTGGGCCCCTGAAGTA
The DNA here is from genome assembly GCF_030253575.1 of Rhododendron vialii. Taxonomy (NCBI): domain Eukaryota; kingdom Viridiplantae; phylum Streptophyta; class Magnoliopsida; order Ericales; family Ericaceae; genus Rhododendron; species Rhododendron vialii. Next base: position 14,107,464 of record NC_080559.1, on the reverse strand, counting down.
CGTTCTCACTATTGCATGAAATCTGTGAATCACCTCATCGGTCTCCTCCATCATGGAATTGTTTTCACCAGCTCCGACTTCTTGAGGGGCTGAAACTAGACATCTAGACCTCAAACAAATGTGCCTGAACCATTTTACTCCAGCAGCACAATGGGTAATCTCTTCTGGGTAGATTACATTCTCCAGCAAATCAGCAGTTTGGTTATCACCTCCGTTGCGGAAACGTGAAATTGTTGTGGGCAACACGTCGAGCCCTCTAGCCTGTTTTTAAACTCTGTCAAGTTGTCAAATTAAATACCTCGTGAAAATAGATGTTCTAGCTTATCAAATACAATATTTGTGTGCATCGACTTTGTTTTTATGATCCACAACTATGCAAGTCTACTGCATGATTAAAAAAGACTCTTTGGACTCCGGGGAGGCCACTTCAACAATTCACAATGCATCTTACGTATTGAAGCGGTAAGTGAGAATTTATGAGCATAATGAAAATAAGATCAAGCTGGACATCAACTATATAAGAAAGTCTAACACAAGAAAAAAAACATAAGCCTAACAAACACCATATAATTCTGAAAGAGGAATAGAAGCCTCCACGTATGACGAGTTGAACCCTTGATCTGCTAGTGAGATGCGAGGGCTCAGGAGTCTGGCCATCTGAGTGCACCCCGTTGGTTAATTGTGATCAATGTTTTTCAGCAACAATATTTGATGTAATTACTTCAGTTAAATCTCTTAGATGGTAAGAAATGTGAAATAGCAACGCATCCGAATATGACTAAACCTCGAAAGGTATGACCTCCGTATAATATCTATTACTGCCATTTTTGTCCTCACGAAGGAAGCAAAGTTAGAGAAATTCAAACAAATCAAACCCACCTCATGAACGCAATGTTCAACTGCCAACCGTGCTAGCAGGTCCTTAGAAGTGGCAGTAGCGGAGTCCCATAGACCATCATGAGCTGGCAATGCTCCATAGAAGGAACCAAGCTCTTCAAGTCGTGCTACAAGGAGGCAAAAGTGTCGACCTTCATCTTGAGCAACTTTTACGAAATCAGTGAAGAATTCTATTGGCATTGCCTCCTGCTTTCCGAAACGCGCAATTATATCCTAGAAGTGGTTGAGAACCAGAGTCAGAATGTTTTTTTTTTTTTTTTTTTTGCCACGACGATATACATCAATGGGGGTTAGCACAATGATGCTGTTAACTAGTAACTACATCAACCTGCAGACTATAGAAACTTAAAAACACCTAAAACGAAACTTAAAAACAACATTGGTTGAGGCAATCGGAGGGCCCATGTAACAACCTTCAGTTTTACAACCCGTGTGGCTCTTAATACAACTAAATGATAAACGGTGCGTAGGCAACCGACTCCAAGTTCTTGGAATTGGAAGTGCAGAGTTGAATCTCTCACTTACAAAGTAATACAACCTACGGTTCACATTCTAACATGTAATCCACAACCCAACACTAATTGTTCTCCCCCCCCAGTTGGCATGCATGAGGTGTGGGGTTTGAGTCCCTCCCTCCCTTTAATACTAACTTCTAACCACTAACTCATACTAATGTATACAATGTTGGCAAAAAATAAAAAAAAAACAGTAATTACATCAACCTGCAGACTATAGAACTTAGAAACACCTAAAACGTTACTTAAAACAACATTGGTTGAGGCAATCGGAAGGCCCATGTAACAACCTTCAATTTTACAACCCTTGAAACCGACTCCACTTTCTTGGAATTGGAAGTGCGGAGTTGAATCTATAACTTACACAAATTAATAAAGGCTACGGTTCACATTCTAACATGTAATGTGTCCAACCAGACATGAATTATTATCCCCTCGTTGAATCCCAAGTAAAAAAAAAAAACATCACATTAACTAAATAAACCCAATCAATTCCAAAAGTAGGGCATTTGCATATAGAAGAAAAGAGTTGAACGGATACCCATTACCCAAGACAAGTCAATTGCCCAGCTCTCAGTATGCGCAAGACTGTGCACAATGGCTTGTCTGCTCTGCAAGCTACCCGCTTTCCCAAGCTTGGGCATAAGACTGGGTGGCACCAGCTTCACCTGTATCAATCACATTCATATATAAAACCATTACACATGGGAGTGATAAACGAGTCAAGCAATTAGTTGCTCAAGCTTGGTTTGAAAACTTAACAAGCTTCAAAAACATGTTCAAGTTAGCTTGTTTATGAGATAAACCGATCTCGAACGAGCTTTAATCGAGCCAAAAACAAGCCAATCTCGAGTAGCTTGAAGTTTTTACGCATCATAAGTTGAACGAGGTGAGTACTAGCTGGTTCAAGCTATGTTTGAAACTTAACAAGCTTCGAAACAATGTCCAAGGTTGGTTTGATTATATAACAAACCGATCTGAACGAGCTTTTAGCGAATGGACCCGACCTCGAAATCGTGTAGCTGGGTTCGTTTATCAGCCGTAACTACACATAAATTGTATATGCGCATACAAAATCAAATGAAAGCTCAAAATAGATATGAGCAAGTCATTGAAACATTTTATCAAACAGGTGTGGAATGGAATGGAAGTCGTCTACATTGGAGAGCCTGGAGGGGCGATCTGGTACGGAGAAGTCTAGGGAAGGGTCGTAGGGTACGGTGATGAGACCTTGTTGCCATTTCGTGGCCACTTCGTCACCGAGTCGGGCCTTGTCAACTGGGTCGGCCGTGTTCAGTACTCGGAGCGCCGCCGCTACCAGAGTTTCTGTGTCGCCCATTCTCTCTCTCTCTCTCTCTCTCTCTCTCGCAAGAAATTTTTCAAGTGCCGAAGGAGCGTGAAAATCACTACCCACAAAATAAATGATGTTCCAATAAAGTACTCCTCCGGTTCAATTGTTTAGGTGAGTTTCGTAGGTGAAATTATCTTCTTGTCCTTTCTGAAAATAAAGTACTTCTTTCGTTCCAATTTGTTTATCTCAGTTCTATTTTAATTGGATTAAAAAATTAGTTATATCTTTAAAATGGTAATTAATTTTTTATCTAATATAGATCTTATTTGATAGATCTCGATTTGTTCTATAATTCAATATTTTTGAAATCACCTAAAACATTATAAATTACAAGATATAATTAATTGAAAAGTTGCACGAACTCTAAAAAATGACAAGTAAATTGGGACGGATGGAATACTATAGTGAAGTTTTTACTTTGTTTAGCTTTACCTTTTTCATGGCAGTATTCCAGTTTACCCTTTAAAAAATAAGGATTTATTTATAATTTTTAAACTAAAAAATAATAGGTTTATCGAAATTTAAAAAATATACAATATAGATCTTATTTGAAAGATCTCGATAAGATTTATCAAACCCTATCACAAAATACTGAAAAAATATTTTTATAAATCCACTATTTTTAAGCTTGAAAATAGATTCTTATTTTTTAAATACTTATTTTGAAATGCAAAATGGAAAACATTGATTGGAAGAAGTAAAATCAACGAACGAGAGTGTAAAATCAATTACGAAAGAACGTATTTGCTTCTTATGTTCTGGGGGAAATTCCTAACCGGTCCTATTTTTTGTTTGGATTCCATTCGGACTCCCTTTTGTAAGTGCTCTCCCATCCAAGCCCTTTCTAAAGGTGCTTTTACAATTTTGATCTTTTGCATAATTTTTATTTTGCCTTTTTACAGAATTCTTGAATGTGTGAATTATTGGATGTGTGAATTTTATAGGTGTAAATTTTTCGGGGTGTGAATTATTGGAGGTATGAATTCAAAAGGAAAAATTTCAAAATACCTCCCAACCTTTACAACAAAATTAAATTAGACTCCCAATCTTTCAAAAACTTCAATTTTACTCTCAACGATATCTTCCGTTAATCAAACGCCTCCTTCTGTCCGAATGACTAACGGATTTCGTTAAAAACTCCGTTACATACCGTCCGATCAAATTTTGATGATCCGAGCCGTTCAATGTGTTCAAAATGTGATTTTAAGGGTACTCGCGAGAAATCAGCAAAAAAATGAACGGGAAGGGCTTCATCTGAACAGTTTTTTATCAAATAGTTCAATAAAAAACTGTTCAGATGAAGCCATTCCCGTTCATTTTTTTTTGCTGATTTCAAGCGAGTACCCTTAAAATCATGTTTTGAACACATCGAACTGCTCGGATCATCGAAATTCGATTGGAAAATGGGAGGTGTGGATCGATTCGAATTTTGTTCAAGTCCGAACATCCGGATTTTGCTTTGCTCAATGTGATTATTATATTCAATAAAAAAATGTTCAGAAAAAGTCATTTTCGGTCATTTTTTTTGCTGATTTCTCGCGAGTACCCTTAAAATCACGTTCTAATCACATTAAGCGGCTCGGATCATCAAAATTCGATCGGGACGATATTTAACGGAGCCTTTAATGAAATCCGTTAGTCATTCGGACAGAAGGGGATATTTTGATTAACGGAAGATAACGTTGGGAGTAAAATTGAAATTTTTAGAAGGTTGAGAGTCTAATTGAATTTTGGTGTAAAGGTTGGGGGGTATTTTGAATTTTTCCCAATTCAGAATTCACACCCCTCATTCTGCTTTCCGCCTTCCACTTTGGTTGGACGGCAGTTCCGGGAGCCAGTAGCAGTAACAGGTCGAGGGAAATCAAAGAGAAGGTGCAGTAAGTCAAGGTTACAGTTCGAATACCGCGGTTAGTCAATACGGCAACTGATTTACACCCCCCATAATTCAAACCCCTTTTAAAATTGACATCTCTAAAATGCATAATTCACATGTCCCAAGATGCAAAATTCACATGTTCCAAAAAGAGACAATTTCATACCCAAGTAAATAATTCACACATTTGCAAAAGACAGAATTCACAAGTTCAAAAAACACAAAATTCATAGCCAAATGAAGAATTTATGCCTTTGAAAAAGACAAAATTCATAGCAAAATGAAGAATTAACGCCTTTTCAAAAATAGAATTCACGTCCTCAAATGAAGAATTCACAAATTCAAAAAACACATTTCACACCCTCCACAACGAACCCCACGATCACGGGAAAATAAATAAACCAAATAATACATACACATATATGGATATACCCCATGGACCCCGTTCTCTTGAACTTAACTTAAACTTAAGTTAAATCTGAAAGTTGTCCTTTTTTGAATTTTTTTCTCATTTGTTAGTTTTGCGCCAAACTTTTGTGGTCTATTGAATCGTCTTGGTGAGAGGAATCGGAAAGTAAATTTTTTTTTACTTTTACCCAAGTATTTTTAGAATAACCACTTTGAGAAAATGACAGACCATAACGTGTTTTGATAATTAATATCCGCCAAGGACAAGCTAAGAATATTTGTTAATGCTGAAAATGTCATTGATAGGTATTAATTATTAAAACACGTCATTAGCCGTCATTTTCCCAACCACTTTTTAATGCAAAAATATCATTCTTTTGCTAAAAATTGGTTATTTCTCAAAATACTTGGGTAAAAGTGCCAAAATTTTAGTTTTTCAATTCCTCTCGTCGAGATTAATCATAACCTACAAAAATTTGGCACAAAACTAAAAAATGAGAAAAAAAAATTCAAATTAGAACAAAACTCACAAATTTAAATTAAGTTTAAGAAAACGTGGCTTAATAAAAATCAACTAAACCTTTACAAATTTTTAATGACCGGAAAAAGAAAAAAAACTAATTAGAATCAATTCAAAACAAAACCTTTGGCCCCAAACGTGCACGATCCACACGACAACTTCTTCAGCCCGTTACAGTTCCGAGCAAACATCGCCAGACCGGCGTCGGTCAGCTCATGGCAAGCACAAAGCTTCAAACGAGTGAGGTTCTAGCAATGAAGCAAGATAAGCACGAGACTGTCGCCCCCGATGCTCGACTTCCGATTGCATTTCAGAACGAGTTTCGTCACCGTGTCGAATCGAGTGAAGAGGCAAGGAATCGCGGAGAGCATGTCAGAGTGAGCAGAGGGAGAGGCGGCCACCGGTGGCAGCCGAGGGAGCACCGTTTCCGGTTGCCAGAGGAGAGGGACTAAAAGACGCAGGCCAAGCACTCATTAGGGGGGGTCAAGATGGGAACGTCGTCGGAGGCAAGGATATTTCTGTGCATCTCTTTCTGGGAGTAATAAAGGTGGGGTATTTTGGGTACTTCACTTAAAAATATACTTATGTGGATAGGGTTTGACATGTGATGAACCTACACAGATAAAGGGAGACAAAAATGGGGTGGCTTGTTAGAAGCCCGTTCAGGTGAATGGGGTAAAGTTTTGGTCCACTACTGGTTTGACAGATTTTAGGAGTTGAGATGAGAGTTGACTTGGTTTTCTTTCTGGCCTTAATATTGTGACATACTTCCTCCGTCCCAAATTCTCTATTCCGTCTCCAAAACGGAGTGTTAAAAATAATACAATTTTTGCAAGAAAAAATCAAAAGTTTTTCAACAACTTACTAGATATCAATGAGTATTTTTAATTTGTGAAAAAAGTTTGAATTTTTTCTTGAAAACATTGCATTATTTTTAACACTCCGTTTTGCGGATTGGACAAAAAATTTGAGACGAAAAGAGTATTTTTGGAGAGAAGTTTCTAACATATGGACTTGTGAACGTGTAACCCATCTTGTATAGCTCTCCTTTGTTTATTTTGACTTAGAAGCTAGTTGTAATATACTTAGTCGACTTTGTCTTGTGTTTGTGGTAAATGCTTTATTATGGATGATATTTAATTTTCATTGAGACAGATTATGCTAACCCTCCTAGGGCGGGTCATTATAGAACTAAACAAACTATTCAATTGATCTTGTAAAACGGGCAAGTGATAAAATTAAGCAAGTTTTGTTAAATATTTGAAAACCAAATTCACTTATGGAAGCACTTAGTCTTTTTCTCTTTGTTTGGAAAATACTACTTATCTTGAGCCAAATTGTGGTGTCATGGCCTCCAAATTTTGAATTGTTTGTCGGAGTATCAATGTTGTATTGCGTGTCCGCGTCAGTTTTAGTTAAATCACGTAACTACCTGCCTTGTGACTTAATTGAACATTCAATCGCACGCTAAATGTCTAACTTTCTATTTTCACAATTTTAATTGCCACAAACAAAAAATCTTCAAATTCATGACATAAAATCAGTTATATAAAAATCAGAGCCGTAACACAAAAAAGTGAGCATTTAAAATGTGGGTAAATTAAATGACGCAGGTCGGAAACGAGTTCTTTAATTCCTGAGTCCAAGGGACTGGAATCCACCAGAATGAGAAATGACTCTCAAGAGAAATATTATTGAAGATGGAAAATTAAGTGCCTTGGCCTTGTGTCTTACAACAATACTTAAACTACTAGGATCTTAACCAAAAAGGAAAACAATCAAAAGTTCAAATCTGCCTAAAATTACGCTAGAACATGCTCTACTAAAATAGAAAAGGAAAATTCTAAGACCCTTCCATTTATTACCACTCAATCACATAGATATCCAATCAATCACACATTTTTTGCAATTGTAATTGCAGCCTTATGTCCTGCATCAGTCTCCTCCACTTCAGGAGAACTCGCCCTCGAGTTACTCTCAGGATATAATGGCTTGACTCGATAATGCTCGAACAAATCTGCAACGTTGAAGGGAGAAGAAATCTGCATATGCTCTGGAGGATCACTGATATAAGCGTTGTCATTAATTTTTGCCTTGACTCGAAAAGGACCATACTTCCGATTTGCTAACTTGTTGTAAGTTGTTGTAGGGAGCCTGCTCTTGCATTGATAAACCATCATTTGATCACCCGCTTTGAACACTTTAGCTCGACGACGTTTGTCTGTCGCTGTTTTATACTTTTTGTTGGCCTCCTCTAAACTCTGTTTCCCCTCCACTTTAGAAACTTTAGGTAGTCGTTCTTTCAGTGGAACTAGTTTAATTTTCTTTTTGTTCCAACTAAACTTATAGATATTCTCCCTTCCCTTATGAACTACATTAACATCATATTGCCAAGGCCTCCCTAGCATACATGACATGCGTCCATATTCACTACATCACAAGTTATATCATCTCTGTAACTTTTACCAATTGAAAGAGGAATACAACAAACTTCTGTTACCTTGATCTCTACACCCCTCTAGATCCATCCGATCTTGTAAGGAGAAGGATGATGTTTGGTCCTCAATTGTAACTTGTCGACGAGAGCCTTCGACACAATATTCTCGTTGCTACCGCTATCAATGATTACATCGCACACCTTATCATTGATGGTACAGCTAGTTCTGAAGATGTTATGTCGCTGCAGGTCAGACTCATGCTTTGGTGCATACAATAGTCTCTGCACAACACAAACAACTCAATCTCCATGATCCCCCTCTACAACTTTGACCACTTCGTCATCACTCTGATTTCCATAGTCATCACTTCATTCCCAAAATCTGTTGGATTATCCTCAGTTCCATTAACCAAGTTAGCTTGCCTTCTGGTTAGACACATGCTGGAACGATGTCCAGGTTGATTGCAGCGATAACACTTATCAATGGTTGGTCGTTCATAATGATTATTGTTGCGATGAGGCTAAGAAATCGCTGGCTGTTTGGTCTGAATAGGAACACATGGGTTTATGGGTCGAGATGCTTGCTGATGCTGAACTACTTGCGGATTGAATTGCTTGCCCTAACTAGGTGCAGCTCGGCTTGAATCAGAAACTGATCTGCTAGTGGATGGAATCTTAGCTGGTGCCCTCGATAATTGAGAATCTGCCTTGTAAGCCAAGTTAACAGCCTCAGACAAATTCCAAACAATATGAAATGCAATCTGATCTTGTATTGGCAGGCCTAGACCTCCAATATACCTCATTACTTGCTGATTTTTTGTCTCCGATAAGTTGTTACGAGCATTCAGATGATAAAACTCCTCGGTATAGTCGACCTGTAACCCTGCCTGCAATCTTGGTACCCTACCCTAGACTTGTAAGACTTGCCAACCTAGACTATGATCACCTAGATTTACCTAGAAAGCCTAAGATTCTACTTGGTTTTATAGCCTTATGCCTAAAGATTAGATTTGACAAGTCATGGAATGCTTTCAATCATGATTTGCCCTTTTAACCATTGGACAATATTTGCTAGGAAAAATTTTATTCATTGGGTAATAGAAGTTAGTTTGGCTATAAATAGCACCCCCCATTCACCATTCAACTCATACTTTCAAATCCTCCAACTTCTCTCTAGAAAATCTTTGTGTTCTTACTTAAATCTTTATTATTCTTGAGTGTTCTTGAGTTCTTCCTAAGATCCTCAAAAAACTCATCCTAAACCACCCTTTCAATCCATAAAGTTTAAAAGTTCTAGTCATGAAGTAGTTTCGAGAGAAACCTTTCTCTTCCGAAACTACCGGAAGCTTACCATAGAAAGTCACTCCGCCCGATCGTCAACTTACTTTTCCGTAGCCGCCCTACCGCCAAGAAAAACGGTAGAGTACTTCGAACCGCTTACTCTAAGTATACGTAGATTACCTCTACTTACTTACTCTACGTATATTGTATGTTGTTTGTATATCGAAATGCACGGAAGTATTCGTATTTTGATATTTAGGATGGTTATGAGCATGTATACATGAATTGCTTGCATTACTTGTCTTGTTGTAAAGCATAAGTGATTTTCACTCCAAAGGCATTTGTACATGTGGTGTTATGCTTTAAGTGGTGATTTGAGCATGATTTGTGATATAGAGTTGGTTGATCTTACTAGTTTAGTTTCAAGATTACAATGAATGATTTATGATTACATATGTGAAAAGTCATACCGCGGAGTCGTTGCATGAAAACGAGACACAGAAATCGAGAAAGTATAAATATGACATCTAGGGTGTGGTTAATGGAATAATGTGATTTGCAAAAGAGAAATGTTTTGAAAACTGCAATGTGGCCGGACTTGGTAGCCCATTGTGAGAAGTGCATGTGTAAAGTATTTTTGAAAAACCAAATGGGAACTCGGAGCGGTGGAACCGAGGGATGAATTGTGGTTTGGTTATCCGATGAGATGAGCCAACACAATTGGTTTAATGATTTTCGAAAACTCACATGGGAACCCGGAGAGGCGGAACCATTGTGGTATACTCGGGAACCCGGAGCGGTGGAACCGAGGGCTTTAAATTGTGGATTGGTTATCCGTGGAGAGTAGCCAATGCCAAATTCAATATTTTTGTGTGCCAATACCCGGTGCGGCGGAACCATTGTGAAGATACTCGAAAGACCGGAACGGTGGAACCGAGATTGGGTGTATTAAAAATGATTTTGAAAATCTTGATTTGGTAAATGAAAGGTGAAACCAGTAACACGGTCTACGAAATGACGCGTAGTAGAAACTCGGAAATCATGGACACCAACGATTGTTGAATAATAAATGTGAATGTGTCATTGTTAACTGTTTCAGTTAGATATACATGTACTCTGTGAAAATCGTTAATTTTGTGATCTACTTCTTGTAAGTTAAGGGTTAGTGGATATTGATTATTCTATTGAGCTCTCGTAGCTCATGTTGTTACCTTTGGTGACCCTGACATATTATACTGGTGGCGACGTTGGTATAATGTGTCAGACTTTATAGATGATCAAGGTGAGCTGTACACCGTGGAGGCTTTTGGAGCTGAAGAGCTGGCTAGGATGGAGGAGCAGACAAAGCTGTAGTTAGGAACCCTAGTTTTCCTTCTTTTTGTAATGAAAGTACTCTCATGGAGATTATGATGTAATAATGAGTCAAACTCTATTTAGATATTCAATAAAATTGTCTATTTAACGTTTTCAAAATTCGAGGCGTTGCAGAAATAAAGAGTACAGACTAAATATGAAAAGGATTCACAAAAGACAACATTAAACCAAACAATAAGCCAACAATTTTTTTTCGCTTGGGGACTTTTAAATAAAATTTGATTAATAAAAACATCAATAACTTATTCAAAATTATACTGTAGTAGTTAATATAAGGAGTGCACCGTACAATACTAATTAAGCACCCTTTTTGTCATATTCAACCCCCTCTCTCTCTTTTTCTCCTTTCTTAAGCCATCCACGGTGGTATAATCAAAAGCCAATTATTTTTAAAATTAATAATATTGATGCAAAAAATGACTCGCAATGATATCATCAAACTTAGCAACATCTTTAGAAATAATTAAATTTTGGGCTTTGGATAACCAAAACTAACAACCTTTTTCAATAATCAAAATTTGTGGATCCCACATCACATAAGTTAACTAGTTCCAAAATTTATATACACACGTGTTTCAACTGGTATTTTCTTCTTCTCTTCTTCGCTTACGCTATATCTTCTTCACTTCACCTACAAACTATTTATTTTTCTTTCCCTCTAAAAGTGAAATTTATATCTCTCGATCATCTACAATTGATCAACTCCTCAACTCATCGTCGCCAGATTAAAGTATTTCACTCTTGTTTTCCATTTCTATTTTTTTCCCCCTAAAAAATATTCATAATAGGAAGAAAGAAAGTCACCAATTTTTCTCCAAAATTAAAAGAGGGAATCGATATATTTTTTTCCAAAATTAAAAGAGGGAATCGATATATTTTTACCCAAAAAACCCATAAATGGACAAGCTAACGATATGTTAGAGACATAATAGGAAATCATACTGCCATTTCTACAAGTTAGGCCAACATCAAAACGGCCATCTATACTGACTTCATGAACACTCAGATAGTGACAATTGCTTTACATCTTCAACTAACACCATTTGTATGGTTTTATTGCTTTACACCTTCAACTTACTAACAGCATATGCATTCTTTAATTTTTTTCATTTTCAGTAGATGCTTCAAACGTTCTTTCATTTGCATACAAATATAAGATACACCTATAACATATATTTGTTTGGTAGTCAATGTGTCTCCAACCTGTCCATGTTCCAATTTGGGGAGAAAATGATGTGTTGCATGCCCATGTCCTATGCCTATATCCGTGTTCCTAAGCATATTGAATTTTTGGAAATGCTTGAAAACAATCACGTCAGGATATTTATGTCTTTATTACTACTGATTTGAGTGCCAAAGATGAGGAACTTACCCAGTAATTTCTGGAAAGACATAGTCTGCTCTCCACCCAAACCGCAAATCCACGCCAGGGCACAGCCCAAGTGATGTCTTATTCCGGATCCTAGATACACCATCTCCACCCAAACAAGTAGTAAGCTTCCATTTCCAACCAGTGGCATGCAACTGAAAGCTATGGCCTACGCCAACCTGCACTATTTACATGAAGTACTTACCATTGATATGAGATTCGAAAACATTACGAAGATGTAATATACTATTACCAGCCAATAAACTAGATTACATACTCGGGTAATGATACATGACATGCACTACTGTGCCGTGCGTCAGGAGAGAGAGGGAGAGAGAGAGAGAGAGAGAGAGACAAACCTGGAGACTAAGAAAGTTTGTAACAGGGATCTTCTTGGAAAGAAGGTGAACATCATGATGTAAAGGCTCGTATATGAACTTCCATTTTCGATCATAGGATAGAGGCTTCAATACCAACTTTGCGTGGCACTCGTTAATTGGCACATTATAGAACTGAACCAGAACCACCAACTTCCATGATTACAATACATTGACAACATTGGATACATGTCTATAAAATAGCTCATAACAGTCTCTATTTGTTGCATAAGAAGAGTTTAACATGTTCTGTGCTGGTGTGTGAGCAGGTCTATACATCAATTTGGTCCAAACTATAGCACCCAAAAAACACTTAAAAGAGTTGTATTTCCAATTTCTGACATTTTGTCCCCTTCGTGGAAAATTATGCCTGCCAAACACCATAGGTCCATTGGGATATCATGACATATTCCGTTGATTAAACAAGTAATTAAAAGAATCATTAGATTTCAAAATTTTTGTTGTTACTCTGTTGGGCTTGCAGAGGGACTATCTGCCTTAAAAGATGGCACTTCCAACGTTAATTCTGTGCTCATACCCATACTATGCCCCTTGACATGGGTACCCCATGGTTACTGAAAGTTTCTACATTTGGAACATCAATGCAAATTCTGAACCATTGTGCCTTGACCTGGGTGTCTTATACATGCCGTAAGTTTCTAATGCGATATGGCAGGTGGCAGGTCCGTGACTCAATGCCCAACTGACTAATGACGATTCATTCTCAAGTGCTACTTATATGACATAAAAACAAGGCGCTCATATTGATTGTTGTCACGGTCCAAACGAGAGGTTTAGTGAATGGTAGCAGACAGACACTACAGACCAAATATTTTAAACAAAAAAAGTTGAAAATTAGTTGTACTTATTGATATAGTATGTAACCTATGAAGATGGAAAGAATAGCAGCTTTCACACAACTTAGGCTCTTATCCAACAGATGATTCAGATCTACTAGTTATGTCGTTACTATCTTTAGGAAAGAAACTTAATGCTCCCTCCCCATTCCCACTTTGTTTGTTCATCTTTCCATTTTGTGATGCCCCAAAGTGTTTATCCTATTTGACAAGTCAAAGCATAAAAATTGTAGTCTTCCAAGACTAACCCTTACTCCTGATAAATAGCTTCAAATTGGGGATACAGGGACAATGTTGAAAATCTACACCTTTAATTTAATTTGAGCACAGTAAATGCATGTCCCCTTTAAAAATTGAACCTCCCAAACAATATGAATGAAACAGGACGAGGGAGCATATCATGTAAACCTTCTCACAAACAAGAGCGGAAGAGAAATCATTGTGAACTCAACCAGTTGACTAAAAGTGACCATTGTGAAGCTCAACATTCTTAAACTTAACAACCTCTTAAATGAATAATCAAAAACTGATGTGTCAATTTTTTGTTATTCTTTTTTGATAATACCACTGTGAATGACCTTATTGTTTATAATTAACGGGGTAGACAATTACTTTTTATCTTTGGTCTATCATCTTGGTTTATGATGTGGTGTACCCGTGTGTTGAAACATGAAGGGGCTAGAAAAATAGAAGGGAGTTGAAAAAGGCTAATTTGGTCTCACCTGGAGCAAACTTTTTTCTTGGTCCAATATTGGCCAAACTGAGTCATTTAATAGCTGAAGAGGTAATTTCCTCTTTAAAAAACAAGGAGGGACCATTTGTGACTTGACTTTTTATTTTGGCCTTATTCAAAACCGTGAGGGCCTAATTTTTCTCGAAGAGAAAAAACCCCAACTTGGCTTCTTGTTTTATTCTTATTCATTTTTTTCTTTGCACTTGTTAGTATTGCGTCAAATTTTTGTCAATTATTAGTTCGTGTCGACGAGAGAATTAGAAAAGCAAAAGTTATGACTTTTGCCCAATTTTGTTGGAAAACATCCAAAATTGGACTTTTTGGGTTTTTCTTGAATTTTTTTTTAAAATTGTGTTTCGTTTATAATTTTTTACTTTTTTGATTTTTCTCGTCGAGACAAATTAATAATTCATAAAAATTTAGCGCAAAATTAACAAAAGTGAATTTTTTTAATAAAGGCAAAAAAAAACAAAAACAAAAGGCCAAGTGGCTTTTTTTTGAAAACTGATCCTACGTACAAATCTTTCTACTTTGGTTGTATTCACTCCGCTTGGTTTCTATTTGTGAGAGTTACTTTTTAATCTCTGCATAGTTTTCAATAAATCTCTCTCCACTTATTACTACTCATTACATAAAAAATAACTTTCTAAAATATAAACCAAACAAAGTGATTATTTCTTCCAAGAGAATTTAAGATATACCTATTCTATTATAGCCACTCTCGTTTAATGCACTCAAAAAGTAAAACGAAGAACTCTAAAAATTTGTTTTTTAGTACTTGTGTGTAACTATGAATGTACTAAACGAAATTTTTTTGAGTGCATTTATAAGAAAATCGAGTAAAAGATCACTACCCTAACTTTAAACTTTGGAAGCTCTTTGCCAGTTTCTCTCTCTCCCATCACTCTCCAGTTTGCATTTGTATACACTCATCTTGAGCCTACAACAATAATCAAAAGTGTTCATATCGTAGATCTCGTGGAGAACTTTAACCATGCCAAAAAAACATGTTGATCAAGTGTCATTTGATACTTAATGAGTCGATGGGAACACATTTATATGGAACTAAATATATCATTCACACTAGACTCGAACCATATGTGAGTGTTTTTTCAATATAAATGGGTGTCAATCAAGTACAAACGATACTTCAAAAAAAAGTACAAACGAAATACAGTCATAACTTAAATAAGTTGTTTGCTCTCCTCGTCTGCTCTACCTGGATAATATAACTTACTCATTTTCTGCCTCACTTTAAAAAGCTCATGCTAAGGTGGAGAGAAGAAATAAAAAAGGACAATAATTTACAAGTTAATTATCAATCTTGAAGTAATATCAACTTAAAATGAAAAAAACTAAACGGTAATAAATTAGAAAGGAGCGTGTGTATATTACCCCAACAACAGAGCAGATCAAAAAATAATTTAAAAAAACATTCTCTTAATCGGACAGCTACAATCTTAATTTGACGGCAATCAACGGCTTTAGAGTTACTCATATTTGTATGTGTAGACAAAAATCGCTCTGTTTTATATTAAAGATAAAGTTTACGACGGAATCTACATCATGAACGGTTTGGACATTGAATGGAGAGAGGAACCAGAGAAGAGCTAGTTCCTAAAAAAAGAAAGTGAATTTTATTAGACAACTCGTGCTGAAAGCCCCAATTTATTTGCACTTTTGCGATGGCCGTTGCTTTGTAGGATCTCTGTCCTCTCTCCCTACAGGAATTTTACCAAACACATGGTGGGTGCCATACCGGTTCACAAACCGACTGAGTCGACCCACCATCGACTTTTCGAGTTCACAAAAACTGCCCTCATCAAGATCTTCGTCGCTCCTTACGCCACGGTACATGTCCTGTCCCTCCTCTTCTTCTCTACCGATATTTCTACCTGTACGCACATATGTTAAATGAGTGAGTGAATGTTGGTTGTGCTTTTATTGCTGTGAAGGTGTGTGATTTGTATTGCAGTGGCGTGCCTGATGAAGACAAGTGGGACGAAGCCCAAATTGGCCACTACATTGGCATTGGTATAATCACACTTTCAAATTCCCTGCTCTGATTGTTTAAGTTAGTTATGAGTCTTGTGACCACAAACTGTATAATCACACTTTCAAATTCCCTGCTCTGACTGTTTAAGTTAGTAATGAATCTTGTGACCACAACCTGAATTTTGGGTTCAAAAGCACCCTATCAAAGTCAACCCCAAGGGGTTTGGCCAAGTGGGAATGGAAAAAGCAACAAGTGCTCCTCCATGAGATTGCATCTTCGAATCCCACGGAGGCCAAACATTGCCACTGAAGGGTTTGCCCGGTCATTAACTTCATGGCCCTAGAATTAGTCGAGGTGCGCGCCCGGACATCCAGTTTTTTTTTTGTAAAAACAACACCCTATCAAAGTCCTTCTCTGATTGTTTTAAGGTTTTGGTTATTATCAGTGAGTTTCGGGTTCTATTTTCGATTTTGTATGTGTGGATTTTGGTTTGTCTATGTATTTATCTGTTTATTTTACTATGTAACGGTTGTAGATGTTGCCGAGGCTGGAATAGGTAAAGTAAGGGAAGCATGGGAGAGTCAGCGGAAAACCTACACGTCGGAGTTCTTTGAGCTCGATCCCTGCCTTGTGAGTCCTCTCTCTCTCTCTCTCTCTCTCTCTCTCTCTCTCTCTCTCTCTCTCTAGATGTATATATGTATTTTGTATGGTTATATGAGCAGGGTAAAACCACTATGGCCAGTGGCCAGATTTGTTGCATTTCAGTGGTTGGTTGATCAGAAGAAGCGTTTTTATTACACTTCTCTAAGCATGTTGGTAAATGACATTAAAATGTGGCCAAAAAATTGTTAATGGGTTATTTTTTTTCTTCTGCTTGTTAAAATGGATCTAGAAGGAATGTCCCATTTTTGGAACATGTTGGTATTATGGTGTACTTACATTGCGTGTTTGTGTTTAATAAGTTTGCTTCGATTTGCTTCTATATCTTCATAGTTTATAATTTTGGCAGGAGGATGTTGAGCCACGCTTACAGAACAAGGACAATATGGCGGACATTGTTTGCTGCATGCAGCATTTGCAGGTTCCAAGTACTCACTTTTACCTTCCCTCATACCTCATTCAAGGAAACTGAATGAAACTGAACTATACTATCTACTTGCAGTTGTGTTTTGAAACCGAGGAGAAAGCAAGGAGACTTTTGCATAATGTGTCATCATTGCTGAAACCAGGAGGTTATTTCCTCGGTATTTGTCCCGACTCGTCTACTATATGGTATGGCATTATCTGGAGCTGCTGTGTTTTCCCCATCTCTTCTTGACTTTTGGCTTGTTCTTAACTTCTTATCCTGCCATTTCAATTGGAAATTATCAAGTTGTTTGTGCAACCAACTTTTTCTACCTAACCTGGCCCATTTTTTATTTGGTTTACGTGCTATTATTGATTCCTAACTCTATTACTCGGTGGAGTGTAGCATACTGGGGTGAAACCTGAACCTTGTTTGGTCCTTTGGCGATTTGTTTGGAATACAGGAGTAAGGTTGATAGAAATGCCCAACCCCCGGAACTGACCATTCTATGTGATACAGAATGCATCCATGCTATGCAGGTTGTGCTTCGTGATATGTACATTACAGGCTATGAGTAATGATTTCTTAAAGATTCTAATAGTGATAGTTAAAGAACTTTAAGCATTAAACCCTTGTGTGCCACTGTGAGAAAGAGGAAGGATCTCTTGTTCCTAGTTAATATGATCGTTATATCTTCTTCTTTCATAATTTCATTGAAAAAAGAATGTGCCGAAGGGGGCAAAGTTCAAACCTTATTCACGCAACACATACGAAATCAAAAAGTATCCTGTCTGAGTCCTACGTTTCTACAAGCACATACAGCTCTCCCAAGAAACTCAATAAAAGTTTCTTGACTGACAAAAGCAAGGAAACATGTTCGATACACTTGAGTTACAAAATGGAGAACCTCCTGTGCTTTTCTAAAGCTTCCCTTTTGAGAACTTCAAGTCTATGAAGTATGTGAATCTCTGACTGAGCAAGGCATCAATTATGGCGCAACCAAATTTCAGAACACCATATTCCACACTTCTCTTGCAACTCAACAACATAAAAGTAACTGATTCAAACTCTTCCCCCAATATATATGTGATCAGCAATTTGACCCTCATACAGCATCAGATCAACAGCAACTTGACCCTTCTCAATCTATATGCGATCAATACACATTTACAGGATATTGTCCAAGCAAAGAAGGCCACCTTTGGGGGAGTTTTAGTGTAGTAACCAATTCCTTTCCATGTAAGATCGACATCTGCTCCTCCAACCAGCTGTCAGTTAGAGGAACACATCGGAACACACCCTTTGTGGTCCCTGTCTAAACCATAATATTCGACTCTCTCTCTCTCTCTCTCTCTCTCTCTCTCATGCTGTAACTCGGTGCTTGTATGTAGTTTGCAATAGCTCTTGTGGACTGAGAACAGTACTGCTGAATTTTAGGGATGGAGGTAAGGAGGTTGGTTTTGGTAACTTGGCCGTGGATGCTTATGGCCACGTAATGCCTTGGCCACGCGTGTGGCCTTTGACTTGGCCGCAGATGCTTATGGCCACGTAAGGCCTTGGCTGCGAGTGGCCTTGGCCGAGCAAGGCCTTGACCGCGTGTGGCCTTGGTCGAGCGAGGCTTTGGCCAAGCAAGGCTTAGCCACACTTATGAACTGCAAGCCACTACGTCGACCAAGGGTTATAATCTTGGCTGCCAACTGGCGCGATTAAAGAGGGGGTTGATAGAGAACCGATTATGGTTCTCCTGAAGGCTTGGGCATGACACCAAGAGATATCGACCCTTCGAGCAATTTGACCCGGACAATGAGCTGCTCTAGCTGACTTGGCAGGGCCCGAGGAGAAGCCACTAGAGGTTTGGTTGCAGTGTTTGTAGGATCGTGACCGTGCTGCTTTAACGGAAGTGGCGACTTAGAGCCAAGTTTGACCTTGCCCACCCAGAGGCAAGGATGAAGCCAAGGCTGACCTCGACCATGCAGACCATCCGGGATTACTAGAGATCTTGTGGCTTGGTGGATAAAGAACAAGGGACCGTTGCAAAAAGGTGCTTGAGGAGTAGCTCCCGTGGGTGTCGTGGGGACCGCGACAGTACAGAAGGAATATTCGTGCACGACTCGTGTGACACGTGTCCGAAATTTATAAGGCCACTCGACACAGAAAGAGAGGTCGTGTGTGCCTATAAATATGACACTCCCCCACACTTTGGGGGGACCGATTAGACATGGTTCGAGGGTGATTCTAGAGAGAAATTCTCTAGAGAAGTCACACTTGACCTTGGTTCTAATTGACTGAAGATTTTCTAGCCAAGGGTTCTTTCCACTGTTAAGCCTTGATTCTTTCACCAGTTCAGATCGTCCACCTAATCCTTCATTTATCATCTATTATTCTCATCCCTCCCCAGCTCTTTTCGATTATATTAGACTCCGGATTTCTACCTTTCATACAATATGACAGAAAGTAGAAACTATGTTATAGACTTTTTGATTATATTAGACTCTGGATTTCTAGCTTAAAATTGTAACTCGGTACGATTGGCTATGATGAAATGTTATGGACTATTGGTTTGATTTCTCAAATGATATAGCTAGAAAGTAGAAACTATGTATGCTTACTGTTTCTTGACATGTGGATGGTATTGACAATACCACCCATTCCTATCAGTATCTGATTCCTATAGTAGTGGGAGTCCCCTTATCAAAAGTATTGACCAAACATAGGAAAATGGAAACAGGAAAGGCGATTTCAATGCCCACTCTTAATCCCAGTAAAATAAACGAACCCTTGGTTTATTTTGAAAGATGTAATCTCCAAAAGATGTAACTTAAAACATTCTCAGATGGATAAAAGAAACTTGGAGGATGTATATCAGGATCCTTAGCTTTAATTTGAAATGATGCAAAAGGCTTGGAGTAAAAGGTGATATCTACCATCGAAAAGTATGATGCAGGATAGCATGGAAGAGCAAATAGTTGATGTCTATCCTAGAGTATGCAGTCGCTTAGGCTATAGAAGCTGGTGGTGGGTCTAGGGGTCAGAGAGAGAGGTAAATGGGGCTAACATTGTTTAGACTTTATGCAAAGAAGAAATAGGCACGGATCCGAGAATCAATTTTACCATATGCTAGAAGCAAGTTGTTTTGACATATTGTGGCCAACAAATATGCAGGGCTAAGTACCAAAAGAACGTTGAAGCATACCACAACAGGAGCAGTAGCATGAAGGCTAACCTTGTTCCGAATTGCATTAGATCAGAGAGCTACATGATCACTTTTGAAGTGGAGGAAGAGAAGTATGTGATGGAGTCTATCAGTGTGCTTGATTTTCTTAGAAAACTTTTCCAAACTTGTTTAACTTTTCACATCAAATTTATGATTATTTGCAGGTTCCCATTTTTTGGAAAGAAATACCAGTTGAAATTTTCTAGTGATAGTTCTGCTGAAACCCATTGTTTGGTTCACTTCCCTAGTTTGATCAGGTCATATTTCTATCTGCTAACTTCCTATCAGTGAGTCAATTCTATAGATGTTAATTTGGTTAGTTGAGTGAAATTATGCTTTTATACTGCCTAAATGGCTAATCAATGTCAAATTACTGTTGACTTCAGTGTGGGAACACTGTTTAAAACTCTGATTAGAATATGAGTGGTTAGTTTCATTGCATGGACTTAGAGGTGCTCCAAAACATGGGCTATAAAGGCCACCATTTCGCTGAATCTTTATTTATTTTACTGTGACTTTTGAAAGATCTGATATCTAACGGTCTTAATATGTTTTCCAGGTTAGCCAGGGAGACTGGTCTTGATTATGTGGAGATGCAGAACTTAACTGAATTTTATGATGACAATAGGTATATGGGTTTTCCATCCTCTTGGAGATCATCTGGGTTTTCTTTAGTTCCTACAGAATGTCTCCAAAAAATTCCTGCTTTTAATCCTATTTTATTTATGGTATGAGAACTGGTACTCTTGTGTACTTGGAAATTGTATGTTACTGCAAGCTTCATAATGATTTTAGCTTTAGAATCTTGGACATTTAAATTAAAAGGTGTTGGTTTCCAACATTTCCCATTCAACCTTACTTTTACAAGCGTCCATAGCCCTTTGTAAGGGATGGTTTCGAAGACAAAAGTATTAGGTTTGACTTTTGAAGTGGACATGCATTTAGGGACAGCAGGGATTGGAATGATGGATGAACAAAAGGGGATTGAGGAAGTATGCTGAAAGTTCTCCTGTAGTGTCTCTTGGAGCATCAAGGCTTCTAGCTCTACTGTTTTATCAAGGACCACATTACCCTTTCATAACATTATGTACATTAGAAATGCTGACTTCCCTTCCCCCATTTACTTTGCTCCAAAGAGCGCAGTTTGCAGGCATGCTACTTGATGCTGGTCTGAATATTGTGGACCCCAGAGGAAGGCTTCTTCCTCGATCATATGATGTCTTAGGTGATGTCTCCCAATATCTTTCTATGTACTCGTGTTCCATTAAACTTGAACACATTGCCATTTATTCTTGAGTTCTCATTCCTTTGGCATTTTCCTTTTGCAGGCCTGTATACTACATTTGTATTTCAAAAGCCTGACCCAGATCTTACTCCCCCTCTGATGACTCCCTTGCTGCAAGATGGAAGTCATAACCATGAAGAGGCAAGTTCCTACAATAATTATAAGGCTATGACTTGAATGTGTTGTCATGCTAGAGGCATGACCTCTATGAACTATGATAATGATATAGCTTTTCCTAATACTTGATGAAAACGTAAAACCTACATTTGAAAGAACATAGTCACCATTCTGCTGCTCTTCGATGGTTGTGGGCTTAGTTTAATTTTTCCTAGTTAAGGATCCGGGTGCAGTGGTTAGCAATAGCCATTAACGTAAAGGTTCAACTTTCAAGGCAGATGATTTGGGAGATTAAAATGGAGATTTAGTTGCCGCCCAAGCAAGAAATCATTCCCAATTACAGGAGCAATCTCTGCTGATGCCTGGGACATCTGCTGTTAGACATTCTGCTTCTTTTTAGAATTTAGTTCATTCATAAGTTTGAAATGTAAACAATAGTGGGGAAGAAAGTTAAGGGAGCTTAAAGTTTGCTTGAACTTAAAATTTTTCTCTTCTTTGGAAGAAATGTGAAAGTTATTATCATCTACTCATTAAACACGAGTAACAGAAGTTCTAACTTACACTCTTAGTGGAAATATCATATTTAGGGTAAAGGGAAAATAGGGTTGAAAATTTCCTTGGTAAGTCCTTTAGGTCTTTTGATTTCCCTTATTGGTACACCATTGGTGAATGCAGCAAAGCTTGTATATCATTGTCTTCATCCCCTTCCTTCATTGGATAGTCAAGTATTTCCTTCACAATTCATAACCCCAGATTATTCCGTGCCACAATTTCATTTCATTCGCAACATTCGAATGGAAAAAGTAGTTCTTATTCAGCCATCACCCCTGCCCATTAATTGCTTTGTTTCGATGCTGTAGAGAAAGAGTCAAGGCACTGGCTGGAGAGACGATGAAAAGAATGGACAAACAGAGCCATCGCTTGCACTGGGCAATATAACTGAACAGAAAGGGATTTTGGGCCCAGGACCAGCAGATTTGCGCTTTTCAGAAGCTATCTAACCTTGTTGTGACTTAAAAGCGACTGGGATGAAAAATGTAGAGAGGTGACCCCAAGAGTACTTCTAGTTTTTGCTTTTGGATAAAAATTATGTACGTAGTTAGAATAGTGTAAGAGGTAGGAAGGCTCAGTTATTGTGAGCTTAGTTGTGCATCAACTATGAAGCCATGCACATTCTATGAATAAATAATGCTATGATTGTTTGTAGGAAATGGAAACATTCTTACTTTAGAAAAGAAACATATAGATGGGAGCTTTCAGCCTTAGAGAATTTGACAGATATCATGTCTTCTATTTAGTAGCCTAAATGTTTTTCTATTATCTATAATTGGTGCCATGGTAAACATTCAGCCTACTAACTTTGAGATTGTGGGTTTGAGTCGCAGGACCGCTGGCCACTTTGTACCCAATGTGTCCCTTTAGGGATCAGTATTACAGATCTGGCTTTGAAGTGTTTGGTTATCATACATTCCCTTTTTTTTTTTTTAACGTAATGATTCCCTTGCATTCAGAAGCTGATTAGGTGGAAAAAGAACCCGTCCTTTTCAGTTTAATTGTTTGGATCCAACCCCAAAGGTGGCAAGGGCAGCAGTTTTCATTGATCAAGTCATCAAGACCAATTTGTTTTGAGAGCAGATAGCAGTCATCTTTTCTTTGAAATGCATGTTGAACTAGTTTTCATCACCATCAAATGGTTATTGTCTCTTATCTATATGGGTTCCAGTTTCTCATCCAATTTCACAGCATCCGTATTACTCTCTCTCTCTCTCTCTCTCTCTCTCTCTCTCTCTCTCTCTCTCTCTCTCTCTCTCCCTCCTTTTCTTTTTCTTGCTTCCCCTATTTCATAGGATGTGGAATGGATACAAGAATATTATAATTTGGAGAATACCGACTTGCACAATTTTTGTGCACAAGTTAAACTAGACATATACCTCTTACTAGAAGCGAATCTCAATTTTATTCACACTTCAAACCTTGTGGAAGGTATACGTCTGATCTTGTGCACAAAACTTGGAAACTATAGAGGAGATCGAAAGGCGAGATCAAGTCCAAGTTGGCTCTTTTATTGGTTGTAATTCTCACTAGTTCGAGTCTCACGGCACCATGGCATGTAACTTCTCCTGCTTCCGATTATTGTAAATGAGCAGAGATAGAATGGTACTCTCCAGGCCGCATATTATCCCATCATAGAAAATAAAAATAAAAAACCTTTTTTGTTTTTGAACAGCAAAAAAAGTTTCATTAATCTTGAAGTTGTTACAAGACTAATAGGAGCAAGGAAATAGCATCATGTTCAAAGAACAATCTTTTGCCCAATCCGAGACCCAATCCTACTATTGGCAAGAAGCCAATCAAGATCACCTAATTGGGAAGCAGCCCGCCTGAAAAGGCCGAAGCCTTAACATCCTAAGTGAGTCTAAATACTCAGATCAATACAAAATCAGCTCATAAAAAAGGTCTGGTTGCCCAAATCAGAAAATCACCACCCAACTTCCAAGCAGCCTCCACAACGAGAGACCCACTCAAGCCACCACCAGAACCCGGGGAACTAGCCCCTGTTGTTGCAGCCTCCGAGACCCGGGGAACCCACCCCTGTTGTTGCCCCAGAACCGCCACCACCGCCAAAGATGCCATCACCAACCAGTAGCCACCACCTAAAATAAAATAAAAAAACCAAAACAAAAAACAAAAGCCCTAACCCAAGCCCCTGCCAACTGATCCCCAACCTCTAAAGCTGCCCCATGGCCGGTGAGACGGCAGCCCACAACTAGTCAACAACCAAGCATACCAAACGACAGCCGCAAGAGAGAACCCTAGCCGTTAAGCACGACCGGAAAATAATAAAAAAACCTAAGTTATATTTTGTTGTTGAGATATTGTAAGGAGGGAAAATAATGCGAAATGGAAGCTATCAAGCAACAACTACTAGTGGATCAAAAAAAGAAAAAGCAACAACTACTATCATATTCCGTTTGAAATACGGAGTACATCTTCATTAAATCTGATCTCTTTGAGTGCACTATTATTTTTTTTTTCTGGAAAATAATAGTGCCAAAAAATGAGGCAACAATAATATCATAAGCCAATTGTTCCTCCTGTTTTAGCCAAAAACAATATAGGAAACCTGCGGAAGCACGCCCGGTGGGACTCGAACCCACAATCGCCTGATTAGAAGTCAGACGCCTTATCCATTAGGCCACGGGCGCTTCTGCTCTTCCGTGTCCCTTTTATACATTTTTATTGTTTAATTCCATGAATTTAACGGAGCGTTACGAGCCGTGACATCACTTGTAACGCCAACTCAACTCCTTAACGTGACACCAGCTCTAATTTAAACGGCGCGTTACGATCCGTGACATCACTAGACGCCGATTTTAACCCCAATATACACACCGTGAAATATCTAGCCTTGCTTCATCTAACGTCGTCCCCCTCCCCCTCCAACCCTAATCTCTCTCTCTCTCTCTCTCTCCCCTCTTCCATGACTTCACGCACCGACGACGACGTTTCCAGAATCGCCGCCTTCTACTCTCACCCCGCCGGCGGCGGCGGCGTCGAAGACTCCTCCGACCCTACAAAACCCAACCACGCCACTCCGAACGGGAAACGCACCTCCAAGAGGCTAAAACACGCCTCCGTCGCTGCCGCCGCCACCTCCGCCACCGTCGAATCTCCCGGCAGCTGCAGCGGAGAGAACCGGAGGGACCGCGAGGAATGGAGCGACTCGGCGATCGACTCGCTGCTTGAGGCTTACACGGGCAAGTACACGCAGCTGAACCGAGGGAATTTAAGGGGGAGGGATTGGGACGAGGTGGCGGAGATCGTCAGCGAGAGGTCAGGCGACAAGCAGAAGCTGAGGAAGAGCGTGGAGCAGTGCAAGAACAAGATTGATAACTTGAAGAAGAGGTACAAGGTTGAGCTCCAGAGGGTGAACAGCGGCGGGCTGGCGGCGAGTAACTGGCATTGGTTTAAGAAGATCGAGCCGATTGTTGGGAATTCAGGGTCGGTGAAGAGCAGCGGTGATGATGAGGATAATAGTAGGTCTGGGGGAGGGAATTCCGGTTATATGCTTAGGCAACCAAAGAGGTATATTATATATCACTTGTTTAATACAATGTTGTTCTGTTAAAAAAAAAAAAAAAACACAATGTTGTTGGAATGGTCAGTGCTGTTATTGAATTAGCTGCCTGTTTATTTAGTGTGAATGTTGTGTGTGTGTTTTGTTAGGGTTCGAAATGTATGTTGCATAGTGCTAGTAGGCTAAAAGCAGTGATCGATCTCCCTTTCCTTTGTAGCTTGCTAGGTCTGCTAGTTTCTGTTAGGACAACCTCATGTAGCGGGTTGGTTCTATCAGCATAGGTAGTTCACAACTTCTTCGCAGTCATATGAGCCTTTTACTCCTGTCGTTGCTTTTTGCTCAATGTCAGTAGAAGGTGGGCAGACTCTGAAATGCTTCTTGTTTTTTATTTACTGCTATTTGATCACAAGGGAACTATCGGAATTGTACCACCATTTCCTTGGTCTTCCAAAGGTAGCCTTTTTTCGTGTGTTGTGGTTCAAAAAGAGAAATTTCTTACGGTTGTAATCTAATTGAAGGAAGGAAGATAATTTATAATAGGTCTGGTGGAAGGAATTCTGGTTATATGATTAGGCAACCAAAGAGGTACATCACTTGTTTAATGCAACGATCTTTGGATGTTAATGGTGTTATTGAACCATCTTGTTGTATATTTGGTGAGATGTTGTGGTGTACATTGTGAGTGATTGAAATGTATGTTGGTTAGTGCTTACTGCTATTTGTTCGTAAAGGAACTATAGGAACTGTATCATCACTTCCTTGTAAGGCAGGAGCCGGGGACACATGCTCTTCAAAATGTAACCTTTTTTGTGTGTTGTGGTAAGTGGTAACCAAGAGAAAATTGTTACGTTTGTAATCCAGTTAAAGGAAGGAAGATAGTTGTTAATTGGCATGGCATATGCAAGAGGGATGGGGAGTCGTTTACCTACGTCAGATTTCCCTTTGGTAGTTTTTTAAATGGTGAGTACTCTCTTAAGTGTGCTCACGCAATTGGGGAGTGTGTTTTTTTTTTTTTTTTGAGTTGAGTTAGATAATAGGAAAATATTGTAATAGCCATCTGTTTTTCTTCTGTTGCATTTTTTCTTTTGATTCAACTACCAGTTTCACTAGATATTAGAACTCTGGGTTAGTGTTATTTGGAGGCCTTCAACCATCTTGCTGTTGCCTTATTTATCAAACACGGATGCTCCTTCCAGAGTGGAGATGGTGGGGAATCAGGAGAAAGAATTCCTTGGTGGTGAATCAGGAGAAAGAATATTCCCAATCTCTTAGCGGTTGCCACTTCCTGAGCTTTGTGGCATTCACTTATTCAACGATGATCACTCAAATGACGCATACATTTTTATTCGACTTTGTCGACATAATTATTTATCCTGCAAGTACACTCGAACTAGCATTATGCTATATGTTTTTTACCAGAGTTTGGTGTCATTCAACATTTTCTGTGCAGATATCCATCCAATAGTGTTGCCTTTGTAAACAATATGAAATCCAAATCAATGCCCAGCCCTAAATGGCATAGAGTGGTCTTCAAAATCAGTGGTACTGCATTGGCGGGCAATTGTCAAAGTATTGACCCCAAGGTACTCGTTTCTAGCCTATTTATGTCATATGAAATTGGTAAATGAATATTTGGTAAATGGGTCTTTGTTTACCTGTTGCCTTTTATCTGGCTATCGGGTTGGATATACATGCTGAACGGCATCCTTCTACTTTTAGGTGGCATCACAGATTGCTAGAGAAATATCAACAGCTTGCCGCCTTGGTGTAGAGGTAAGTGCCTGGATTTCCTGACATTTCTCAAGATGCAAATCCGTTGTTCAGTATTTCATACTAAAGATTTAATCAGCTCTTCGGATTCTGAGATTTTTAATTCAAGATATCTTGTAGGTGGCTATTGTTGTTGGAGGTCGTAACTTCTTTTGTGGAGACTCGTGGGTATCATCTACTGGTCTTGATAGACCTTCAGCATATCAAGTTGGGTAAAGTTCTTATTCTTAGCTTTTGCTACATCAAATCCAATTTGGGGTTTCGAGACTACCATGCTCTGAGATTTCCATGCTCTGACCATGCCTACTTCCACTTGTACCTCCAGCTGTGGATGTTAGATAATCTCAGTTTAGCAGCTTTAATCTTGTTTCTGAACTCAAGAATGCAAGACCTATGCCTCTTAGGCTGACTGCATTTATGAATGTTCTGCACAAAATTTGAATGCGATTACAAGACAGGAAGCAAAATAGAAGTTTCATCGTTGAGAATTCTTGGCTTGTGAATGCTCTATACGTTAAGGAAGGGAGTAATGTGAGGGCGACACTGATCTTGTCTACGACAGTTGGGCATGTAGGTTGTTGTAGTACACCAGTGATCAAGTGTTATGAACTTATGATTGTTTGCTTGATATCCTGCTGACTTTTATGGGCTTCAGTACTGCTCTTGGGCTGCTTTCTTGTTCTCTATTTCTAATTTGGTTGGTGCGTTGGATAAACACTTTTTGAATTCAGAGACACCACTAATACTAGAATTCCGAGAAGTTAATCGCTACATTCTCTATTTCTGCCATCTTCTTGTCTGTTTCTTAACATTTAGGGTACCCAGCTGATGAAAAAACGATGTTCACAGTGCCTCTAAAGATCTCTGTACTTTGATGTGCTATAAATCAAAACAAACGTATCATCACTTCCTTCGTACCATTTTGTTTACACTTTTTAGAAACCTAACTTTTTCAACGGGATATACATCAAAAGCATTCATGTTGGAATGAGAAGGTAGTGGTTACCTACAGTTCCACTTTGTGCTATGAAAAGCATTTGCATTTACCAAAGGAATTTGAATGGTTATATGGTTATATTGTTTACTTCAACTTTTCGAAGTGGGACGACATTTGGGAATTGCGAAATGGAGAGATGGACTTACTTGGGACAGCAAAAGTTTTCTGTTTTGAATTGGCTTTGGCTGGTTGTAGCTCTTGTGTTGACAATAGTACTCATCACCTATTGCTGGTCAGCTGCTGATTACGTTCGCGCTGAACATTTTTGGAAAATAATAGAGAACAGTCTGTGCTTACTTAAAGGCAATGAGTGTTCCTGTACTAATTAGGGCCGCACACAAGGTATTGCTCAAGCTCGGCTCGCTCAAAATTGGGTCAGCTCGAGCTCAATACGAGCCAGTTTTACATTTTTTATTAAGCTCGGACTCAGCTCACCAAGACTGGGTAAAACAAGTGGAGTTCTGGCGCAGGAGACATGAGTGAAGGGCGATTGGGCTCTCTACTTACATAGGATTCTTTAGATTCTTTATATTTCCCATTTGTGCTGAGCATATGGATGTGGAACTGAAGTACAAAATATGATCAATGATGGCATTTGTTGGCGAACATTTCATTTGCCAGTTATCCTTGTCCCACATCGAAAAAGTACTGGTTCAGGAGCATCCATTTCACCACCAATCCTTCCACTCGTTCGTAATGTATTCGTGATGGTCGCAGATGTTGGTAACACATGGCAGCTAATTTGTTGGTAGTCAAACTGGAGCCAAGAAATTTGTAACATGAATAATAATAGAAGATGATGTATCAATATGTGGCTAGGCTCGCAGCTCACTCTAGCTATTAGTAGCTGGGCTCCTTTGTTAAATGAGCTGAAGATTATGGCTCCAGCTTTTTTGTTACCTAGCGAGCTGAGGTCTAACCGAGTCAAGCCTTGAGCTACTCGTAAACAGCTCGGTATAGTTGTAGCCCTAGTACTGATGGTTGTCTTGTGTTGACTTCAAAATATTTAATTAGAGTCTTTAATTTGTCATCACTTGCCTCATGATCATGTACTGTTGGTTTTGTTAGCAGTATGATGGCAACAGTTATGAATTCTGTACTGCTTCAGTCGGAATTTGAGAAGCTGGGAGTTCAGACACGCGTGCAAAGTGCATTTCCAATGCCTGAGGTTGCTGAACCCTATTGCAGGCTACGAGCTATCCGTCATCTGGAGAAAGGAAGAGTCGTTATCTTTGGTGGTATTGGAGGTGGCACAGGGAATCCACTCTTCACTACTGATACAGCAGCAGCTCTGAGAGCTTCAGAAAGTACTACTAGTTATATCCTTTACTTTTTGTCAGGGTTTAGAATTTCATTTTCCCTATGGATTGATAATCATTTATAGAGATTTGATGTTCATTTAACCTGGTTCCAGCTCTATGCCTCTCCTTACTTGTTACCTTGCATACTGCATATCCAATAACTCTTGACTTGTTGAGAAATCACCAATACTTTTTTCTTATTTTACTAGGTGCCCAAATCTTTGGACATCCTCCCACCCATATATAGTTTTGGTTTCGATTTCTTTTTCTCGCTCCATTTTGGTTCATTTTCCAACCTCGAATTCAGTTAGTGCACATTGCACAATATGCTTTTATGTTTTGCCCTTATTCTTTTCTTCAAATTCTTTCGAAGCTGTGGGCTTATTTTGGAAGCAGTTTTTCATCTCAGTTTGTTGCAAATTTAGCATATTGGGAAGCATATCATGAATCTTGAAAGGAAGCATATGATGACACTGCATTATTTTTTGGCAGTAAATGCAGATGCAGTTCTTAAAGGTACAAATGTTGGTGGCATATACGATCACATTTCGTTCAGGGATGTAGTTTCTAGGGGTGTTACCCCCATGGACATGATGGCAATACAATACTGCGAAGAGAATGAAATTTCGGGTTAGCTTCAATACTTCACTTCTATTCATTCACTAGACCATTGTGTTCTTTATGTGATTCTACCTTTTTACTCTAAGCATTTATCCGTTCTTCTCTCTCTGCAGTTGTGGTCTTTAACCTGCTCGAGCCAGGGAACATTTCTAGAGCATTATGCGGTGAACCGGTTGGCACCTTGATTGACCAAACAGGAGCAATTAGTTGATGCGTTTTGGAACACCATGAATTCTAATGCTTTGAAGCCTGGTGCTGTCTTGATTGGGAGCGCCTCCAGTTTATTATCGGTAAACTATGGGATTCTGACAGCAAAATAACTTCTCGGATAGTTAATACATGACGAAGAGATGCCATTGTTACATAAATGAGTTGGGGAAGAAGCTTCGCTTCCGCTGTTTCCGTTGGATGGTAGAAGGTTGGATTTTGGCAGAACTTCTTAATGTTCAGTTCGCTAGACTGTTGTATTACTATTGGTTGCAGATGTAGTCTCCTTGTAAATTGTTGTGCTAGTGATTTTCTTAGTTTTACAAGTTGGGAGAAGAGGTGGTCCCCCGAAATGTAATCATAATGTATTTATAGCTGCCCTTTTAATTAAGTCAATAAGAAAAAGTTCAATGTTCAAAACACAAACTCTCTCTCTCTCTCTCTTTCTCTCTCTCTCTCTCTGTGTGATTAGTTATGGACATTGCCTTCTCTTTGAGGAATTTTAGCACCTGGCGTTAAACCAGGTACACATGGAGCTATATGAAGTTGCTGAGGAAGACTGTTCAACAGAAGGAGCACCAAACATATTATAGTAGTTTCTTCATTTTATATTTTTTTCCCTTCAAAATTCATGATCGCACTGCATCACTAAAGGTACCTGAGCACTCATGCCAAGGGATTTCTCTACACTTGGATTCCACCAGTACACCTCACCTCTTTATCCTAAATCAATAAAAAAAACCACCACTAAGTCTACATATTATACCAATTAGGGGGCGTTTCCGCTAACTAATAGTAAGTTATTAAAAATTTTATTGTTCAAAAATGTCAAGTTATTTTCACTAACTTATAAGTTGTAGATGGTATATAGATGGGTGAAAGAAAAAATAGAGGGAAAAATAGAAGAAAAAATGAAGAGGAAGAAATTAAGGGTTAGTGTGAACAACATGACAACACAATAACTTGTCAGTCAATATGTATCTATTAAAACTGAAACAGGATAACCCTTCTCCAAAATCACAAGTAAAGCCCTGATTTCAGGTACCAAAATATGCCTACCACACTGCACTCAGCTTCCAAAATACCTCAGCTCTTTTTATCTGGCCTGAAGCTTAAAGACAAAATGGCCATAGAGACAAAATGGCCATAGAGAGCGATGAACTCATCAGACAGCTGCCAGCTAGCTTTGCACTAGAATATGCAGACTACTAATACCGAGGAAAACGCACATAACGTTAACTAAGAAAGACCATGATATTGCAAACAAACTACTCTCATGGCATTTATACTTCTGAAACACAGATAAGAGTAGAAGAGAGCTCCTTCCAAACAAATACAGTACAAAGCTTTATTCAACACCAACCCAGATTACATGAATTCAGATCCAAACTACAACAATCATGAACCAGTCAAAGAATCTGTACACAAGTTAATCTTATTCCCAACATGAATGGCAATGTGCAACGTGCCCCAATGAATTACATAAGAAAAGAAAAAATGTAGAGAAGCGACTAAGGAACACCTGCAAACAGCTCTAAAAATGAATTATTCTCCGAGCATTTTTGTTTAGATCCTCGCCATTGTCGCAAAGTCAAATTGGTTCAGACTCGAGAACAAACTCTACATTCTCACTGTACATATTCCCGATGCCCATAAATATCAAGTGCCGTGCCGATATACATCCTCGGTGCTAATTCACTGAAATCCCTATCCCAAACAAGCCTTACCTACAAAACTGCATCCAATTCCTTCCTTGCAGAATGGATAACTATGGTCAAAAGTTTGTTGCTACCACTGGAATATCTAAAAATTAAGGGTTTTCATTCTGAGCGGAAATAACTGTCGTAAATAGAAAGACGATCAAAAGCATCAAAGTTCGCTTTGAGTCCAACAAACTGACTTCCCAATTGAGCACAACCAGCGTCGGGCCACCGACACCCTCTGTCTCGAGTGCGTAATGGGCATAACGATTCACAAACCTTACTAATTGGATTATTGGAATCCACCTCATCAATAACCGTTATAGAAACGGAAAGATCCGATTTGTCATCATTCTGCAACATGTTGCCATCTGATTCTCTTTTCGAAGGAGATTGAATAAGTTTGTGTGGTATCTCAGTTTGGTTGCTCTCAATGTTGACAGTACAATCGCCGCTGCCAGAGAAGTGAACCTTGCATCCCAGTGACTGTATCGCTCGCTTTATTGCTGCACTTTCCTTTGTTGCCCTTTTGGCCAAATTCATGGCTGAGCTGCTGATTTGTTTCTCATTTTGCAATGCTGCGCTCAAGGACTCTGTTGTAGCAGCAATTTCTTTAGCCTTCATTTCCGCCGCCTCTTTTGCCTGTTAGCATTTGCGAGCAACCCAGAAGCAAAATAATTATTGGGAAAAAGTACCATAATCATTTTATGCAAAAATATTTTCCAGAAATTTTATTTTCATGGTAAGATATCTTATACTAAAACAAACGGAGCCTTAACTAACATTTTATGTTCCATTTCATGAAACTGTTAGATTGCAACATACACGAATGGTGTATAAATTAAGGGTGTCAACCCAGAATTCAGGGAAAACTAAGATAAGAGTAAGTGAAGTTACGGAAAAATAGACAAAAAAACTCAAAACTCGGGATGACATTTATTATAATAACAGATGGAGTTGAGGGAGTGCAATCCTTGGATCAAATTCTTTGACTTAGTAGAGAATTGAACTCTTTAGCTGCCCTTGGCAGCGTGTAGGGCTTTCCGCGGTGGCCATTTTTGCATCAGGTGGGATTCCCTTAATGCCATGGGTCAATAATCACACACATGGTCATCCATAAAGTCATAAGCGATGGAGTCAGGAGGACATTATTGCTTATAATCAGAGAGGGAGGGAGAAGATGGCATATAGCAGGCAGAAGACACCATGAAATGCTAAGTCATTATTACCTTTTGCAGTTCGGAGAATTTCTTAGCGAGGCTCCTACATTGAGCTTCAACCTCCCCTGCTTGGGCTTCTGAAGGACAGGCCCATCGAAGATGGAATTGGGGCCATAGAGTTGGGGCTAAAGCTGCTGCAGGCGGCAATAGTGGTCCTTCATGTTTTGATGGCTCATAAAAGAGGTTAAAGTGTACATGAGAACTTCCCTCCGAAGCCCGCAGATCAGCCAAATACATCCATAAGCATCCACTTGTATCAAAAATGTCAGATTGCTGTCTTTCCTTCTCACTGAAATTTAAACAACCAAGCATTCAGAAAAGGTACTTATATCGTTTCATAGAAGTGGAGAACATGTTTGAACGTCCTCCCTTGTATGTTCAATGTTGCACTATGAGTTCCTAAATGCAAAACAAGATGTAGATTTTATGAGACAGATAATCTTCCTAGTTCCTAATCGACTATCAAATACACAACATATGTAAAGGTTCTAAATCATTTCCCTAAGCCATTTATCTTGTTAAAACTACGGTTATCAACAAAACCATGACAATTTATGGAAACTTCAAAAGAATGCCAGATAACAGGGAAATGCAGCAAAAAACCTTGCCACGTAATAAAGCAGGCATACGCCACATACCTATCCTAATATTCTGGCTGAGAGTTCCAGTTCTACAAATAATTTCCCCCTCCCTCCCTCTCTAAAAACTGAACTTCAGACTACATAACACAGCCTACCATGAAGATATGTTCAGAAAAACATCAACAATGTTCATTATGCATTGTGCATATTACAAAGAACCAAAGTCCAAAGGTAATATAGTTTCACCTGGGCCAAGTTGGCTTCCAATGTGATGCCAACAAGGTCCGTAGTAAAGGCACAACGACTAAATGAAGGCCGCAGCATCACAAGAGCTCGTCTTCCATAATTTCAGGAATTGTTGTTTCCCAAACTTTTTCTCATCTTTGGGGACCTTTCATTAGAATTCGACACCAGTTGAAGTTCTAAACATTTTTCACCAATAAAAGAAGCAACAAGATTTTGTGGAATTCCAAATACACTCGATGATATATTCAGGAAGGGATGATTTTGCTTCTCGTGTTTTGTGAAAAGCTGAAAGACAGATGAGTTCCAGAAAGCAAAAATAATGCTCGAGGAAATACTCATTTATCTGTTGTCCATATAGAAGAGTTCTGACCTGTGAACCATATTTGAAAAAACAAATATAAAACTTCCACCTTGGGCTACCTTAGTAGGTTGCTCTAACTCGATGGATAGAAGTAACTATAAGGCAGTGTTCTAAATGGCGGCCGCCGAGGCCGCCTAGGCGCTTGGAGGTGCCCTACTGCCACGCCAATGCCCCTTGGCGTTTGATTTAGTGCCCAGGGAGGTTTGGGGTGTTTGGCGGCCGCCTAGGCGGGGCTTGGCGGCGTCATCAACGTCTTTGGAGGCCTTTGGCGGCCTAAAATGTATAGTATTAAACTAATGGAGATCAAGTTTTGGAAGGGTAATGGAGGAGAAGAGTTAAAGGAAGGAGATGAACTTTGAACTTGGCATTAGGGATCTCCGATCTCGTTTATTTCTACTGATTGTCTTATTCAACTTATTTGCTAGTTGCTACTACTTAATTTCATTTGGGTTTGTACATTAAACTTTGCATTATGGCTATGTAGAACTTTGAACTTGCATTATGGATACATAGAATATAGTTTGATTGGATAATGGTTTGTTAAAAAAAAAAAAAAAAACGCCGAATTGCTTGGTGCCGCCTAGGCGGCTTGGCGCTTGGAGGTGGGTCTCCACCCTACTAGCGCCAAGCCCCATTTAGAACATTGCTATAAGGGACGTCATTGTTAGAATAATT
This sequence comes from Rhododendron vialii, assembly GCF_030253575.1. NCBI lineage: Eukaryota > Viridiplantae > Streptophyta > Magnoliopsida > Ericales > Ericaceae > Rhododendron > Rhododendron vialii. Next base: position 14,072,037 of record NC_080559.1, on the reverse strand, counting down.
TACTTGGTAACAGACACCACAAGCTGGTAACACGGAATTGTTCAAGACTAATGCACACCATAAGAACTCGAGAAAATAAGATTGGTCAATTTAACTTGAAAAATTCATTCACAATACGGGATGCACCCAAAATGAGAATCCAAAAGATGGGGCATATTTATGGTCCTCTCACCATCACACCCAACCTAATTGTTATCTGAGCATAGCAACAAATAGACAGCCGTTTGTGTGTGTGTGTGTCTGATAAGCAACAAGACAATTGCACAAGAGAACATGCCAAGGGGCCCAACCCATGTACAATCAAGAAGGGAAATGAAGTTTTCTATCATGTATTTTAATTCGTATAACCTTTGAAGAACATTTTGAACTCCATTGTTTGGCAAGAAAAACAGTATCAATCATGGTTAAAAATCTTTAGATCAATATATTTGACCATCCTTCAATCTCTCATCATATATATGGTTATGTAATGGTAAAACTCCATTTATGTGGAGACCAAAATAAGATTTATTTTGCTTTACAATGACTAGTCCATTTATACTCACGGTATCTCACCTGTCGTAATCAAAATTTAAAGGGGAAGTAATGACAATGAATCAAACTTCACCTAGCCAATGCTACAGAAGGCATATATACCTGTTGCACAAGAAGTTTCCAAAGCGACAAGAGAGCACACAGTCCAAGAAATCCACCAGAAAAGCCTGCAAGATGATTATAAAATCACGAGCTGTTGCTCAACAGTCCACAATCAGGATGATGTAGCCAAAAACAATTTACAACCCAAATTATTCTGTTTACATACAGCAAGTTAAGGTTTGCATAAGACAAACCATATGTATTAGATATGAAAAGTACCATACCGAGGAGAATTCGAATGCAAAAGGATACATCCGCAGCAGCTGTGAAACACAATCAACCCACTGCAGACATAAAAATACCAACCCTTACTGTTTAGCCACTATATTACGGAAGAAACACAATCTGAATTTGAAAGACATGCATTCCCCTCAAACAGACCAAAAAAAAAAAAAAATCAAAGAATGGTCATTTTGGTGAAAAAAATTAGTTAAAAAAACACCACATGCTGGAAAGTAAGCATGCAAATTACTTCTCTTCTGAAGTTACAAAATTGCACATACACAGCTAAGAGGTCCTGGGTTAGATTTCTTAAGCCAGTAGAACTTCAAGTACCTGATACAAACAACTAACATTTTTACCTCCAAGGTCAACACATTGGTCTGTTAAATCAAGCTAAATTTTGCCTCATTCAACTCTCACTTAAGACAAGTAACACAAATGAACTCTTACGATTCCTTTTTAAGTGTACGGAGTCTCAGAGGGGGTATTGGGTTTGAACTTGCTGTTATGGAATAAACCCTTTTTCATATGGATACGTTGAACACATTCTGCATCCAAACGTGTGCCATTTGAAGGTTAGCTCAGTAACGGTTAATGTCCTTTTCCAAGCTTCTCGTAAAATGGTTCGGACCAATGACCCCATCTAACTATTTAGCACGACCTATGAACTGCAGCTCTAGGACACTCACTTAGATGCTCACCACACTTGGTCTTACTTTAGTATCTTCACCCCAAAATCAAGAAACCAAAATAACTTTGAAAAGGGCACTGTACTCTGCACCTTGTGGTGTAATTTATCATGGTGCACAGCCATTACTTATATGTCACTACTTGCATAAAGGAAAAGAAATTGTACATATTATTGTTATGCGGTGGCAGCGAACCCTAGAAATTCTTTCCAACACGTCTTCACCAACTTTATTACTCCTCCGCCCCGCAAAGATGGTCCAGTATTCCATTTTGGGATGTCCCAGAAATATTGTCCTTTTTGAAAAGTTTCCAAAACAGTAATGCAACATTCCCCTTTTGCAGAAACATTCCATCGAGAGAAAAATTGGAAAGTTAACAAAAGTATAATGTAATAATTATGTTCCCTTAAATAGTTGGTTCCCAGTAAGGGCCCAACAAAATGGCAGGGAGGGATTACTTTGTTTATTTTAATCATATGTTCAAAAACAAAATCATTTGTCTCAAATTAATTTAAGAACCAATTGAACTTACCGTAATTTGCCATTTAGTCTCTGCAGAACGATTCTCAGAAGTGGCTACTATTCTCTAGAGTAGTGGTTACTTCTCAGTTTCATACATAAATTTTGATACAGAAAGAACACGAACAATATGCGAACCTGCAAAAATATGGGAGAGTAGTTGTTCGAATTTTGTCCATGAGAAGAACTTTGAGCTTGAGATGTGGACGATCCTGATGATTGACGCATGGGTGATGATGGGAAACTACCAGTTGAAGACTGCCTAGATAATTCATAAAGCATGCTACCACCACCGGATGAAGTTGGCATCCCCATGCGATCTGCAAATGGATGACCAAATGCAAGCCAGTCCTTTTCCACTAATGCCTGTAAAAAAGAAGAATTAAAACAACCCAGGTTGTATCCAATTCAGTGAAAACAAGTAGCATACTAGGGATTGCAATCCTAAATCACGGATCCAACATGGCAGCCTCATACCAAGACAAACCATCACAGGAATTTCTCCTACTAGTTTTCTGTCACGAGTGCCAATTTTCAGTCTCAAACAGCCACAGAAAATACTACACACTGCTTTTGATTCATGGTTTCCAATCACTAAGAAAACCATCTAGTTTTCTCCTAACAAGCCACCGCTTAAATATGAAGGCAGAGAAGAAACATAGACTTGACATAAAATGGGAAAACAGAAAAGATCCTTTAGACTGGTCCGCACCTGAAACCCCTTAAAAGTCCGGTAATATGGATCTAGCAACAAATTTGCAAGGGAGATCAATTGAGTTGTTCTGTCCCATCCATCACTGCAAAGTAGAAGACCGCATCATTTAACAAAATAGAAAATGCCCTTTCATATGACTCTAGCACATTAACCTCAAAGCAAATGAAAAGAACAGCCCGCCGGTGTAGCTCGACAGTTTAAGGCTAGTTGCACAAAGCGAGAGTTGGAGCGCGGGCGGGGGAGCGAAGGATAATAGAATCTCCTTGTTTGGGAGTGCCAAGGGAGCTTTTACGAAAAATTTATGAAATTATAAATCCATTAATTTAGTCTTACATAGATCCCAAGCTCAGCAAAACCACCATATTAATAAATTATCAATCATAGAAGCGCATTGTTTAGGTGTTCCTTGCAACCAAGAATTGGAGTTGATTGCCAATTTTTTCCTGAAATGTAAGTAAATCTTATGTTAATACTAAGAACTTGAATTAATCTTTCCCAGCATTTTGTCGATATTAAGTAAATGTTTCTCTCTCTTGCTTCATAACTCCTCTCTTTTCCTTATGGGATTTTATGCTTGAGAGGTACTATCCTAGGCAGTGTTGTCAAAATCGTACGCTACGCGATACGTATCGTATCGTATGTAAATCTATACGTATTGACCATCAAACCGTATTTGAACAGAAATCGTATGCTACGCTGGGAGTATCGTATGAGTCGATACGTATCGGATACAAGGTGGTATCGTACGATTCTCGAACACAGTAAAAACTTACCTTTTTAAACCCCCGATTCAACTTTAATCTCATACGGGCCATACCCAAACTCTTTTACCCACCGAGATACACCATGGACAACTCCTAAGCCCTAGTCGACTCCACTCTCCGACGAGTCTCTGATGCAATCGACGGTGAAAGGATTCCTCTCTCTGACTGCTACTCTCCGATCTCTGAAAGCTTTGCTCTTTTCGTCGACTGAGAGGTATGGTTTTGGTCCGATCTCTGAAACTGTGCTCCTTTCATAAATCTGATCCTCTTTGAGACTTGAGAGGTTCAGTGCTCTGTTTTCTTTATTTTTGGGTAAAGTCGGTGCTCTACTGCTCTGTTTTTGTTGCTTTCTATAGTAGTGGGTGTGTAACATATATATGTATACACACAGTAGCAGCAGATAGCACCGACCCTTTATGGCTTTATATATATACACATATATATGTATATATATACACAGTCCGTCTCCCGTAAGGACCACCTCATTTTAATAAAATACAGACCTCCCTTTGCCGATTGAATTTCGATGATCCGAGCCGCTCAATGTGTTCAGAACTTGATTTTAAGGGCACCCGCGAGAAATCAGCAAAAAAAATGACCGGGAAGGGCTTCATCCGAGCAGTTTTTGTTTGTTTTTATCGAACGGTTCAAACAAAAACTGCTCGGATGAAGCCCTTCCCGGTCATTTTTTTCGCCGATTTCTCGCGGGTACCCTTAAAATCACGTTCTGAACACATTGAGCGGCTCGGATCATCAAAATTCGATCGGAAAATGGGAGAAATGAGGAGGTCTGTATATATATATCTATATATATATAGATATATATATATATATCTATATGTATGTATATATATACAGTAAAAGTCCACATATATGTATATATATACAGTAAAAGCCCACTGAGTGGGGTTTTATGTTTGACTCCATTATTCATGTTCACCTACCAGTCTACCATCGACCTTTTTTCTCTGTTTTCAAATCTCTTTCTTTGGACCACTACCCCATTAAAATAAGTGAAGCATGTCCCTTTCTCATTCCACTAAGAGACAACAAAAACAGAGCACTGTATTTGTTTTTTTTTTTTTTGATAATCACAATCCACAGAGCACTGTATTTTATTACCCCAATATCCCATAACTTTCTTTTACAGTTTTAAATATTTTTTATGCAATTTTTGTAATGTTTTGTAGTGTTATGGCTCCACCAAAAAAGAAAATTAAGAATGCGGTAGATCCCACATGGAACCACTGTGTACGTGCTACTGAGCTAGCAGATCCTGAAGCTGTTGATAACACTAGACTAAAACTAGTGTGCAATTATTGTGGTAAGACATTGTCTGGTGGTGTGAGTAGAATGAAGCATCACTTAGCTCGTACCCATCATAATGCAAAACCTTGTGAAAAAGTTCCAAAAGATGTTACAAATATGTTTCTAAAAATATAAGGAGAGTTGAAACAAAGAAATTGCATTGAGCAAGATGATGTGGATTGCTTTGACGAGGTGGAAAATGTGATATCTAAAAGAGGAAGTATGGATCAATATGTGAGCAAAACAAAGGCGAAACAAGTCACTTTGCCTTCTATGTTGAAAGATCGAACAAAACCATGTGTTGACATATGTAGAATGATATATGCAGAGGCTTTGCCCTTTAGCTTGGTTAAGAGTTCATGGTTTCACACCGCCGTACAATCAATCGGGGAATACGGCAAGGGCTTGAAACCTCCTTCATATCATGAGGTTAGAGTCACATTCTTGAAGAAAGAGGTTGATAATGTTCATTCAACTTTAGACAAGTACAAAAGTGAGTGGAAGAAAACAGGTTGTTCTTTAATGTCGAATGGATGGCAAGATGGGTGTGGACGTTCTATCACTAATTTCCTTGTTAATAGTCCAAAGGGAACCGTTTTCCTAAAATCATTAGATACCTCCTCAATTATCAAGAATGGTGTTGCTTTGTTTGAGTTGCTTGATAATTTTGTTGACGAAATTGGTGAAGAAAATGTAATACAAGAAGTCACCGATAGTGCATCCGCTTTTGTCCTTGCTAGTGAGTTGCTAATGGACAAGAGGAAAAAACTTATTTGGTCTCCATGTGCTGCTCGTTGCATTGATTTGATGCTTAAAGATATTGGTAGGCTACCGGTGCATCATGACACAATCACCAAAGCAAAGACACTCACTGTTTATATCTACCAACATACTTGGGTGCTTAATCTGATGAGGAAGCATACAAAGAATCATAACTTAGCAAGGCCCGCCGTGACAAGGTTTGCCACTGCTTACCTCACTTTGAAAAGTATCTTAACTCAAAGAAATGGGCTTAGAGCCATGTTTACTTCTTCGGCTTGGTGTAAGAGTTCTTATGCCAAGACTCGTAATGGGTTAGATGTCCAACAAATAGTGTTGGAAGCAAAGTTTTGGAATGCAATTAGGTATTGCTTGAAGGGTGTACTTCCCTTGGTTAAAGTCCTAAGACTAGTTGATGGTGATGCAAAGCCCGCCATGGGTTATATTTATGAAGCAATGGATAGGGCAAAGGAACAAATTGAAAAAATTTCAACAAAGTGAAAAGAAGATATGCTGCGATTTGGAAGATTGTTGATGAGCGTTGGGCATTGCAACTTCATCGACCTCTTCATGCGGCGGCTTATTTTCTTAATCCTAGGTAACATTTAATCTGTCAATAATGAAATCATTTCTTCTTGTGACTTTCTATCGTGAATGTTAGTTTCAATGTTCATTTTAGGTTTCATTATGATGCTTCATTTGAGGCGGATGAGGAAGTTAGATTGGGATTGTACACGGTCATAGAAAGGATGTATCCGGGTATCAAAGCAAGATTAAAACTTGATGCCCAAATGGACAAATTCCATAACGCAGTTGGTATGTTTGGCATTGATATGGCCGTTATAACTAGAGAGAAGAAACAACCCCGTATTAACTCTCATCTTAACAATGTTTGTCAATGTTTCTTTCTTGCACTAATTTGGCTCTCTCTTTTTAGGACTATGGTGGGAGAGCTATGGAGGTAGTTGCAAAGAACTCCAAGAGTTAGCCACAAGAGTTCTATCCCTCACATGTAGTGCTACAGGGTGTGAAAGAAATTGGAGTACCTTTCAACACATCCATTCAAAGAAGAGGAACCGGTTAGAAGCACAAAGATTGAATGCATTAGTCTTTGTCAAGTACAATCTCACTTTGGAGTTTAGGCAAACGAAACGAGAGGAGAATGGTGATGCTTACGATCCTATTTTTCTCTCCGACATGGAATCCGATGACAAATGAATTACCGAAAGAGAAGATCCATGCTTACCGCTAGACCCTTCATGGATGGATATGAATGAGTGCTTTGAAGTTAATGAAGGAGAAACTAGTAAAAAAGGACGTAGAGGTATATTTCATGGGATGCAATCTTTATTTTCTTTCAAATAATTATATTTATGTACATGTAAATGCAATAGTTAATTGGTTATTGCTTCCATTTTTATAGGACCAAGAAACCTTCAAAATGACAGAAAAGGCAAAAGGAAGTTCGTTAGAGAAGAGGATGAGGTTGAAATTATTGATGCTGATGTAGAGGAAGAAATAGAGGAAGAAGAAGAAGAATATATCGGTGATGATGGGGTGGTGCTTGGGATGACCTTGAAGATGATGATGATCTTTACGACATTGCCGTGAGAGAGGAATAGGAGATTTGAGCAAAAAGACAAACTTGATATGTTTGGTTTACTTGTTACTTTTGACTTTTGAGCTTTTAAGTTAGCATATTAGTAGTAAATGGTTATAAACCATGCAATTAAGGTGGATAGAGGATGTAAGTCTCTAATACTTGATCTTTTGGTACACCTTACTCTTTTGGAACACTTTAGATGGCCTAAGATGTGTTATTTTGCATCCTAAATACTTTTCTTTTTCATATGTCCTATCAATTTGTAGTTTATTGCAATGTATTTATGATTAATTAGTGTAAATTAACTTTTGTTACCGTATCTTACGATACTCGATACGTATCCCGATACATACGAAAAATCATAAAATCAATACACGATACGTATCCCGATTTGAAAACCTTGATCCTAGGTCTGAACGCGTTCCTTTCTCGATGGGAGGGCATGAGCGAGGTTCTGGGATGGATTTGTCTATCTGACAAAAAGATCCTGGAACTGAGGTTTAACCTTGTCAAAAAAGGTTTAACCTTGTCAGCACATCAATCGTAAACTAAGAGGCCTTACGTTCAACTCCTATTGCCAAGCTCTATCTTACCTAGTGTGCTGGTCTTGTGAACCGGTTCTGGCGATCATAGGTTTACCATGCCAAGTGGGTCCAATGTGAACCAATAAAGGCAAATTCCCAAGTTACAAAAAATCTAAAAAGAAGAGAAAGTAATAAGCAGAACAAAAGACTTGAGGTTGTGGGTTGTTATCTCGAATGCATCATGCCAATACTTATAGAGAACATTTTCTTACATGTAAAGGGAATAATATCTAAATGACAACAATGATTAACATCCAGAGGGATCAACCCATATTTTCGTTATTCCTTTTCTCATGTCGAAGAAAACCACAAGATAGTACACGAACCAAGTTCACCTACACGAGAGCTAAGAAGCACGAACACTCCTCCGAGCCCCACGAATCCATATCCCAGAAGTGTCAGACAGACACGCTCCAACACGTCCCCGATTATTTAAATCTGAGTCTGACACCTTTCAGACACGCCATACACACATAGGATTTGTCATGGGTCAAAATAAAATTTTTATAACATAAAACGGGGTCAAAAACTGTTATATTTTAAACCTAAACAAAATTAAAAAATCATACTATAGACATAAATTTTGAACCGTAGAATTTACCCACACTTCGAAATCTATATCTCAAATATCCACTGCTCAAGCGAACAGTGTTGATTTTTTATATGTAGGCTCCTATTTCCGATTTGGATTTCAAATCGTTAATTACATACTACAAAAGTAAAACCTCCGATTAATGAAGAATAAAGAACATGAAACAGACTAGAACTATTTGATTTTATTGATGATTGGGGTTTAAAACCCTTGTTTACATCAAAACAGAGAATATTTGATACATTTAGAGGGATTGGAACTCTTTACCTATCACTTGGTATGCTTACTCTTACTGATCTTCGAAGTTTGCTGAAGATTGCAGGTGGTAGTGAGCGAGTAGGTTTTGCTTGGTGGTTGTCAATTGCAATGGTTTTGCTTGAATGGAGTATATCTTCTCTCTCTGTATATTTTCTAAGTTGAGGGAGAAGAGGTATGTATAGCTTTTGTGTTTGGGCGGAGAGTATGATGGTGAAGAGTTGAGAGATAAATGAGAGGTCTGACGTCTTGAGATAGATGAGAGAGATGTTAGGTCTAGATGAGAGATATAGATTAGGGATCCCTTCCTTTGATGATGGATCTCATATTTATAGGGGCTTCCTTCATCAGATGCTTGGCCGCCAAATAATTCCTTTGGATTTGAATAGTTGTTGCCAGAGGATAGGATGATATCATATCTTCTCAGTCTCTTTAAATGTTGAATGTTGGTTGCATCAGATGACATTCATCTTGTAATATTCTTCTGCTTCCACATGAGTATTTCTTGGGCTCTACGTACCAATTTGAGACTACGTGAACCCATATTTGGTTTGTAGGCCCTTTTTGCAGGGCCTACATGGTTCAACCGAATATTTGATTTGTAGGCCTTGCGAGATATGGGCTTACATGGTTCAACTGATTTGATTTGTAGCCCTGCTACTTCTTCCGCAGGCTCATATATTTGTTAGGCTTGTCGGGCCATCATGTGTTCGTTGATTCGCGGGCTCGCTGGGTCAACATGTTTTTAGGCTCTTTATTTGTCTTTTAGTCTGCAAGCCCCCCCAACATATGATATATTGATAATACTCATCAATCTTTGGTTGAAATTTATGTGCCAACACATACTTAGTAACTTAGGGCAAAAGTGTAACATATACTAAACAATGAACAAAAAACAAAAAACACAGTGTTTCATTCTCTGGTATGAAACAGAGCTACACCCAAAAAAGACCTACGTTGTATATACATGTGTGTTGTGTGTGTTAAGGGTATATTCATAATTCCATCACTTTGGTTTGGTTTGGGTAACAACTAAAACATAACTGAACGGAACCCAAGCAGGTAACCCTTGACCTCTACCATAACCGTACCCACGAGGAAACAATCAGCTACGATTCAGGAAAAGCAGAGTTCGGGTATCCATTGGGGCGGGGTAAATTGCCATCCCTATGGGGGTCGCTTGGTTAAAAAAGCGATAACTACAAATTCTTCCATCTGAGGGCCAAGTTACTGTAGAAGTGGGTGATATTCCATACATGAGATAGCAGCTTTACAGGCAACAACTCACCCTAAGAACCCCAAAAAAGTGGTTGAAGTAAATGCGAGATGGGGAGAAGACTGTTCAAACTTCGAACTTGTCCCACATTGGTTAACTATCACCTCAACAAACAAGTTTTTTGTTTCTAGTCAATTGCTTAACATTGGTATCCGAGTTTGCACTCCTTTCACTACGTTCAATGAATTGATATATAGTACGTGTGGAATGAAGGTAAGAAAAGAAGGGATGATTAGTTTCTAATTAAATCTCACCAATTTTATTGAGAAATGGCATAAGGCTTTTACATTGTATCATTTCTCTTCCTTTCTAACTATTTTGTTTCTTTCCTCACAATGCAAACAAGTAACGGGTTTCCCTATCTCATAAAATCCTCAAACCAAACGGGCTAATAATCACAGATAAATAAAAAACAACATATGCCTTCTCAAGGATTTGAAAGTCAAAACATGTCTATTAAATGCACAAAGTTTCGTCTGAGATATTATAGCCTAAATTCAGGAGACTTTGGAGTTAGTGCTCAAACTCCACTATTATAAAGGGGATTTGACAAATCTTCTGAAAAAAGAAAGAAAGAAAAGAAGAATGATGTGACGATACATGTTTGCTATGCACCATGCTCATCACCCTCACCTCAACGCCACTACAGGTATGACTGCAACTTATTCTGTAGCACATTGTTTGGTCCTCTGTCCACCCATAATAGCTTAAAGTCTTTTGCAATATTAATAATGTATTTTGTTTTTGAAATGAGCGACATGAATAATATTAAAACTCATGAATCAGTCACGATAATGGTAAGAATGTAAATGTCATGCCATATATTTAGACCACAAATTCATATAGTTTCCATATTAGTAATGGCTATAATTATTAATTTTGCCCATCGCAAGCATGCACTTGTATCCAATTATCAGTATAGTTAACAAGATGAAGACAAAAGGACTTCTGACCTGCAATGAACAAGCACTGATGCTGATTCCAAAGCAATACGTGCTGCAATCCAAGTAGAACCAGCCAAAACATTCTGAACATGTATTAACCAACCGGTGTCTCCCAGTGTTGATACAGAAGCAGACATACTGCTGAGATTACCTCCACCCCAAGTCCACCCACCATGTCTCTGTGATGACCAAAGAAACATTTTAGTCATGCTAGCATTAGACAGAAAAGCCATGAAGGTAAATTCAACTTCAGAGTGTTGTGAATTTCTATCAGATAACAATCCCGCTTAATATCACATGCATTCAATGGGGCATTATGTTGGGACCATCCAGGTCCAAATCAAGCACAAAGATAGCCTTTTGAGGTTTCGTTTAGCCTTTTCTTAATGACGAGGACGTCCAGGCTTTGCCCCAACTAATCTGTTGGATACATGTACGGCTCCATCACGCATACACTACGTAACTACCCAGCCTAACAGCCCCTTTGGATGGAGTGATTTCATGAGAAAATAAAGGAACGGGTTGTGGCTTCTTAAGAAATTACTCATTTGGATTGAACATTTTGGTGAGAAATGGAGAGAAAAGTAAAAAAAAAAGAAGAAAGAAATGTTTTGATTGGCCCTTCCCCTTTCTCACCCAATCACACCAAAAATGGTGAGATTTGAAGAGAAAGGGCCCTTTCTTTTCTCCTCCTTTCTCACCATCCAAAGGGGGTGTAAGTGTGATAAATCAATCTTAACTTTGAATTACTACAATTGAAAATTTTCCTTAAAATTCGGATACTGCTGTCAGATTCAAAATGATATTTATTGTTAACAGGAATTTTTGGATATTTTTTCTCCGAAAACGAAACTCTGACAACGTAACCAATCAGAGACTGAATACAGATGAGCCAGATTTTCTTTTTAAGCAAACGTATGAATTGTCGGTGGATATTTCTCTTTTAAACTATGGGTTTCAGTAAATTTTTATAGATGTGTGATATCAAAGGCCTGTGGTGATTCTAAAATAACTCGTCATGTCATGGATTCAATCCCTTCAAATTTGGGTCGTGACATTAAGCCTTGACCGTGATCAACATCAAGGGGGAACAAGAAATGGAATTAACTCTCTCCATTTGAACCTGAGACAAAGTAAAGCCCTGGACAGCCTTTCTAAGTATTGCCTCCAAGATGCTTCTTAAGAGTATCGTTTCCCCCGTGGGGCAACTCATACCCGCATAAAATATATCAACTTTCAAACTTAGACTCACGCAAAAAAGATAATTACCTACATGTCCCTACATCAGCACTTCACATATTTTTCAAGACCAAACAGGACACGGTTGAGTGTATTGCATATAATGTACTACGATAGAATATCAGTTACTATAAAGAATATCATATAAGAAATATGGAAATAGGTAAAAAAAGTCACAGGAGTAGCATCTTTCTAAACAATGCAAAATTACCAAGAATGACGACATTCCATCTGATGAAGTTGCACCATGAGTATCTAAATAGTCTCTAAGCCGAAAAAGACTATCCCTCATTGCATGTATATTCTCTATTCCAAAGAAAACTATCTGGAAACAAATTATATAAGAACATTAAGTGAGGTCAGAAAATTACAAAAGTCTACTATCCTCAAGGGGGAATGCGCAACTGCACAACTCTATTTTACCAACCTCGGACTGAAAGTAATTAGAAGATGACTCTGAACCACCACCCATTGCCCCATTTGCCAAGGCATTTTTCCGAGGTCTTGCATCTGCTATATAGAGCTTCCTACAAAACCAAGATTGCATTTTCTCAGCCCACAATACCACAATTATAGATACTTTTAAGGCACTCCACCTTATAACATTTAGCATGCGGTTACAATAACACGGATTAGTTTTCTTCAGGAGGCACAAAATCACTAACTGCAGAAGCAACTTTAACATCCAAATCTTGTTGGAGCTTATGCAGGGACTAGATGAAGCTGGTTGCAATGCAACTAGGACACAATGGGACGTTTTAGTCATAATGGGGAGTTTTGGCAAGCAATAAAACCTTGAGCGACAAATATAATGCGGGAGGTAAGATAATCAACTTTAAAAAGAAAAGAACGAAGGAAAACAAGAAAGAAACAGCAAAAAAAGACAAAAATGTATGCCGAAGAAAGAACAAAACAGAGGACAAAGCAAGGTGTAGCAAAGAAGAAAGTAAAAAGAGAAAGCACAGGTTTACCTCCGTGGCTGCTTTGGACCAGTAAGGTGAGTGCAAAGTGAAGCAACTAGTTTTTCATCAGCATTGCTGCATAAAAACGAATAGAAATAGATTAAGGCCCATTCATAGTGCATGTAAGAAAATAAATCAATCTGTCCAGGCGTTCAGCTGAGAATTCATTTAACAAAAGGAAGTTTTTTTAACTAGAACACAGCATTACCTCCTCATATTCATCATGAGACCAACAAGAGGTTGGGATGACCGTGCGAGAACAGCTCCGTTTCCTGCAACAAAACATAAACCCATCAGCATGAAGGTTAGCACAAGCAAGGGCCATTAACCATTTGACTCCAATTAATACCTGGATGACACCATGAAATCACAGGCAATCGACACCGTGCACGGAATGTGGAAGCCTGGAGCACTTCTTCATCACTAGCATAAGTGGCCAACAAAGCATTATTAAGTAGACAAATCTAGATAGAGATGAGTATTTTCATAGCGTTTAGACATTTGCAAGTGAAACAAAAAGTATGGATTTCCAAATGCCTCACCTAATGCATTTGGGGACAAGCAAGGCAAACGGATAAGTAGGGCACATTGTATAAGTTGAATTCACTGCACTAATTCTCCACCATTCATTAGACACTGTGTAGGACCCATCTTCAATACTGCTAGCTGATGCGTTACAAGAAACCTTTCCCAGAAGCCTAAAGTACTCATTTAGTAACCGCACAGTTGGGTTGTTGTTACTGAATCTAGAAGGACGAGAACTGACGGCATAGAGATCCCAGAGTCTTACAGGCCTCGTACACCTCAACAATGCATCAAATACAGCACGTCTCTGTCAAGTTTAGAATTTTACCACATCAGTGCCACCACGTGCAGGCAGCAATAAGCGGCACAAACATTGGACTATCTAACATCTAAAGACAAACAATTAATCATTATGAAACATTTCCAGTGCAGGCATCTACAATGATCATTGAATTGTGACAAAATTAGATGAAGTTTGATGCTTTTGAAAGGAGTGTCGGAGAAAATACACATTTGCGTGCATAACGCACCAAGTTATATGAGTCACTGAGTCAGAGTGAGAAGTGATAAAAAATTTCACAGAATATACAGTTTCAAAGAATGCGTGTCTTCAAAAATAAGCTTCAAACTGCCTTACAATTCCTTATATAGGCACTTTTTAACTACCAACTGTTCAGGCCATCTACAAGTGCTTTACTGGTTGACTAGGTCAAACAAATTCCAACCTCTAAATAACTATCCTAGGGTTTTGTAATTCATCTTTAAGTCATCACTATAATTAGACCATTGAGAAAAAGTAATACGCATGTCTACATCAGTATAAGAAAAAAATCACCTTCAGAAAATTAATGCAAGTTACATGTGTATGTCGTAGTTAAGACAGAACATCCATGCTTTCTTTTCTACTTCCACTTTTGGGGGGCAATACTAATTTTGGAAGGACATATCTAGGGTCCCCAAGAGTTCCCCGATTTATACAACTAAAGGAGGTGACTGGTTCCCTAATTTATACAGCTAAAGGAGGTGAATGGCGTTACAAAGACGAGGTTGCAGTTGTGAGCTTATGCAAGCTTTTCTTCCTCGTTTCTCTTACAAAAAAAAAAAAAAACCCCTGCTATTGATGATGGTAACACTGTGAAACAAAGTCCTGCATCACCTAGGGTGTCTCTCACCTCCATGTGGCACGTGCTGCCAAGTACGCACTCTACGCATGAAGGAAGTTTTGAAGCGAAGTCCCACATTGCCTGGGTCCAAACTAATACGAAGTGTATAAGCATGAGCCAGGGCACCCTCACTTCAATAGCTAGCTTTTGGGGCTGAGTTCTCCTAGACCGTGTAACAAACACAACTTTTTTTTGTCCAAATAGGGGGTCTAAGTGGTTACAGATTCATCACAAATCAAAAACCAAAACTCAAAGTCAATAATCAAGATATTATACTAATCGAAAAAAGGGCTCAAGTCAACATCATCAGCCTACACCATCTCATTGATATAACGTACGCATCGAAATAAACAAATAAAGTTCCAATGATAACAATTGACCTGCTTTGTCCGTGGGCGAAAGCCGAAGACAATTATTCTCATATCCTTGCCTGCACAACATAATAGGAAAGGTGAGTCAATCTCTGCATCCCCAACTAATAACTTTAAGAATGATGAGGATGAAGACTATGATGAACTCAATGGTATTTTTAAATTCATGGCATATCATGCCAACTACATATATGAATCACATGCAACCAAGGGTGTCTAAAGATTCCTCCCCCGTTTTTCTTCGGGATTCTCCATGGCCCGTGCCCCGTGCTCAACTTTATTCAAGCTTGACAACCTCTAGTTTGATTAGGAAACTAGCTATTCGACGAGGGAACAACTATTCAACCAGACCAAGAAGGTGTGGATAATCAAAGGTCCCTATTGAAACGAAGCCTTGCACCCCTCCTAGTTATTATCTTTCAGTTACTACTTGAGTATTATCTCTGATAGAAAAGATATTCTACTATAACCTCTAAAAAGGAGGTTGAATGCGAACAACAGAACACCGAGTCAAGAAAAAATTCTCAACATTTAGTATCTTCCATAGAATTTAGTTATGATACATCTATTATAAGGGGCATAAATAGAGTTGGGAATACAATCAGATCATCTGCAGGAACAAGTGAATTCCTAATTGTAGTAGGATAGACTAAAGGAGATAAGCTTTGAGCAACAATAAAAGTACTAATAGCAAATAAGTGAAGATTCCTAACCATGGCATAAACGTTTTTGTTTTCTAGGCTGGAAGGCGTTGTACACGATGTAATCTATAGAATCAGATTATTGGAAGGAAAATTGCACAAAACATCTATAGGGCCAGTGGTAATATACAGGACGGAATGTCAGGCAACCAAGAGACATTAATAAAATGAGAATACGTGCAATGAGGATTTTAAGGAGGATCAGTTGTACAACGAGGAGAGACATAGTACAAATGAAACACTCATGAAATGGTAGGGGCCAACAGCTAAGCCACAAAATCGAGTCTACATCATGTAATTTATTAATCTTACAAATTAAAATACTTGCGATTTCAATTAAAAGTAACTTTTTAATGCAGATAACCATATATATCTTGTCCAACAGGAGATGAATTGGTAGTTTACTTGTTCACTTGCGTGGGAGGTAACGGGTTCTTCACCTGATAATCACATGGTTGAAATGTTATGCTGCTTATGCATTTTTAAAATTCCATTAGCATGATTCAATCGCTCTCAACATGAAGGTTGCATTGACTAGCATGCCAGAAGACCACATTTATGCATAATCACAGATTTGGTTACGAGCCTTTGGTTATTGGTTAAATGAAGCAGGTTGTTAATGCCCGAATTCAATTAAATAAATCTGCAGCTCGTGGCCCTAGGCGGGTGAATTATGTGACCTAGGGTAACACCAACTGGAGATAAGAGAAAATATACCAAGGTGATTGATCACATACAAGGAATACCAGTAGATGCAATAGTAAAAAATGTCGATCAGATAATTACCAACGAAAACATTGGAGACATAATATTTGGTTGGAAAGGATACTAATTGATTAAATTCCAAGCCCTTGGAAAAGCAGAAGGGCAAAAAGGATTCAAGACTTGGTTCGGAATTCGACGAAACACCAAGTTTCGTATCATTTCCATACCACTGCATTCACATCTACAATTGTCTCGACCACGCCAAAACACCATCCCCATTATGCCATCATAGCTTTCTTTTTTACCAGTCACCAACATCACCACATCATCGTTGCAGCCAAACAACTAAGTAAATCGCACCACTACGCTAGACTTGATCGTCACTTTCTCCATACTTTACAACTGGACTGCAAAACCACCAAATAACTGCCACCACAGCTCCAATTTATTTTTTTTCCTAAAGTTTTGGAACCGAAAAGGAAGGCACAACAAGCATATTCAAGCAGAACAGCTGCATCCCTCAAGCACAAAAGTAGGGTCCAATTTTTTCCTTTGAAACCTATTTTTTATTCCTTTGATAAGCTGAGTGGAGAATTTTTTGCTTTGCTGCCACCACCAAAACCACATCACTTTAGAGTTGGTTTTCCCAAATTTACAGGCTGTCCAAGCAAGAATGATTTCCTAAAACTTTTCCTATTCAACCTTTTGGTGGTTGTTTCTACATTGCATTCACCACAAACTGACCTCCAATGTCTTCTCACATTTCCAAAACCTTCTGAGAAATCTGGATTTATTCAGGACCAGGCATCACAATTCTGAAAAATCCCACAAGAGGATATAACTCAGAGATGAACAACTTTTTGGACCTATTAGAGCATACATGATTTTCCCGAAGCAGGTGCTGAAATCCTACTTTTGTACATGGTTCAGGCTATGGACAAAACTTACCTCGAGTACATGATTGCTTTGAATTCCGAACCATCACTACCAGACTACCACCACTTTACCATTACCCCATTGCCAAAGCTAGCTCCACCACTAAATGCTCCAATCACAATTTGCCAATGAACTGCCTTTCATGTCATAAACACCCCACTGACAACTCAAGTGCCACAACCTTCACAACATCAACAAATTTTTGCTTAACGAAGAGCCGGGAACAAAATTAGAGATACGAGGAAAAATATCTCCATTTTCGACAGTTGACACTAAAGCCAACAACTGCATCACCATCTCCTTTATTGGCATCACTGCCAGCACCTTCACCATAACCCCAACCAATATGCCAACCTGTACGATTGATGCTTGCATTCTAAAATTTGCAAATGTCATTCAGACTTGCTATTGTATCTCAAACAAACAAATCCTAAAGCAAATTATGTTTGATGAATCCTGACCCTAAAAAAGTGAATTAATTGGGGTTACTGGTTAGTACCAATGCAATTTATTGAATAACATACCAATGACCTGGAGCAGTCGACGTGATGGAGCCCTGTCTGACTGTCGAGGGGCTGATGGAAGCTTCATAGCCTACACCCCAGCAAAGCAACACATACAAGTATAATCAGAAGAAATTCATAATAGCCAACAGTCACATAGATGGCAATCAAGTCAAAACCAACTTGATTAGATGTCACAAAAATGTCCATCCAGTCAAAACGACTTGACAGGACATAGTCTGACAGTGATCCTGTAACACGCTTGGCAACAATGTTGTGGAGCATAGATATGAAAATTCCAGAAAGGGGAAAAGATTGTCGGTTATACGAACCACAGCCACTATTACAGCGAGAACAGTGTGCGCAGAAGCTGAAATAATAAGTCAGAGCACAGATACTTTTACTTGAAGTGATTGTGAGAACCGAGAATTTAATACATGTCCACTAGGCGTTGAGATATAAAACTAGAACAAATGTGACAAACTGCAAGTTGAACATCACACTTGAAGCAGATTTAAAAACTCAGAACTTCAACCAAAGCATTGAAAGACTTTTGAACCTCAAGATGAGAGATACAACTCAGGAGATCTGTGGTAGATTTGGGTACTTATTCACTACTCTCGACTCCTACAAAACTATTAATTCAATTTGTTAAGAACCTTTCATCTGGGAACACACGCACATGAAGTCACCAAAGACTTCCTATGGAACGTTAAGTTAAAAGAGTAATTTTCAAGCATTTAAACAAATCATACATACCAGGAGTGCACTTTGTAATCTTGGACTTGAAGGCCTCATTCACTTGAGTTTCTGATACTAATTGGGTAAGTACTATTTAGTTTAATTTATCATCGTCAGAGTTTTCTATAGTACAAAACAAACGTAAAATCTTATTGTTTCAATAGCAATCCTCAAGTTTTGAAGGTGTGGCTTCAGACAATTGTTTGAGGGGGAAAGCATTTTTTTCCTATCGCTTGTTTACTTCTTGTGCTCATTATTCTTGTTAGATGATGGATCCATTTGTATCTAGTGTAATTATGTGTCTTATCATGTAATTAGTTTAAGTATCTATGACCGTAGTGCAATTATTATACAGCTTGTATGTATATATATATTACGTTGAATGAAATTAACCCTAATGGGTTTTCTCCCTATTACAATTACCCTAAAACTGAACATGGTATCAGAGCGATAGAACCTGGCGACCTACGACGTCCTTCTCGTTGCTGCGTGAACAGTGCTTCGTGTGAACAGTGCTTCGCGAACAGTGCTTCGATCAGTCGGGGCTTGCCATCGCCATCGATCTGTTCTTCTTTTTTTTTTGCAGTCGCTACTGTTGTTTGTTGTCGTCGATCAGATCTGCTGCTGTCGCCGTCATTTTTTCTCGCCGATCAGATCTGTTTTTTTCTTCTTTCACGAAGTTTCAACACTGTTTCAGTCAGATCCGAAGGTATTCAGTTGATTTTTTTGAAGTTCTAGGGCTATTGGAACCTTTATTTATTGTTTTTGAAGTTCTAAAGCTGCTGGGAGCATTGTTTATTGTTTATTTGGCATTATTTTTCTGCTTTCAAGATGTTAGAAAAGAAAAAACAGGCTTCCGCTAGTGGCAAGGATGAGTTGAGTCATGTAGGGACGGACTCTAGATAACTCTCCACTGGATATTTGTCCCATCAAACTGGATGGCACAAATTATTTACTTTGGTCTAGTACTTTTACATTAGCAATTGAAGCTAAAGAGATATCTGAGTTCATTGAAGGCCTTGTTACTGAGCCTACTACTGATGTTGAACTCAAGATGTTTAAGTCTCATCGATCTTTAGCCATGACCTGGTTGTTTAATTTTATGAAGGCTGATATTCGTAGTCCTTTCTTGCTTCTTAACACTCCATATCAAATTTGGACTATTGTCAAACAAACTTATTCTCAGCAGGGCAATGATGCTTAGTGTTTTGAGTTGCAAAAGTGGCTTCATACTATGGATCAACACAATCTGTTGTTTACTTTGCTGATCTCAGTGAGGCCTGGCAAGAATTTGATTATTATCAAGGGTTTCAGGCAGTCTGCTCCATTGACGCTGGTGCTTGGTTAAAAAGAATAGAGAAAGAGCGTGTGTATGACTTTCTTGCTGGTCTAGATGTGGAGTATGATCCAATTAGAGTGCAGGTGTTGGGTCGTGTTCCGTTTCCATCTTTGGAAGAGGCCTATGCCATTGTTCAGCAGGAGGAGAGCAGAAGGGGTGATATGTTACAAGCTCCTACTTCTGATCGTTCTGCCTTGGTTGCTATTCCGCAGGGACAGTTTAGGTCTGGCAGTGGAAAGTCTCAGACTCAGTCTGGTACTACCAGTGGCTGGTGGGAACATAGATCGTATGTCACTCCAGTGTGATTATTGCCATAACACTGGACATACCAAGGATTTTTGTTGGAAGTTACATTGTCGTCCTTTTCGTGGGCGAGGCAGTGGACGTGGAGGTCAAGGTCGTAGTCCCGGGCATTCTCAGGCTCAAGCACATATTTCAAAGTTTGCTACCTTGTCTGATTCTGGGTTCAATTCAGGAGTTCAGTCACCTTCTGATTCTGTTGGCGATTTCTCTCAGGGGGAGATGCAAGCTCTCAGGCGTCTTATGGCTCGGACTGATTCTTCCTCTACTATACTCCTACTTCCACAGCAACTCCTACTGCCTCCTCCAAGTATTTCAGCTAGTGCACTTACTGCCTCCTCCTCCGGTATACCTTGGATTATCGATTCTAGTGCTTCAGATCATATGACAGGTTGTTCCTCTGTTTTTTATTCTCATTCTACTTGTTCTGGTAAAGATAAGGTTCGAATTGCCGATGGGTCATTCTCTGCTATTTTAGGGAAAGGTTCCGTTCACTATTCTTCCTCTTATCTCTCTCTCTTCAGTCCTCCATATTCCAAACTTTGCAACTAACCTTCTTACGGTTAGTAGTTTTACCCATTCTGCAAACTGTTCTATGACATTTTCTCCTACTCAATGTGTCTTTCAGGAACTGGAAACGGAGAAGGTAATTGGCAATGGTAAAGCACTTGGTGGTATCTATTATCTGGAGCATGCACCTCATCCATCTCAGCCATCTTTATCATGTGGACAAGTTCTACAGGCACATATGAGTTCCACTCTTTCTTTGTTACATCGGTGGCACCATAGATTGGGTCATCCCTCTTTTGGGATATTAGAGAAACTCTTTCCTACTTTAGTTAAACATTATCTTAGGGAGCAGTTTTTTTGTGAAGCATGTGAGTCTGGGAAACATAAACGCTCTTTTTATGCACCTATTAATAAACGAAGTGATTCTCCATTTATGGTTATCCATTCTAATTTTGGGGTCATTCTCCTGTTACTTCTTTAAAGGGCTATCGATGGTTTATTACTTTTATTAATTGGTATTCTCGTGCCACATGGGTGTACTTACTCCAGTCAAAAAATGAAGTATTTTCCTGTTTCAAATCTTTTCATAAGATGGTGTGCACTCAGTTTGATACACATATTAAAATTATTCGGAGTGATAATGGGAACTGAGTATATTGATAAGATTTTTTCGGACATATCTAGATGATAATGGTATTGTTTTTCAGACGACTTGTGTTGACACTCCACAACAAAATGGAATCGCTGAACGTAAAAATCGTCATCTTGCCGAGGTCGCTCGATCCCTTTTGTTCACTATGAATGTTCCTACACACTTATGGGGAGAAGCTATTTTAATTGCCATGTATCTTATCAACCGTATGCCATCCAGTGTCCTTAATTTTAAAACACCCATTGAATGCTTGCCAAGCAGTTGTCGAGTTACGACTCTTCCACCTAGGGTGTTTGGTTGTGTGTGTTTTGTTCATACCTCCAAACCTTCTGGGGGCAAGCTGGGACATAAAGCCCATAAGTGTATTTTTGTTGGGTACTCTCCTACCCAGAAAGGTTATAAGTGTTATAATCCTTATTCGAGAAAGATGTTTGTCTCTATGGATGTTACCTTTTGGGAAACAGATGTTTTTTATTCTCCCTCCAAACCATCTCCTCAGGGGGAGCATCAGCAAGAGGAATAGATGTTTACCTTTTATAATCATAGTGCGGGAGAGAAATTTTTCTATGATCGTAGTGAGGGGAAGAAAGAAAACACTGGAGAGGAACCAGTATCTGTTGAAAGGGAAACATGATATTGGTGGTGACATTGAGGAACAACTACCTGCACGACGACGACTGCAGGGAGCTGGCTTACAGAGGTATGCTAGACGGAAAAATGGAAAGTCTTCATGTACGTTACCACCTTGTCAATCACAATTACCCACTCCAGTTCCAGATTCCTCAACTAACTCTTCTGGTAATAATTCTTCTCTTATTGAACCTCCTCCTATGGATCCTGACAATCTTCCTATTGCTATTCGAAATGGTGTTAGATCTTGTACTCAAGATGTTATCTCACAATTTGTTTCTTATGACCGTTTGTCTCCTTCGTACCATGCATTTGTCTCTTCTCTTTCCACTATATCTATTCCACAGAATTGACATGATGCATTCCAGATACCTAAGTGGAAAGGAGCTATGATAGAAGAGATGACAGCTTTGAAAAAGAATGGCACCTGGGATCTAGTCACTTCCAGGAGGGAAAAAACCAGTAGGTTGCAAGTGGGTGTTCACTATTAAGCAAAAGGCGGATGGTACAGTTGAGAGATACAAGGCAAGGCTTGTTGCCAGAGGTTTTACCCAAACTTATGGTATTGACAATGAGGAGACATTTGCTCCGATAGCGAAGATGAATTCTGTGCGAGCTCTCCTCTCTTGTGCTGCCCACTTGAATTGGCCTCTTCAGCAGTTTGATGTGAAAAATGCATTCCTTCTTGGTGATTTAGAGGAGGAAGTTTATATGGATATTCCACCGGGTTTCTCTTCTCCTGCAAGTAAAGGAAAGGTGTGTAGATTGAAGAAGGCACTTTATGGGCTGAAGCAATCACCTAGAGCCTGGTTTGGCAGGTTTTCTAAGGCTATGTTGAGTTTTGGTTACAAGCAGAGCCATGCAGATCATACGATGTTCATCCGGCGAAGTAATGATAAGATTGTTGTCCTTATTATTTATGTTGATGACATAATAATGACAGACAATGATGTGAGTGAGATTCATAACCCTAAGTCTCGTCTAGCTCAAAAGTTTGAGTTTAAAGACTTGGGATCATTGAGATACTTGGAATGGAAGTAGCGAGGTCTGATAGAGGTATCTTTATTTCGCAACGCAAGTATATACTTGATCTTTTGGAAGAAACAGGTATGTTGGGCTGTAGACCTGTAGATTCTCCTATTGAAGCGAATCATCATCTTAGTGGAGATATGGGGGAGCGTCAGTGTTTTAAATGGTGAAAGGCGCAACGGTCCCCTGGGGCTTTAGCGCGAGGCGCAGCGCGCGCTTTATTGACGCGAAGCGCAATTTTTTTTTTTTCTTCGCAACGAGGCAAATTTTATTAGAATAAGTTTTCAACACAAACACTTGTAAAACTTTCAAATGTCATAAAACATAACATATCAATGGTTAAACGAAAGTACCAAACACTAAACATAACATATCACCCATGAAAAGCTTACATAATAATGTTTAGCCCTAGTAACATAACATAAGGATTAAAGGCTATAAAATCTAGAGGCATAAAGAGACGTGGAAGAGACAGAAATTTCGATTTTCTACAGTCTAACTAATTTGAAATTTTGATTTTCTGTTATGGAAGGAATAAAAAAATAAAAAAACAAAGATGTGGGAGAAGAAGAAGAAGAAGAGGAAGGAGAAGAAAAAAAAACAAAGATGTGAGAAGAAGAAGAAGAAATAAAACCAGAGACGCGAGAAGAAGAAGAAGAAGCAAAAAAAAAAAAAAAAAAAACAGAGACATGATGAGAAGAAGAAGAAAAAAAAAAAAAAAAACAGGGACGTGAAAAGAAGAAGGAGGAGGTGGAGGAGGAGGAGCTTACCTGGAGCTGCTATCTCTCGATTGAACAGGAGGAGAAGAAAAGGAGCAAAAGCAGCTGTCATTAAAGCTGCTCTGCTGGGTATGATCGATTAGGGTTGAAATCGACTTAAAAGAAAGAATTATTCAGTGCATTGCGAACATGTTATGTATGGATGAGAGCCGTCAGATCTGATTTTTGGCTCACAGACGAAAAGCGCACGCCTCAGCGCTTTGCACCATGGCGCGCGCTTCAGCGCCTTTCGCGCGCCTTAGGGTTCTGTGCTATAGCCCACATCTTCGAAGCGCATGCCTCGCACTTCGCTCACTTTGCGCGCTTTTTAAAACACTGGGGAGCGTACTGATAAGGAGAGGTATCAGCGACTTGTGGATCGACTAATATACTTGGCCCACACTCGACCAGATATTACTTATGCAGTAGGTGTTGTTAGTCAGTTTATACATGATCCTCGTACTTCACATCTAGATGCAGTTTATCGTATTTTGAGGTATCTGAAATCAGCTCCAAGAAAATGAATTTTGTTCTCTAATCATGGCCATTGCGATTGGAGGCATTCACTGATGCTGACTGGGCTGGTTCTGTGGATGATAGGCGCTCTACTTCTGGCTATTGCACTTTCCTTGGGGGTAATCTGATTACCTGGCGAAGTAACAAGAAATCGGTAGTCACCAGGTCTAATGCAAAAGCTGAATATAAAGCTATGGCTCATGGTGTTGCGAGCTCTTGTGGCTCCAAACTTTGTTACGTGATTTGGGGTTTGCTAACAGTGTTCCGATGAAACTCTACTGCGACAATAAAGCTGCCATTAACATTGCTCATAATCTGGGTAGCAAGAGTTTTCATCCTATTGTGTTCCAAGTTGAGCTTGATTGATATTTTCGCACCAACTTGAGGGGGAGTGTTAGATGATGGATCTATTTGTATCTAGTGTAATTATGTGTCTTATCATGTAATTAGTTTAAGTATCTAGGACCGTAGTGCAATTATTATACAACTTGTATACATATATTTTACGTTGAATGAAATTAACCCTAATGGGTTTTCTCCCTATTACGATTACCCTAAAACTGAATAATCCTCATCTTTTACAATCTCTTTATCTTGCCTCAATAGGGAAATCAAACCAGACTATGCTAACGGTTCATAAGTGACCCGATGAACAGGCACATATGTTGTCCAGTTGAAGCTTATAGCCTTTGACAAAATGACCTGCAACATTTGCAATGTCAAGGCGGCTTTTAGAAACTATTTAAAATTCAATTCCAGGTCCTGGCAGGTTCAAACTTTCCTATATTTTAAATTTCACCAGTACCAACATTGAATCCACAACCTCAACCATAAATGACAAGTTGTCAACGGTGTCTCCCAGGCTTCACTAACTCAGGTGGTTTGCGGGTAATCGAAGATATCTGGGGTTTAATCTGAAGAGGTGGGCCAAAGACCTCTGCTTTAGAGAAGTTCCTCTTCTTGTAACAAAAGTCATCTTGTCAACCACCAAACCAACCCCAGATTGTGTCAATGTTACTCAATAATTTCAACGTGCATGCACACTTTACCAAACAACTTATATCTGAGCATAACTGGAGACAAGAAAAATGACGTGCAAATCACCCCTCAACACCAATGTTGGATATAAACATGCAGGTAAATATAGATAGCATCGCTGCAATATTACTCGAGTCAGCAAAAAACTCAGCTGAACTTTGTAAGGGTAGTTAAATGACTCCTACTTCAGATTCCTCATTCCTCTAAAAGCAGTAGTAACTATAATACCATATTGCAACATTTTGCAGTATTATCCTAATCTTTATAAGTGCAAGTCCTTCAATGTATAGACAATTGAATCCCATTCATGGTCAGACCAAGCTAACATTCTGGCTTGGCCTAACAAGCTTGGTCTTGCAACGAACTAAACTCTCCCCGCATAAACCATAATTTCATTCCTCAAACACTCTAATGCTAACTCCTCGGGAACCTTAACACTGCAAAAACCAATACTTAAATCTTTGACAGAGGCACAGAGCGATAGACTTTTTGCCTTTTTACAATGAAGTCCTGAATCATGAACATGGGAATGTGATAAAAAGAAAAGATTGTTTTAGACAAGAAACCAGAAGTAGACTCACAATTTTGTTGAACTTCTCGATCGTAGCCAAGGGGATGGTGCCAAGAGGAATTATGTTCCGGGATCCCTCACTCTTTAAAAAGGAAGCAAAAACGTTAGGAACATATTGAAGATATCAACCATATTGGATCCAAAAAAGGAGATTAAACGAGAGTTTAAAAAGAATAGGATCCTTACCAGAAAAAGAAGGCGATAATTGGTTACAAATAAGGTACCTGCCTCATCTGTGTTTACTAGAACAACACCATAATATCCCTGCAACCAAACTTGCAAAACTCAACAAGCCTTATCTAGTAGCATAACCAAATAAAGAAATCGGATGAACAGCCAATAGTTACAATGTTTTTTAACCTAGTTAGCCGTATACTATGGCGGACAGTAACAAAGCATATCCCCTGGAAAGGAGGAAAGTCCTCAACGGCATGACAGGTTCAACACTCAGAAATAAGGTCAAATAAATGTTTCCAACGTTATGCAGGTCTGTTTAATATTTGTTTACACAAAAAGGCGATGTAAACCAAACAAAGACAAGTCCTGGGTATAAGTACGAGAGTAATATACAAAGGCTTCACAATATATGAGCGCGTAGACGTGTAACCTCTCTCAGTAAAGCTAACTGCATAATTTTGTCATGTTATATCTACAATAATACCTGTCTTGTTCGCTAGTATTCAGTAGACATTCGGTTAAAAAAACTAAAGATGCAGTGCCATAGGGCTCACTTCAAAAAGTTGAAGTTTGAACTTTCCTAAAATAATAAATATTAAATTGCTATCCAAAATGTGGTTGAAGGGAACTGGTAGGCCATAGGCCCCATGTATCTTGTGTATTCTTTTCTAGCTTCGCCTTGATCGTGTACAATTCCAGTTGAGATTCCTTGAGTATACTATTCAAATCAGATAAACTAATCATTTTACAGCCGCTTCTTTTCGTTTCCTAGCCTAGTCCCAAAATTTTGAACTTGGATTCCTCTCTTTCCACAACCCTTCCCCTCTTTTCTTTTTGAGCCGTGTATTGGTAAAATCAAATGAATTAAAAAAAAAAAAAAAAAAAACTCATAAATCTACACATTAGAGAAGAACGTGCATGGATAGAGTATACAGCCAAACTGGTCTAAAATCTATCAAGGAAACCATAGGTAAGGGAAGATTGTGTCCGAAAGTTATAATATCACACAAAAGAAGAGTTCCAAAGCAAGAGAAAGAGCAGTTACGATTTACCATACAAGAAATATTCAATGCATATCGAATTCACATGCACGTGAAAACAATATGCACATTTGCATTGCTTGATGTGTATATCGTAAGTTAAAATTTTGTTAATTCATGTCTGGCCTAGACGAATTACTCTTTTGTTGACCTAATTATTCTTTGTATATGGCATTATCATGCTTTACATATCTGCAAGAAATGGTAATTCTAAGTCTGGCCAAAACCAAATATCCTGTTATTGAACTGAACTATTCTAGAAAGACTGAGGGATCTTTAGAAACTTTAATACACGTTAAGATACCATTCAACGATGAACAATAATTTTACCACATATTCCAAGGAAGGGTTCAAAAGTTTGCGTCTCCTCAAGATGGGATTGAGCCATAGCCGACCCCGCCCCACCAAGGTTATACTCCGAATAAGTCAGCGGCCTGAGATTAATGGCAATGAGTCTCCTCCAAAATTACCCAAGAGACTCAAACTATTTCCTCCTAATCACCACACCACATTGGAGAAAGCTGCTTACAGCCAGAATTAGTAGGTTTTTCCACTAAACTATACGGACCAAATGGCCTAAATCTCTTGTTTTCATGGATTTCTAGGTAGGTCATTCTCCTCACATATGTATACTGTTCAAGAAATTTAGAAAGTCAAAGAACTTGTAAAATTCATCAAACAATTCCTCTAATTCCGAAGGGGGAAAAAACCTGTGAACTTTTTTTTCTTTTAATTGCAATCTTCGCGATCATCCTTAAACTTCCCTAAAGTTTAAACCAAAAAGTGGGCAGAAATTACGGAGGTCTAGTTTTTTTTTTTTGATAAGTAAATTTTTTTTTGATAAGTAAATTACGGAGGTCTAGTTGAATTACCGCACGTCAACAATTATTTTCCACACAAAAGAAACATTTTGGAACTTCAAGATTCGTTCACTACTGTTTATAATCTTTCGTATGCACTAAGATCATTCACGATTTACCTAAAAGTGAACCAGGATTCTTACCATTACGCACAATAATCGAATAATGATAGCATTCTTGAAGAGTACGTGTATAAATACATACCTCTACTATGACCTGTTCCGCTTCAAGCAAAAACCCTAGCAACCCATCAGGAACAGACCTCGGAGCCGGCTATGAATCGCAGAGAAAAAAGGAAACGAATTCAGTTACGGACATTACTCGAAAAACAACCCTGCGTGAACGATCATTGAACAAAGAAACCCTAGAAAAAAAATATATGTATATATACACATAAATGTATAACCTCGATCTTGGTCCATTCGAGGGTCTCCCAGCTACCAGTGCCTTCGATCTTCTCGGACTCAGTGAGTCGAATGTTGTCGCCGGGCTCGCGAAGAGAGGTGGATCGCCCCGACCGGGGCTTCGGCGTGGCCATGGGGCGACTCGAACTTGGCCACAGACAGAGAGAGAGAGAGAGAGAGAGGAGAGAGACGGTGGGGATTGTAGAGAGAGAGGTTTTCACCAGACGTTGAAAGAGAGGAAGGAGTCTTTCTTCGTTTTTGGGAATGGGGTTGCGTGCCACGTGTGCATTATCACGTCAGCATTAGGGTAGGTGGGCCTCGCGTGATGCGGTGAGGGGTCCGGCTACGATGCTCTCAAGCGGTTTGGGAGCATGTACTCCCATTGCTTGTGAACTGTTGGATCTTATTTCTTTAATTCCAGCCATTGGTAGAGAAATCCTTCTCTCTCCCCGTTACCTCCTATTACCCGTTAACGTGAAATATGTGAGAGCCCTAAAATTATTTTGGCCCCTCCTCCCTCCTGCCTCTCTCTCCTCTCCACGTCGCTCACCTCTGTCCACGGCTCCTCCACCTCCACTTCTCTTTCCTCTGCACAGTCGACGACGGAAACCTCCATAGCTCTTCCACCTCCATAGCCCCTAAGCAAACGACGAAAAGCCCTCTCTCATCCTTAACAGATGATCACAATGAAAAGCCCTCTCCTCCATTGTGCTAGGTATTTCTCTCTCACTCTTTAGAACACACAGCCACCACTACAAAACACAAACACCTCTGCACCGCCACTCGTATTGAGGCCGTTGTGAACTGAGTTTGTGGGCTCTTCCCGTTTCTCACCAAATCCAGAGAAATTGGTGAGATTGGGCGAGTTATTGGAGAGAGTGCGTGAGATAGGGCTTAGTTCGTACCAAAACTTAGGGTTTTGCTCCAAAATGTCGGCCATTGCCATTCTCAACCACGACAAGTTCCTCACTTCCCTAATTATAAGATAAAATTTGTTTCTTGCTTTTGATTTATTTTGTTCCCCAAAATTGAATTGAAAACCTTTTTTGTTCTCTGTACTTTGGAAGTGAAATCTAAATAAATTCCTCCATGTTTCATAGACCAACCAGCAACGACTTGTTAAGGTGGGAATACTCTAACGTCGTCTTTAAGAATTAGATAATAATTTAATGGGAAATCAGTCAATTAGATAATAATATCACGGCGTGCCCAATCCCTAAGTTTTGTCCAGATAAAGAGAGAAAGACACTGATGCTTGTTGACATTACCTTCCCATCTGCAGATTAGTTTGTCGAGTGCCTACTGCCTAATTATATTGGTATGAGGAGGTGACAAATTCTTGTTGACAGTGTATAGTGTACTACGTTCTCACTTTGTTTTAAGTCTGAAGCTTAATGAACTATCCATTGAAACACGATCGCTTGGAGATGTTTTATGATGTGCTACTTTTCAGTCCCATTTTAAGTTCTTATTTCCATTATTCATCATAGAAGTTATCATTCACCCTTTCTTGCTTTTGCCAGTATCTTAGGAAATGTTAATGGTGTTGTTCATCTACGATCTTATGGGATATTACATATAATTTGATTGCAAAAGAGATTTACTCTAATCATTTGACATTAGCATTTTTGTCTGAGAAAAAGATGTAGCAATTTAGATGTATTTTTTATTTTCAGTCGCACATGACACTCGTTATCCATATTATCAAATTGGAGGGATTACTTGATCCTATACCATTTCAGAATTTCGAAAATGAGCAACCAAGTTTCTGTTCATTTTTTCTGGATTATTGTTGGTAACAATTTGGTGTCTGAAAGTTAATACCAACATTTGCCTTGGGAGAATTTTACTTTGCGAGTAAACCACTCCCATCACCCTTGGTTTTTAGGACCAGCACCAAGCAACGAAACGATTACTATTTCTGAGAAGAGAATTGAAATATGCCTTCCTCAAGCATCGCCCCTGTTGCTTTTAAAACTTTTGTTGGTTTAGCAATCACCATCAAAGCTGTCAAATCCGTTCCGTACCGGTGCGTAAACGGAACGCAAAGAGTCATGTTCCGTTCCGGTTGAAATACCGGTCTGTTCCGGCCAATACCGGGTGTACCGGACAATACCGGCCTGTTCCAGACATTTTCCGGTGTTCCGGCCGATACAAAATTACCCTCTCTCTCTTTTTTTTTTTTTTTACATTTTATTTATGTTTATACTTAAAATATGGTAGATATATATTAAATATATATATAAAATATTAATTGCGGTAAATCCGGAACGGTACCGGGATACAGTCCAGTACCGGTACGTACCATTCCAGTAGTGAAAACGGTACGCTGGCCGGTACAGTATTGACAACCTTGATCACCACCAATCTCCCCATACTGTATTCGTCCTCTTTTTCTTTTGTTGACCATGAGGATGTCTTTTACTCAAGTAACAGAATAAAGTTTGCCATACATGGAGAATCCTGCTAGCACCTAAAAGCTTAAGCAACTAGCTTATTTCCTCTGAAACTTTTGGAATCTTGCTAGTGCCTAAAAGCTTACGCAACTAGCTTATTTCCTCTGTAACTTTTGTATGCTTGCTCAGTTCTTTTCACCATTTTAACATTGTGGCCAAGAAAATGGAAATTATCCCCTTTGGACATGGTATGGTGTCCCAATGGATATATTGAGATTAATTTTTTGTACTTATTTTGATAGGGAAAAGAACCATCTCACAAGGAGTTCATTCTACCATAATGGAGTGATGTGGTGTTGATGCGCACCCAATATTGTAGATATTTGGTGCGACTAGTCCCGTTTTATGTTGCTTTAACTTGCATTTATCTAGCTTTTATAACAATATTGCACGTAAGGTGTGTTTTTAGTGTTTTCAGGTAAAACGTGCAAATAAGGCGCATTTTAACGCCATGGATGGCCCAAGTGCTTCCAAGTACCCGAAGACCCTGTCGGCCCCTTAAAATCTGTCTAAGTATGAAAAAATGACTTTCAGAAAAAGTATCGATTCTCGAGATTAAAAATGGCGGTAATTGATCCTTGAATTTTTGTAAGAGTAACTACAAAGTTACAAAGTTTTATTTGAAGAGCAAGGTCATATTTTGAGTCATTTTCTCTTGCGGAAAATGTGCAGATTTCCATTTTACACTAAAAGTAGGGGGTTGACATTTTGATTTAATTGAAATCTTGAAATTCTGGTAATGCCATTGTTTCCAAAGGGGGGTACTTTCTTATTTTCATTAAATAAATTAAAGTAAAGAAAAGGTAAAAGAAAGGTTTAAAATGTAGTCTTTACTTAACTTTAGAGAATGAAAATAAGGTATTGTGGCGCTGTGAAAGTTGCTGGGAGCCGTCGGGTGCCAAGTCTTGGAGGCTGGCCTGAAGTTTTGGAGATAAGCTCTGCGTATCGATACGGCTTATGGACCGTATCGATACGCGTTGGTTAATTGGGCAGGCAGAGAGTTCCGTATCGATACGGCCATAAACCGTATCGATACGGGCGCGTTACGGGAGATTGGCCTTTTCAGCTTAACGATGTGGTATCGATACTTTGCTTAATCTGTATCGATACGGAGAGCTTTCGGCCAGATATTTTGCTACTTTTTGGGCTTTCCATTTATGAAATACTTGTCTTTAATAGCATGTTTTTAGATATTTGAGGAGAGAGAAACCCATTGTGTATAAATAGGGGTCTCTTCTCTCCCCTTTGGTATCAAGTTAATTTTTAGCTTTAATTTTTCCTCCATTAATGTCTTTCAAGCTTTTCTAGTGTAATCTCTAAGAACTCAAGTAAGTAATTCTCATTTGTTAATTTCTCGTTTATTAAAGTTGTTCCTACGGACTAGATCTTTTATAATATCAAGTTTGTTTTCGTTTTTATCGGTTAAAAGTCATGTCTCGTTTTTATGCTTTCTTCCATGCTTTAGCTATGTGTGAGTAGTTGATCGGCCAAGTTTCGGGGTAATCTTTCCCGAGGACTTAGGTGGTTATTTGGTTCTCAAACCTTCGGGCTTAAAATCTTGGTTTTCGGAATTTCATTAACCTAGCCTTTTTGGTCTAAGCGAGGCGTGTTAACTCCTTGGTATGAAGTTTAGTCAAGCGGTCTTGGCAAGCAACATATTGAGGGCTCGTGGCCCCCTACGTGTTAGATACATTAGCAAAAATAGGTTGATTTAATTCCGGTTAATCACATCTCTCGAGAAACATAGTCTTTTAAAGCTAAATTCTCCGGGCGTGAGCACGCGGTCGTGACTCCCGCCTGAGTTATAATTGAGAACCGGTAACGGCTCAAGTCAAGGGTTAGACGATCCCTAGACTTGCCTCCTTTAAGTTAATTAGGCGTTTTCCTAGTCTTTTGCCTTGGCAATTTTCATCGTTTCAAAGCAAAACCAAGTTGGCCGTCTTAAACGCCACAATCCACCTTATAAAACCTACAATCCGATTAAGCTACATTCGAATTCTCTGTGGGTACGATCCCGGACTTCCGGATATTATGCTACCGACGACCTAGCCCTACGCTTGGGGTTTTCAACCTTATATTTGAAGGCGAGGTTTGAAGGCGAAGCAGGTGTGTCCTTTTAGAAAATGCTATGTAGTAAGTATCAGACTGGTTGTTTCATGACCATCGTATTTGTGAATCTGTGAAATTTGTTTGACCTTTGTTTAGTTGTTTTGATGGATTAATGGATAGTAGATACTATCATACTAATTCTTGTATCACTTGTTTAATGCATCGGTGGTGGCTGTTTTGCAAGTAACATGAAAATGGACAACCATTTTTTGGTGCGTTATTGACTCAAGACATTTTTGGCGTTGGAGTTTTTTGATGGATCGTTCTATTTTGTGATGCTACTGATATATATGTTTAGAGATTGGAAGCAAATACATTGTATACTCTCCGAGATGAATGTGATAGAAGGCTCTTTTTGTATACTCTCCAAGCAAATACATTGTATACTCTTCATATCGTATACTCTCCAAGATGAATGTGATAGAAGGCTCTTTTTGTTTGATCAAATGTTGATGTGCCTTGGTGGCTCTTGTTGTTTGATCAATAGTGACCTTGTTTGGTAGTTATTAAAAAAAAATAGTGACCTTGTTTGGTATGTTCGTGGTGTTGTTGTTAGGTATGCCATGAATAGATTGTACATACCATTTCAAATACCATAATTACTATATAAACAGGGTGTGCTAACTACAAATTAGGCATACTTACTACCAAAAAAGGGGAAAATGATTGTATGTACATTGTAGTGGGTATGACATGAACCAGGAGTACCTACAATTTTCGTAACCACACTTACCACAAAATACCGGGTTTATTTACTAAAAACTAGACATTTTCGACATGGGTGTGCTACCATGTAGAGGGAAGGATTTTGACATGAGTGTGCTGCCATTTTTCGCCACAATTACAGGGTTTACTTACTAAAAACTTGGGTTTGAAAATTAAGAATCACAACTGAGTACGATTTCAATCCGTAATAAGTGCTACCATATAAAGTGGTATGTATTGCCCTAAACAATGGTAAGCGTAACCATAACCATAAAATATTGTAAAAATGTGAAAAGCTTAATTAGATTATTGTGAAACACTTATTTGTGATTTTTCAACTTATGGTCTTTGAGTAAGATGGTAAGAGCTAATAATCACAACTTAATTTAGTTTGTTCTTAAGAAAAGCTTACTTGGTTAGCTTCTTTAACTTAGTGGCTTTTGAAAGTTCGGAAGTTTTTTCTTCAATATTCAATTATTATTTTTATTTTGAGAATAAGAGAGATGAGTGGGAGCTAGAGTGGATAACTTTGAAGAGTTTAATGTAGGTATGGAGAAATTTAGTACCATTAATGCCATAATTGGTGGTAGGTAAGAAGGCAATGCCAAAATGTGCTAACTTTCTGTGGTAAATGTGGTTTCAGTATATAGTCATCCTTACCTTCCAACGAAGTAAAAAACAATCAAGACGTGGTAAGTGTTTGTGAACTCTAGTTAGCCTATGGTAAAAAATTCAGCTTTTGTGGTATTTGTAGCCTTATTCTATGGTAAGTAAGACATTAATAACGGGAAAGTATACATTTATGTATCAACATTAATGTTTTATAGGGTATGGTACATACCAAATTAAAATGACTGAAGATCTACTTGTATTACTTTATGATTAATTAAACAAATGTGTATTATCTTTCTATTTAATGAAATTACTTTTAAAGTTTATGAAAATAAAGAATTAAATGAATGAGACATTTTAATTTAGTGTTTCATTAGTGGGTACTCTTACATTTGCCAAGTGATCAATGTTAACCACAAAGACTATTACTCCTACATTTGCCAAGTGACCAATGTGATCCACCAAATAACCATTTTTGAAATTTGCTAATTGTGTAATTTGAAGGATGGAAATAGATAAGTCAGTGTTTAAGCAATTAAATAAATTAGTCAGCCTACTTTAACCAATTGTATTAATCTTCACTAATCACTATCAATCAAAATATCATTGTTAATTACCACAACTAACAAATATGATCTTAATCAACTCAATTCGTCTGATCAATTGGTTGAACTTATAATTTAATCAATCAATTGCAAATGAATCCATCCTCATTGACTGATTGCTGTCAAGTATAATACTATCAATACTATTAGTTGTTAGATTTTCAAATTATGGCATATTGATCACTATAAATGATATTAATAAAACTAAATAGCCTAATTTTATTAAATACTACCACAAATTCAATTGAGAATTCTACTAAATTATTCAATATCTATTAAGCAAAAATATATTTATTGTTGAATTCCGTTGTAACAATTAACTTAATTTGTAAATTTTCAAAATATTAAATCAACACCTAGTTTTCTCCATAATATTTAAAAGTAAGTTACTTAAATATATGGCTATTTAAAAACAAATTAATTAAATACATTTATAATGTTATTTGGAAATTACGAAAAAAAATTTGTCAATTTTTAATTTTCAAATAATTCTTCTAATTATATCTTAAGACCAAATTAAAATCTTAAAACTAGATTTATAATCGAACACCATTGTTTAGGTTTTTCACTACCCAATTGTTAGCAATAAGGCAAAAAAAATATGGTGTATATAGCTTAAAATGGTGTAAACATATAAATCCCAAAAATCTCCAAATTTTCCCGCCAAAAAATAGGGTACTTTTTTTTTTTTGGTTAATGGTAACTTGTTACCCAAGCAACCGGTTGTAGTAAGTTTCTTCATAATCTATAGTAAGTTTAGCCTTATTCAAAGGTAAGTGTTGCCTTACTCAATGGTATATATAACCTGTTTTGTGGTAAGTAATCTTCCAGTTTTTTTGGTCAAAAGTTCACAAAACCATCTCGGTTTTAACAAACCACTCTACTTTTGATTTTTGATTTTGATCTAAGGGCTATAATTTACTGGTTTCCAATCCAATGGTTCATATCCATTGGGAGTATGATGCTCCTATACCACTTGGGAGCATCATAGAAGTTTGGTGCGGGGAGAGGCCGTTCCACTTTTAAGAAAGTAAGTTTAAGAAAGAGAAGGCAATTTTAAGGTTAAAAATTATGGTTAAAAATTATGTGTTTACGTAAATAATTTTTCTATTAATATGGATCTTGTTTGATAGTTCTCATTGAGATCTTTTAAATGGTGCAAAAAAAATTAAAAAATCTTTTTTTCATTTTTGTTATATTTGAGTTTGAAATTACCTTCTTTTTTTGAAAAAGAAGGTTTTGAGAGAAAGCGGAACGGGGTCTGAACTCAGTCTCACTGGGTTTTTTTCTCTTGCGGCCCGATTGGATGCAGATATAATTTTGGAAAGATTATTTGTGAAGGAAGGTATGATAGAACAGAAGATTAGTCATGGAGGATGTGGGCCCACAGTGATATGATTTTTATAGGGTAGAGATTAAAAAGTTAATAAAGCTATTGGTAATGACGGGTACCATATCGAAAATGGACCGACGGCCGCTTCGGGCCAACTCCGGCTACCGGATGGCCGATCGAAGCCGTTCAAAAATTCTAAAAAAAAAAACGATGGGGCCTACGCGAGAATCAACGGCATCCGATGTGTGTAGGTGTTCGATCCAAATATCATATCTTTTCGTATATACATAGGGTGTTTGGATCGAGCATCTACACACATTGGATGCTGTTGATTCTTGTGAAGGCGCCATCGTTTTTTTTTTTAGAATTTTTGGACGGCTCGAATTGGTCGTCCGGTGGCTAAAGTTGGCCCGGAACAGCCATTGGTCTATTTTTGGTATGGTACCGATAGCACTCCTCTTAAAAAGTAGTACTAGTTGGTTTGGATGAGGTGTTAGAGAGAGATGATTAACTAGTACTTGATTTGGATGAAGTATAAAATGGGGAATAAAAAGCATCATGATGTAAAAAATTGTTGAATGACGAATTTACCATTATTCAGTCCCAAACTTAATTATGGATTGCATTATATATATAAATGCAAATATAATTAATTTTCCACATTTAAGCCATAATAATTAGTTTTACTAATAAATTAAATAATTAAATAATACTAAAAAATTTTAAAATTCATTTTTTATTGTGATTTTACTATCCACGTTTATTTTTGTAAAATATGACATGTCAAAATTATAAAAAAGTTCAGTTTTGATTTTATATATTTTTACGCCTTTTATTTTTGTTACTTGGTTATTATAAAATTTTCTTCTTTTGAATGATTAAATATATGAACGCATGGGTTTATCCTTGTCTAAAACCATGAGTTATATTGATAAGCCAACAAGTCATACCAAATTTACAACTCCATTCCATTCGAGGGATAATATTTTATGCAATTGAAATGAAAATTATCAACTTCATAAACAAAAGCCACTAAGTTCTCACATAGAAATCGCAAACCCAGAAATCGCACCACATCCACAAACCCAGAAATCGAAAATCCACAAACTTAGAAATCGAAGAAATCACACCTGTTCAAAATCACACCAAATCACAAATCGCCACATTGAACCAGACGAAACACAATAACCCTTTTTTCTGTCGTCGCACAGCTCAATAGGCAGATGAGGAGGGGCAAAACCGTCACAAAATCAAGTGGATTGTCCCGGATTAGTTTTCCCCACCTCAAAACCCATCCAGAATTTATGCCCATTAAGCCGAATAAGAGGGGAAAATTATGAGGGGATGAACTATGGAGGAGAAAGATCAAAGGAAAATTAAGAGTTGCTTCTCTCTCTCCTTCCCTCTGCATGTGTAATATGTGTATCCATCCATGTAGCAAACTTGAACGCAACTTTTAAGAGTTGCATGCTTTTGTTTGTCTTTTAATGGCATGGCTATCATGAATAGTAGTACAACTGAACTCAGATATTGTTTTTTTGTTATAGAAATGGGGCATCTGTACGATTCTCTCACGATATTAATGTAACCTTATGCACATTTTAATTTTTTTTTTCTAAATTTATCCTTATCATCTATTAAGGTATCCACGATGGCATAATCAAAATTAAAAAATTTATAGAATTAACAATATTGGTCCAAAATATGGCTCACAATGGAATTATCAAACTTAGCAACCTCGTAACCAATAACTAAATTTTGGCCTTTAGATAACCAAAATAAGCAATTTTTTCAACAACCAAAATTTGTGGATCCCGCGCTACAACATAACTGGCTGCTGATTGTATCTCATGGGTGTTTTAATTGGCTGCTCATTGCATGAATTTAATTCCCAAACGCAATCTGTTCTCTGTAGCAGAGGAAATTTAATCAAGTTTTGGGTTCTATAGCCACAAAATCAGTTCTTTGTAGCAGAGGAATTCTTGTCGCCTTTGTGCATGCTGGTGGAGGAAACTCCTCTACATCTGATGCTTCATTGCTCTTTCGCGTGAACGGTGTGGTCTAGATTAGAGTGCTGGAGTTGGTTTTATTGGATATATATATATATTTTTCTCGAAATTCTGAGCATCATTGATGGCCAAATTGATGTGCAGCAGAAGCTAAAAAAAGGCCTAATTTGTCAAAAACTTTGAGCTAAAAACCCTTATTTTAATTATGGAGTGCTAGAAGTGACTATTGTGGACCTCAAAATTTAGCAATCTCTTAAACGGATAACAAAAAGCTGATGTGACAACATTTAATTATCCAATTTTGATTATGTCATTATGGATGCCCTTAGCGGGGGATTTCTTCAAAACCAAAGCAAACCCACGTATAACTAGATCGATAGCATCTGAAAATTTTTAAATTTGAGCAAATTCAGATATAAACATATACTGTATATGAAACGCATAGAGCTACCAACTCATCTAACACTTACAGGAAGACCCATTTATCACCAAAAAGCAAAAGGGACAATTATTAAATACTAGCATTAAAAGCAGTGGAGGCTGTTCAAAAAAACTCTTAATCCCCGCCGTCTGTTCGACCGGACTGAAATATTAGTATTATCAAAATTTTACGAGACCAAGAATCATAACATAATACAGTATTATAAGTTTATAATTGTCATTGATTTTGTATATTTTGAAACCGTTTGCATAACCATGCAATAATTCACCTATCTCTTCGCTAAAGTAGTAGTTCAACCAAATAGACAATTTATTAACTGAACAAAAGAAATGACGGTATATGCATTCATCAAAACAAATGCAACTTGAAAAGAAACAGTAAAAAACTAGAATATCAATGCCTAAGAAATACTCTGCAATTATAATTATTTTATTCTCTCCATCTCTCATGATTTTTTAAATTTCAGCATTGATAGTTTATGGGGTGTAGTGGGTTGCTAGGTGTTTCAATATGAATTTTTTTTTTGCTAACTTAGGTGCAATTGCATGTCTGGATCAGCTTACGTGCACTTTAATTAATTAATTATGTGGCTCAATTTCACAACCTACTCGCAAAGAGCCCGATTAAAACCGAATAAGTGTTCAAATCCGAGTTGATTAATTTGTGGCTCTCTCAAGTTGATGAGTGTTTAAACTTTGTTTGATTGGGTGTTCAAAGTAGGGGTAAAATGAAAATGCATACTACTCAATGTACCTTAGAAAATTTCTAGAATGTTCAACTTGAATACCCAAGCTTCAACATGGAGCTGCCTAAAAAGGGTACATATGTAACTTTAAAGGATTAACGTACCAATGTTTGTGAATATTTCTAAAACCCATACACGAAAAACTAAATAACAATTCAAGGGAGCATGATTTTTGCAAGGCTGTGGTACGAATGTTTATCACTCGTAGTGGGACTAAGGCTCCGTTCCAGAACACCTTCTTAAAAAATAAGTATTTATTTCATATTTTCAAACTAAAAAATAATGTAAATGAAAAATAATTTTTTGATTTTTTTTGCACCGTATAAAAGATCTCGATAATATCTATTAAACAAGATCTATATTGGTAAGAAAATTATTTGCATAAATATATTATTTTTGAGCTTAAAATTGCCTTTTCAAAAAATAAGTACTTATATTGAGTTTCGAAACGGAGCCTAAGAGAAAATATTGGTTGATTGATCTCTTGGGCGAATGTCACATCACAATTTTCTTTTACTCCAATATACCACTAAGTGCACAAGACCCAAAAAAAAAAAATTGAAATGGTTAGGATTGCATTAAGGAAACGTCCAAGAGCACTGTAACATATTGAGCACGTGTTGTGTGTCTTTTTATGCGATTATGCTATTAATTGGCTAAAACTTCGATCATGTTAATCATTTCCATCATGAAATTTGATATTCATAAACCGGTGTAAGAAATCAAATTAATTGAATTTTCCAAAATTTTAAAAATAATTAGTCTTGCATTCGACGGCAAAATTCATATTTCGTCGCAAAAAATGTAGTAGCATTTTGCAACAAAAATCCATTTTTCGTCGGCGAAAGATACCTCTTGATGACGAAATCCCTATTTTCGTCGGCAAATGGTACATTTTGGTGACGAATAGGAATTTCGTCGCCAAATTTTACCTTTTGGCTAGGAAATGGTACTCTGTCACCACTAGGTACTTTTCGGTGACGAAATATGAGTTTTCTCAAAAAAGGTACCATTTAACGACAAATTTCCATTTACTTGCCGAAAGGTACCATATTCCGACGACATCGTCACCTGATTTCGTCGCGATAGACCATTTTTGTTGTAGTGGAGAGTGAAGTGAGGAAGGTAGGCGTGAAAGAATAGCAAGGTGAGGTTGGGTATTTATAGGTCATTCACCCCTCTCTCATACAAGTTTTTGTGAATAGGTCTGCGTTACAAAATATATGGACACTTTTAGTTAAAAAAAAAAAAAGCACATGGTCACTTGAGTAGATATTTCAAAAACTTGTGGAAAGACAAAAAAATTGCACTTGAAAAAATGAGATGGAAAGCTTGAGACAAGAGGGGAAAATTTTGCTTGCAAATCTTAGATTCAAAGGGTTTGCTAGTAGTTTTCAATTTTTTCGGACAGTGATATTTTTTTTTACCTTGTAACATAGGATTGATATTTTCCCTAAAAAAAAATCTAACATTAAGGTGGTGGACATCTAACATTAAGGTGGACGTTGACGTTTGACCGAAAAACTGAAGAGTTTAACAAGTAAAAAAAAATAAAAAATGTAGAGGATAAAGAGACACAAAAATATAAAGTACAGTTTGAGAGTTTGGATTGATATTTTCCGGCCAAAAGTTCGAAGTTGGCAACAAAGTAAAGTTTCCGACAAATAAATAAATAAATAACAGAGTTTGAAAGTTTGGAGTCCAAAGGTTTTAGTCATCGGGGGGGCTAATCATAAAAAAAATGATATATGATATATTCTATAACATAGGTTAGTCTACGGTATTCACACCATCACAATCACAACTTTTCCCCCCTTTAATCTTATCTATATCTATCTATACTAGCTATTAAAACAAAATAGTCATTAGTGAGGAGGGCTCCCATAGCGACAAGTAGCATAATTTAATTTGATTGTCATATAAATTTCAAACAAAATCCATGTTTTGAGACCCAAATGAATGTGGGAGAACTATGTCTCTTTCCATTTTTAAAGTTGATCATTGTTCCTGACCCAACTAAATGTATAGATTATCAAATTGTGGATTCAGATCTAGTGAAGATGGTAAAAAGCGATTGAGGTTTAAATAGGAATTGGGTATGTTTTTTTGTAAAGAACAATCAAGTCTTTCTTGCTTTAATTCTCTGTAATTTTAAGCTTTTAGTTGAAGAACGCCACAGAAGCAATACACGTATCTTAATGTGAGGAAGAACAACGTTTACTGACTTTCTAAAATGTCTATTTCTGAAAACTCAATAATATTACGGAGCATCGCAAAATAACGTGGCTCCTCGGTGAGGTTTGAGCTTCCTATTCCTCCAAAAATAAGTCTCCGCCACCATCGTCCTCATCGGCTTCGACTTGTACCGCGTCAACACAAACGACTTGTTCACTAGCTTTTGCTGTATCAATGCCACCATTGACACTGGGACCAAATTTCTTTTTTTTCTTCGTTCTCAAATTGCTTCAGAAACCGACAACTCACCTCATTTTCCTATTGGATATATATATATATATATATAGGGAATTTTGCCAAGGCTGGGTATTTCATGGGGGATGGATGGAATGGAATGACCAATATACCCTTGTAAACTAGTCACGTGTACCGGATGTGGCTATTTTCCGTCCAAAAATTGGATGGAGGGATCGCATTGAAACTCAATTGAAATTGCAAAAATAATATTGTCCAAATTGAAAACAAAAGGATTGAAGTGAAATTCGCGTAAAAGTCAAAGGGATATAGAAGAAATTTTCCTGCCTGTTTGATTTCATTGTGTTGTGTAGAGTTTTGTCCTCCTATGGTTTGGCCCCAGGATAGATGGTTTCTTGTGGTTGGTTCATTGATGTCTTCTATAGTTCCTGCCAAGGGTGGAGCCAGAATGTACTGGCAGTGAGATCAAGTACCATATATTTAGGTGATGATAAAGGGCAAAGATTTTAAATTTGTAACTTTAATGCTGTTCTTTGAGGCAGCTTTTAAATATGCGTGGGGTCAAACGTACAAAATACCAACTAAAAGGACATGAATAAAATTACCCTTGAGGAAGAAACATACCAATTGCACTGAGGTTTTTTTAGGAGCAATCTATGCTGAATGGTAAGCCAACAAAAGCCAAGACTTCCACAATCATCAGTATGGCTCCATTTGTTTCGATGTAAAATATTTTACGTGTAAAATATTTTTTCAGAAAATAAACTTAAAATTTTTATTTTTCGGTGTTTGGTCGACACTTGAAAATATTTTCAAAAATTAACAAAATAGTGTAGGGGGGCTAAACGATGGAGAGATCTGAGAATATTGGAATTGAACGTGAGTCAAGACTGACAATCGATGAAACTGAGCAATGAGAATTGTAGTAGAAGGCAACAAGTTCATTTCGGAAAATTACTTACGGAAGATTTAAGGGTAAGTCATTTTCATCCAATTGATGGAAAATGTTTTACATGTAAAATATTTTTCTAATTTTTTACACAACCAAACACCGAAAAATAGATAAAACATTTTACCGGAAAATATTTTACACCCAAATAAACGGAGCCTATGTGTGCAATATGTATCCCTCAGCATTTTCACTCACACATTCTCCAGAGAACTGCCAAGAAGCTGGGATAACACCTTCAACTCCCACGGGAAAAGATATCTGGCAGAAACGAGACAACCCCGTCGCATACAACTAAATAAATCTGAACTACGGTCCCCTTTTGAGAAAAAATAAACCTGAAACAAGCTTTCTACTACGATTATGTCAGTCCTGTTTATACTACTGGTTCGAAACCGAACAAGTCAATCAATTTTAACCTTGAATTTTCAGCTTGGAAATCACAAATCTATTGAAAACAGAAAGGCATGACCTATCAGTTCAAATTTTAATGTTGAACCTCAAGCCCACTACCGTCTCGGTTGTAGGTCGGGTGTTACTGATTGCTCCTCCTCCCTTGGCTTTTTAGAAGACAAAAGCAAAAGCCAAAAAACCAATGTTGCAAACACCAAACACATTATGGAAAATGTGAACAACCGCCTATAGGTG
The DNA here is from genome assembly GCF_030253575.1 of Rhododendron vialii. Lineage (NCBI taxonomy): Eukaryota > Viridiplantae > Streptophyta > Magnoliopsida > Ericales > Ericaceae > Rhododendron > Rhododendron vialii. The sequence goes on along the minus strand of NC_080559.1, from coordinate 14,028,458 downwards.
GATAGTCTTGTTATGTGTGTAAAAAGTTGATTAAAGACTTACTAGGAGCACATAAATACGGGTAATATGTATGAAGTAAGCATCGAAACCAAAGCACATTTTCAATCCTACTTTGATTTTCCCCTGCACGTAAGTCTAGTTAAGAAAATACAGGTGGCCATTTTTCATAAGCCGGATATCCTCCAAGGATACAATTACATAAGACCTACATTACGGATCTTCAGACTCATAATGGGAAATTTTCTGGGTTGAGAAAATTATTGAAGGATCTTCACCTAAAACAAGAACACTAATTTTTGTTGGTAAAAGGAAGAATATGTACGAGGTTTAGGCCTTTTGGTCAGTTCAAGACTTTACGTAAGAAATCGTTTAAGTAATAGATTTTACATAAACGGGTGAACATATATCCACACAGATAACAAATCGGAGTTCTCCAAGTCAATCCTACATGGGTATTACCCTAAGCATTTACATAATCCAGCAACTAAACCTTTGGGCACTAACATAATTTGTTGCAGCCAACACACAGATGCCCCAACTGCAGGTGTGTAAGGTATAGGCAGTCATGCTATTAGAGCTATTATGCATACCTTGCATTGACATGAACAGAAAGCATATGAAAGAAAATTCCAAAAACGGGATAGTGAAAATTATTTCCAAAAATAAGAAAGGAAATACCAATCCAAGTTTGGGATATAGTGGAATTATATCTGCAATAACAGAAGAAAAATAAACAGCACTATGGAGCTTTTCAAGAACTTTGAACCCAGTGGGTGGAAGGCATGTTGTGAAAAGGAAAACCAAGAAAACAACAATCCATTGTCAAAACGTCAAAATGAAGTTCATTAGGTCTTGTTTAGACTTTGGATCTGGGTTATAGAGGAATTTGACAATTTGTGGGTGGAAAAGAAAAGGTCACGACTTCATTGCCTTTGTCTATGTTAATGTACTCCATCATGTAGCAATGTAGAACAATTTGGCTTTTCTTCTTCCAAAAGTCCATACTCCATCCACAATTCCTACAGCCAAATTTAGAACAAGAAACTCAAAAACGCATAAACCCCTTCGTCAAAAGTTGGTCGTTTTTAAAGGAAGCATGCTTTAGGGGTACTTTGCTAATTTTGTGAGTTCATGTACATTGGCCATAGGGGTAGCCCATGAGTTATTTTATAGGTCAAGTTATTTATTTGGTTTATTCATTGTGAGTTGTTTTAGTATCAAACAGATTTGGAAGCCTAAGGCATTAGTAGTTTCCTTCTCTTGAAAGTTACAAGTTGGTTTAGGAAGTCTTCAAGTCTATCTAAGCAATGCAATGATTCTGATTTAATGGAGGCGTATTATAGAAAATTCAGAGCTGTAACTCTTTGATGGATTGTGTCATGCAACCAAACCCTAGGTGTGATGCCTAAGACTTCTAGGAGTGATTCCTAGACCAATATTCTTCTATTCTTTATCTTTTTATTCTTGTTTTTATTTACAATCAGCCCAAGGAATTGTTCACGGAGTACCATTCACAGCTCTAAAGTCTAAGCAACATAAAATTGTCCTTGAACATTGGGTAATTGTGGCCCCAAAACTCTACCTCTTCGTTACCCCGTTGTAACCCTAAAATCCCTTGTTGTCCTTCGTCAAGTATAATCAAGTGTCACCACTAATTACATAAATGTCATGCAATGCACAGCTAAATAATTGGACATGGATTCCATTGAAGAAGTAAACAACAAAGCCGAACTTAGGTGGCCAAATGAAAACAACTGCTTCTGCCGTTATGCAGTAGAAATCATTCCATCCATACAAAGCCACATTGAAGATAGAATACCAAGCTTCATCTTATCTTTCTATATCTATATAGGAAAGAAAGCCCTTTGGCAATAGGAAGTAAATTTACAACAATACACAATGAGTCTCACCACTAATTATGATCTCATGCAATAAAGAGCTTAATAATGAGACGTGGATTCTATTTAAAAAGGAAACAGCACAGCCAAATTGAGTGGCTAAAGGTGAAGTCTCAGTTCTCACCTAAGGTAACGAGAATCCCAGTGCCCAACTGCAGTAGTACGAAGAAACCCAATCGAGTATAAGCAACTATTCCACATTTGCCATAGTCACTCAAAACGTGTCGAGAAGAGGCCACCTCCTGGAACCTTTGTCCCATATACTGAATTCCCCCCGATTTACCAGAACCAGAAAAGCCTCAACTACAATGCTTTTGGAGATAGCCACAAGTCGAAAATTTTATTACCCATCAACCTCCAAAGAACTATCGAATGTTCTATCACTGCCACAGTCCAATATAGCTTTGGCATTGAGCTCTCTGCCAAATCTCCACACATAGTTTAAACCAACCAGAAGTTCAGTAATCGTAGCTTCAATTTTTTCTTGATCAGCAAAATAAAGCGTTTGGACTAGAAGCACATTGGTCCTGGAAACTAGGTTCTGGTGCTCAAAACTCCTCTCAGACTGCCACCTAATCATGTTATGGGCAAGTGGAGCTAACCATTCTAGTATTCCTGACATAGCCTCCGTCCACTCTCCCGCGAGAACTGTATCATAGATCGATGAAGTCAAGCTCTTGGCATATGGCTTTAGCCTTGTCCGAAGGGAGTCCCTTACACTAGCTGGCAACATATTGTACAAGTCCTCTCTCGCGTCATGACCAATCAAATGAGGAGCTGCCACTAGCCGCTCAATTACTATAATGACATTTGCATAGTGAAGCGCTAAAGCAGCAGCACCAAGTGTTCCAGAAGGTGCATTCAAATATCTGTGCTTGGAATTGATGATTGGTTGATTATTATTCTGAGGTAAGCTGCCGCTGCTACTAAGAATTCCCGACTGCACACTACTTGATACTACGTAGCTATTCTTTACGTGAGAACTGTCTCCGCCCGTTATGCATCCTTTAAAAGCTCCCCCCGGAGTTGAATGACTGGTTTTTTTAAGTGGGTTCTGTCCTTGAAGCATCGATAAGAGATCACGACTCTGCCACAACTTGAGAACAGTATTCTTTGTTCTAGCCAATGGCCCAGATTTCGTTGTTGATCTTCCAAGAGGACCCGAAAAGAAGTTCATGAATTTATTCTTTCTTGGGTTTGATGCGGTAACTGAGTTTCCAAGAGGACCTGAATAAAAATTAGCTTTTATATTCGTTCTTGTAATTGGACCAGATTTAGTAGTCAGACTCCCCAAGGAATCTGAAGAGAACCTAGGAATAGAACTATTCTCAGATGGGTGAACTGAAGACTGCTGCGTCAATACAGAAACTGAGTGACTTCGACGAATGAAATCAGAATCCAGACCTCCAGAGTCTTGGATTTTCAAATCATCCATTTCACCAATTCCAAAAACATGACCAATCCTTTCATATATAGTGCACAACGATCTCACCAAAAGGCGAACTGCATTATCATAGGTCCTGTTCCACAAAGATATCTCCTTTAATTGCTTCACTTCTTGTTGTTTCCAAGCGACCCTTTTCTCATATTCAACCAAAGTAATGCTATCTGATTCAGCATTACCCTTCAGTCTCCTCAGAGTATGTTCAAGCTCCGAAAGGGACTCCATCTCCTGATACAAATTTCCATTGGCAGAAATGAACCGCTCCATCTTCTTAACTTTTCTATCCATCTTCCTCCACGTAAATTGCCACCCGTAAGGGTCAACGCCAATCTTGATTAGCTCATTAAAGACATGCTCAAAACTCTTCAAAGAGGGATCATTGCACTTCTTTGCCAACCTGGAAACAGCTCTTGCCACATGCCCTAAGTTCTCCATCGTCTCTGAGCATATTAGACCAATGATGTAATCGTCGTCGTCCGAAACAAGCTTCCTAATGCCCACCGAGTTTGTGATTTCCTCCCTAAACTTAACGACATGCTTATCACTCAAAGATTTCCAGAGGTAAATAAGCTTCGACATTAAGCTTGCTACTTCAAACGCCAACACTCCAATGACTGCCACAGGCCCACCTTCACGTTTCCGCTGAGGTTTCCATAGACTCCGAAACCATGATTCAGCTACCATCTCTTATCCCAAAGATTAAGAAAACTAAGGGAAATGATCTATTCAAGGTCCTTCAGAAGTTCTTTCGAGTCTGCATCAAAATCAGAACATGACAGGGATTCAACTAGTGTGTTATGTTATTTTGAACAGAAAGATGCGCCCATCAACAAATCATTGCACGCACCAGATTTAACTGAGCCCAAAATGCCAATATGGCTGGACCCATTTGGTAAAGTTCCATAATTTTCCATTCCAATTCATTAGGGGCCTGTTTGGTTCGAGAGATTATCATGGGATGAATCTCATGGGCGTGATTGAAACATCACAATTAGTAAAGAGATTACATATTCTTTGTAAACTATTACCATAAAACTTCAAAAATACAATATATTGGAATGCAGGATGGTAATCTCATCATTACTATTCCGGGAATCACTCGTCCTATGGGATTAGAAAGAAACTAAGGAGTAAATAACCTTCTAAAAATCTTCCTCCATTTAGAAAGAAAATTTTCTCCTACCTGCTATATTCAAACCCCCACAAGCAAAAAAAATAAGGAGTAAATAATTTAAAATCATAATAATTAATAAAAAAAAAAAAGGGAGTAGAAAAAACCTACAGATGCATGTTTCCTACAGTTTTGATCCTTTTCCTTGAAAATAATCTGAAAATCGAAGTATTGAAGACAAAACCCTTTTTTCCCCAATTACATACACATCTCTCATGATCTCAGAAAGGGAGGGAAAAAAAAAAAGAAGGTTCAAACGGGTTCAAGAAAACATACACTTGCAAGACTTACAAAACCCACGAACCAGTGATAAAGAAGCACGCAAAAAAACTAACCCAGTAAAAGATGGACTTCATTCCACTAAAAGAACAAAAGTCGAAAAAGTACTGCAAAATACCAGGGAAAATGATTTTGAAGAGAAAGCAAAACTCACCAAATCCTGAAGAAGAACTTAGCCATGACTCTTGTTGGAATCGGCACGAATCACGACGTTATTTTACTGTGACTAAAAGGGTCATGAAGAGAGAGTCTAGAGAGAGAGAGAGAGAGAGAGAGAGGTTGGGGAGGAAGGAGGTGGGAAGCTGCTGCAGTGAAGTCCGAGCCACACGGGAGACAACCGAAATGATGGTAAGAGAGAGAACGAAACCGAGTGAAATTAATTGCGCTACCTACCCAATCTTTGAGCATACATGCATATATACCCTCAGATATTAGTCTTTGGGTTTTTAATGGCTGCTAACTACTCACATGGCAAGGCAACAAAAACTGTGGAAATTACTAATTGATTAAGACGAAAGCGATTTTTAGAAAGTTATTCGGCTTTGACTTGTATTTTTTTCCGAGCAAAAAATAAATAAAAGAGTAACATCAATTTCTTGTGGATGACTAAAATAGTTATTCTATATTCAATTAAACGGTCAACTACTATGTGCCGGTTAGTATGATGTTACTATCGTCTATATTCTATATTTTTCGATTGGTAAAATATGCATAATATAACTTACTCCCCATGATGGATATATATATATATATATATATATATATATATATATATTTACCTACAAATAGATTAGCCTACTATATGAGTTTATTGTTTTTGTGTTCGAAATAAGTTCAGCATTGATAACCTAATACATAACTAGTTCAAGCAATGACAAATGATATGTCCCCAATTCAAAAACTGTCATTTGTCAAATGCTAAATATGCAAATGTGAGCATGTTAAGGTGCCATTTGATCGCCGTTTAAAAAAAAAAGTTGCCCTTTGATCTCGTTATTATGGATCAATGTGGAGAAGCATATTATGTACAATAGCAACTGTATTTTTGATGATTTAATTAGAATGACAGTACCTTTTGAGATAAAAGATTAGAGTCATAACAGACTTAGTAGTTGGAAATTGGATGTGAAAGTGTCAATCATGCGGGATGGCAAAAGACCCGGGGCTTCATAGTGTTTTGATCGAATAGGATTGCCAAGTGGCCATTAAATTCAGCGTGTCAGAATTGGTTCCTCCTTGGGATGTTTTAGAAGTTGTGCTGGACATTAGACGCCTGCCTGGACTTGGAGATGAAGCTTAGGTTTGCCTGGATCTGGAGGACTGCAAATGGTCTAGCTCATGTGGTGGCTTTTAAGGCTATTAGGAATCTGCTGCCTTTTAATTGGGTGGCCAATCCCCCAAATTTTATTTCCTAGTATGTTTTAGCTAAAGAGTATTTTGTTCACTTGTAAAAGCCCTGCTGGGCACTTTTGTGGTTATTTAAAAAAGAAGAAGTTGTATACCGCGTGACTTTGACAAGGGAACTAGACGATTAGGAGATTTTTTTCTTAGAGAAAAAAGAAATTATATGTTCATTTTATCCAAAATTGAACTAAGACGATTAGCAGCTTTGTGTGTTACTCATGTCAAATTTATTACGCCTTGTAGGAAGTAAATCAATGTAGAAGACTGGTTTGGGATATTTTTTTTGAAACGGCAAAAAGACTGGTTTGGGATTCATCTAATGGATTGATTGCCATGTAAGTAGTTAATAATTAACCAACTAGGACTAGTGCTCAGTTAGCTAGGAGTTTTTTTGCATCTCATTAGGAGGTCAGAAGTTCAAATCTCCATACGTATGGGTGTTCCTTTAGATGGATTTTTCCTCTCTTTATTTCTACATTATAATAGGCTTATTTCTTGTATTAGTAGAGTTGTTGAGCTTAGTTATTTTGTAGACTCGCAATTGATGTATTGTCCCAAGCTTTCTCGTGCAGGGAGGAGTTCAATAGCTCATTAGCCAAACTCCGATGCTTTATACCCACACACAGAGAAATGACTAATTCAGCTTCATTGAATCCTGTTATATACATAGTAATAATAAGGAAAACATTTAAGAAGTGATTATGATTAATTCAACTTCATTGAATCCTGAACATTTCAGAAGTAAGGAAAATGTACACTCTTTTAGTTTCATGTAAATATTGTTCTGCATTTGAATTTGTTTAAATTGTGCCGCAACATCTTAAAAGTATTACTAAGATGTTACGGTATTTATTTATTTTTAAAATACTCTGTGATGTCATGAATAATTTTATTTTGAAAAGTGATACAGTACCAATTGGTTATTCCGACAATCTTTATTTACATATAGAATAGAATCTTTCCCCTTTAGATGCCACTGCACTATCAAACATGCCTGCAGACTGCGACACCGTGTTCAGAAGGGTGTGGAACAGTGGAAGGACGAAATGAAAATTACTGAATACTTTACGAGGCACGGTAGGAATTAAACTAGAATCTAGGGATGCAAGTGCAAAAGCAACCATAGATATTAGATGCTACTCCTATAGAGGGTGAAATGTCGAAATGATTAAAGACGACCACGCGTAGACTGGCCTTTTACGGTTTTGGCCCCTCGCCTCGACCCGGTAGACGAGACGGGCCGGCACGTTCTGATACGGTTCAATCAAGGTTCCGTTAGTTTTTCTACAGAAAAAACAAAGGTCAAAGGATCATTATCCTAGACGTCACATAAGCATTTATGGCATCTGGATGTCTGGGTGCAGTTTATTGTTAAAAGTTAAAAACTAGCGAAATGATTTTCAAACACTTTTTATCGGAAAAATAAAAAATGGTTATTTTTAAAAATACTTATATAAAAGTAAAAAAAATATACTTTTTCGATTCATTTCTTCAAGACGAATCAATACCCCAAAAAAAGTTTTATGCGAAAAAAATTCAAAAAAGGACAAAATTTTCAAATTTAAGTTAAGTTTAAATTAAGTCTAAAAGAATGGAGCCTAATTTATAAAAATAACCTTTCAAACTTTTGTTTGTATCATAAGTAGAAAAGTAAAAAAATGTGGCAAAAATTTGAAACATGATAGAGTTATAATAGCATCTGCACGAGTATCTTTAAATATTAGACTAAATTAGAGAGCAAAAAGTCACTTTATTACTTTAGCTACTCAATTTTAAAATGTCTGTTGTATTAGACTCTCTATATATTAAAACTATCCCATTAAAAATATTATTTCTTTATTCTAAAAAAAACACCAAACTATCCCATTTCGAGCAACTGTTTACTTGTTATTTATTATTTTTTAATATATAGACTGTCTAAAAAAATTAAGTGCTCTAATTTTCAATCTATTTGAATTGGTACGAAAATTTTATTTTTTTGGTCATTTTATTCTAAAGGGTCATAATTAATATTTATTCCTACGGGTTTCATATGAGAGTCATAGAACCAAATAAAGTATATAAAAACATATTATTAAGACAGACACTGTAGAAGGCATCGTAGTATATTATAATAATAATAATATAATAATATACTATCATGTAGCAAGGGAACAGTGACTAGGCAAAGAAGAAAACCACTGTAGGAAATGTAAAAATCTGGCAAGTGGTCCTCACGTCTGAAGAGTCTGATGCGAGGCCAATTTTTGCCTTTGGCTCACTGGCGTACAGGGCAATTTGTCTTGTCTGATGTGGATGTTCTACGCTGCGACAAACAAAATGGTTCGTTGAAAGGTTGGAGCAATTTGTTTTTGGAGCTAAAACATAACTTTAGCTACTAACCATTATTTTATTTTTTTTGAACAGAATAACCATTAAATAAAGACAAAAAAATTACTCCCTCCGTCCCAAAATATTTGGTATTTTTCAATATTCGCGCCGTTCTTTAAACTCTTATATCTCCCAATTTATGATATTTTTTATAATTTTGAAAATTTTGTATTATAGATCTAATCGAGAACTATCAAACAAGATCCATATTGCATATTGTTGGAGATTCACATTGGAAGATACAAACGATTGAAAACTGACACAGATATCGAAAAAGTCCAAATAATATGGGACGGAGGGAGTAGTTTATTTTTGTCATTATTCAAAAAATTTAGGTTACGATCGTAATTTTTTACTTTTTAGATTCATTTTGTCATACGAAGCAATAATCCACCAAAAACTAATAAATGCGAACAAAATTTGAATAAAGACAAAAAAAGCCATTTGGCTTATTAAGCCGAACAATCCTTGAAGTTGGTCTGGTTAAGATCTGAAATTTAGGAGTTTGTTCCCTTTCCTTCTAATGTTTCTATTTCGAAACCTCTCTAGTTAGCTCAACTATTTTAGGGACACTGAAGATTTGTGATGTCGTTAATTTCAGGGCTCCATGATTAGTCGAGTGTGCACAAGCTAACCTGAACACTTGGTTATCAAAGGAAAAAAATATAAATAAACACTAGCTAGAATGTCTAAAAGTTGGATTCTCTTTGCCAAGTGAACCGGATACAGTCCAATGAAAGATCACAGAATTTCTACAGCGATCTATGGAGTATTTTAAAGATAGAGATCACGGGTCAGAAAGTCTCAAATAACCACTAGTTAATGATCTAGATAAGAATGATTAAACAAATTATGTGGATTTCCCTTTTGATTCTCCGTGCCTAGCTAGTTGTTGCTGAGTCATTTTTATGTTATCCCTTGGGAATTTGATAGCATATGGGTTCAACAACACTCCCTAATTCCCACATTATTAATACAAATAATTAATTATTATTGTTGCTGTCCGGTTGGAGTATTATTTAAGTAGTGCTATAGGTACCGACACCCGGCGTAGGGAAATCGTATCGATGGCCGCGCCGGGCCGCCTCCGGCAGGCTGATTCAAGCCGTCCAAAAATTTTTAAAAAAAAAACCGAAGGAGCCTGCTCGGGAATCAACGGCATCCAATGTGTCTAGGGTGTTTAGATCAAGCACCCTAGACACATCGGATATCGTTGATTCCCGCGCAAGCCCCCTCGTTTTTTTTAAAAATTTTTTTTGGACGGCTCGGATCTGTAGTTCGGTGGCTGGAGGCGGCCCGGCGCGACCGTCAGTACGATTTCCCCGGGGGCGTCGACACTCATATCATTTTCGTTATTTAAGTGGATTTGAGGGCCTGTTATGTCTTATGGACAACATGATTTACAACCTATGCTTATGAAACTGGACTAATAACGTATTCACTACTGGAAACACTCCATAATATTGAGCCCAAAAATTTAATCCACACCGCTCATGGTGTAGATCTCGAGGAGTAGAACATCACTCCGAAAAAATTCAAGTCAATCGAATTTCGGCAAATATATGATTGGGTGAAATTAATTTTGCGTTGCAATTTCCAAATCACATTTTTCGTTTCTTTTTGTTGAAAATAATGTATTTCGGTCGCTGAGTTACGAATGTCGGATGGACTTGATTTTTAGTAGATATTCTAATTGTGGTTAAGAAGCTCTATAATGTGAATAGTTTGGATCAAATTTTCGAGCTCAGGATGAATCCAGTATTAAGATACAACAGTTTGTGTCTGATGTGCCTTGGGACACAACAAGAACCTAGCTCCTATTAAATTATACTACCTCCTAGTTCCTACATCGAAAAAGTTTTGAAAATTCCGGGCTCTAAAATTAAATAACTTGTTAGAAAAGTAAACTGTAGAAAAATACAAACAAAAGGAACGTTCTCACAACTTTCACACCCAAAAAGAGTGAAAGCATTGCTTTTTGGAGAAAAGTGTAAATTTGCCTAATCACGACCTTAATTGTACTTTGAAAAGTAAGACAGCAATTAATTTATTAAGACTCCTCATACGGAGTATTAGTATAAGTCAATATAGGCTACTTTTGATTGTTGGTTTTACACGAGTGTTTATATTCAAAATGTTCTTACAAAAGGTTTTTTAAGCCGCGGAAAGGAAAAATTGTGTTCTTTCTCACCAATAACTAGCGAAGGTGAAGCTTTCAGCTGTTTCTTTTTCTTTTTATATATACCAATATTTTATGCATAAGCGAGTTTAGCGGGATGTTAATAGATTAATGCACGAAAAATTTCAAAGGCTATTTGTAGTCCTGGATTCTAAACGCCCACGACGGGACTCGAACCCTGACCTCCCACATGAATAGGACATGAGTTACCAACTAAAACATGAGCCCATTGGTAAGTTTTGAGCTGTTTCACACTAGTGAAAAGTAAAATATAATATTATCAGCCTGTTAATGGAATCCAACCAATGAAAACGTTTTTATCATGACAAAAGTGAAAGGATGACAACTTAGAGTCAAAAGGGCACATCTAAAATTGTCAAAAACCATGTTCACTTGGGCATTGCCTTATCATTTATACTTGGAAAAAAATGGGGCACCAACCATGTGGCGGATTTGGGAAGGTCGCTTTAATTTCTCATAAGCGTATTTGATAATTTGCAACCAAATTTTATCCTTTTGACCTCACAAGATATCTGTCAATTCCCCAACTTGCTTCAAATGCAAATAAATCATAAGGGTTATGATCTTTTTTTAAGAGTTGATAGTATTACGAATGACTCTATTATGCTTGTTTTCAGAATATAATAACTCTTCAAGAATACTTCGGTCATACTATTTGTAGGGTACAAATTAGGAATGTTCAAAATTCAATGGCAAAGTCAGGATTTTAGTCTGAGGGAGGCCGACTTAATAGACATATTTTTATTTATACTTAAACTTATTAGTAGGAGTACATCATAGAGTTTTTGATTTCCAATATAAGACATTTGTACATTAAAATTATTCTAGCTCAAAACAGCAAAAGTATATGATTCATTTTGTTCCCTTTATTTAGGCTACAACAGTACTCACATCTCTTGTTGTATATTTACGAAAGAAATTAAAAAATGAGAATGTAAGATAATCTATTTTCTATTAAATCAAACTAAAATTATTAAGATAATAAGAAACTATTACACTAATAGTATTCATAATAGTCTAAAATTAGATCTAATTTTTTAGAATATTTTAAAATCCCCGCCCCAAGGTAGATCCGCCTTGGTTCAAATCCAACGATTTTGTATACATCGACATAGAATCATTCATACATACGACTCGAGCAAAGGTTCTTTTGAGATCAGGAGCGCAAAATATTTTGAAAGATTGTGTTCCTAAGGCTTAGTTTGGATGGCAGACATCTTGAGGGGGAATGAGAATATGATTCTTGAACTCTGAGATTCCCATGTTTGGGTAGTGATTGAATGGGAATATGATTCATGATCTTCCAACCCAAGAGCAATCACATTCCTAAATAGAGGAGGAATCTCAAACCTCCACTATCCCCTGGGAATCTGATATTACGGGGTAATCTAATTACTTGGTAAAATTAAAAAAAAATTATTCCCTCTTATACCCTCAAAACCCACCCGTGTTGAATTTTTTTTTGGTTTCACATGCGATTGTTTTTTACAAGACAAATTTTTATTCTACTACAAATCTAGCTAGGAGAAATGGAATGAAACTGGTGAGTTTGAACCCTCACCCGGTGCAAGGAGTATAGGGTGCCCACCACTTGACTGTCAGTCCATTTGTCACATTTGAAGTGAAATAACACTCTTGGCAAAAAAAATTGAAGGGGAATAACACTCTGTCATTTAAATTTTTTTTTAAACAAAACCGAAAAACACTACATTTTGCAATTTTAATAGTCAGGACTATTTTTTCATATGCTTAATTAAATTCTAAATTTTATTTTTAATATACTTAATAAATATTCAAAAGTTCATCTGTCGCATTTTTTTTTTCTCCTCTTAGTTCGGCCCCTCCCAGGTACACATCCTGGCTTAGCCACTATTACAAGTTGTTCAAATCATCTTGAGTGATCTTGCACAAATAGATATCTTTTTCACTCTTAACGAAAATCTGAGAAAACTATATGTGGAGAAATTCTTTCGCGGAGGTTAAACTGTGGAGCTTTACTTCTAGCATGCATTTGGAAGATTTTTAGGTTTTTATGACTTTCTTAGGCCCTGTTCCCGAAAGGGAAATAAGTACTCATTTTTTCAGAAGACAATCTCAAGCTCAAAAATTATGTGCTTACGCAAATAATTTTTCTATTAATATGGATCTTGTTTGATAGATCTCATTGAGATCTTCAATACGGTGCAAAAAAAATTAAAAAATTATTTTTCATTTACATATTTTTGAGTTTGAAAATGTAAAATAAATACTTATTTTTTAAGAAGGTGTTCTGGAACGGGACCTAGTTACCTAGTGGTAGGTTTTTAGGGCAGTTTAATATTTTTATAGTCTAGTATTCTAGTAGTTCACTTTTGCAATGATGTTTCAACATTTTTAAAGTTGTTTAACTGTTGGCTGGTGTTCTAAACTTTTAATAGTTGGAATTTTTTTCATAGTCTGCTCTTGTGTAACTATTGGCTTGTAGGAATTTTGATGTGTGAATAATTTAGCATTAGCTGTTAAAGGGTGACGATAAAAAAAAATTGTTAAAGGCTGTTTTTGGAAAATTAAGTAAATATACATTCCATTCCTTAACTTCCAATGGTTTACCCAAACGCTTGAATATGAATTTATCCTTTTTCCCTTCAAAACATTTCCATGTGAACCAAACACCTCAGTAGAATTATCCATGTATCACATTCCTGTGGGTGAGATTCCTATAATAAGGTACTCATTCCTGATCTTTGATTTCTGCCATCCAAATAGAGCCTAAGGTTATTATTACCAACAGAAATAAATGGTCATGCGCGAATAAATTGATGAACCCTTGGACTAGTTAGTTCCCCATTTTGGGCCTAATGGGCTCATGAGTGTACTTTCTGATTTCAATCAAATATATGGGTTTGTTGATGAGCGAATCATTGATGGAAGCCTTCTTTTCCGAGGAAGGCTTATATGTCACCAACTTTACCACGAGGATCAATCTCTTGGTAATAACTTCAATTGCATCATTCTAGATGCAAAATTATACAGCACAGTTCTCATATTTCTAAACGCAAAATTACGAACTAATCTTGTGAATGTATCACATTTTGTGCTTGTGATCAAACTTTTCTGTCATATCTTTTTCAACGAATGTCGTAGCTATTTATTCACTTTTCTTGTAAAGTGTTTGACAAAAGTTTTTTCTGTTGGGCCATCAACGAATTCAAATAGTTTTTATTTATCATCTTGGTGTTAAAGGTTAGACCTAATCAGACATCGATAACAAGAAACAGAGCTACCTTTAAGGGCGGGTGCTAGGATCACTCCCAATTTTATTAGAATCGCCATAAATGTATTTCCTCCATCTCAATTTGTTTGTCGAATATTGGGAATTCAACTTATTTAGGGAGCCACAATGATTAAACCTAAAAATAGCTTACTTTCTAATATTTACCCTTCAATTTATTTTTGAAAAGTTACATTATTTCAAAAAAAGTAAGGGCAAAAAAGGGATTTTTTTTATCTATTTAAAAGTCAAACAAACAAATAAATTGGAAAAAAACAAAGTCAAAAAGTGGACAAACAAATCGGGAAGGAGGGAATAGTATAAAATACGGAAATTGATATTCACACTCATTTTTTTGTTATCCACACTCCCTTTTTTTTATTTTTTTTAGTGTTGAAAGTGTATGTTTTTTTTTTTTACTAAAAGGCAAAAAAGTGAGTGTTGATAACAAAAAAAGGGAGTGTGAATATCAATTAAGAGTATATGTTTCATATAGCAAATAAATTATCTTTATTTTTATAGTTTTTTTTATCAGACTTTATTTTTATAGTTTATAATCCCCAAACGAGACCATATGAAGAGACTAAAAGATTATCTAAAAGCGTGAAAAAAAGTTTAAAAGAGAGTCGTTTTAGCATTCCCTAATAATGTATTTATCAGATCAAAAACGTTTTACTCATTGAAACAATTTGAACCGAGAGTTAAAAAGAAGAAGAAGCCAATATGTATGATATATCCATCTTGTCCGCTTCCGCTAGGGGAGAAGTTTAAGATAAACGGATTGGAGGTTGGGATTGGATTGCTAAGGTGATAGTATTAGTAATAATGTGTTTGGTTTTCAAAATTGGTCCGGATTGGTAGTCCCATGGGATGAACAATCCAGCCTATAGGGGTATTAGCAATACCCATTGAGACTTGGTATTCGTAGTCCAATCCTGACCCCTTCTCATTACCAATTCATTCTCATTACCAATTTATTCTATCAATTCAATCCCATCATCTAATCCGATCTCAAACAAACATGATATTAATAATTCTATCATCTAATCACATCCCAAACAAACATACTCATTACCAATCCCATCTGCTTACGAATCACATCCATCTATCACTATTATCAAACGGGGCTAATGTAAATTTCATGATTGAGTTTCAAAATATGTGCAAAGAAATTTCAAAATTTTTATCAATCATATTAATATGTGGGGATTTAAAATGGAGTGCAGTTGCTGCCCCCCTTGTACTCCCATTCATATGAATTCTATCTCTGTCCTTGTTGGCAAAGTTAATATCAACCAAGTTGGGCTTATTTCTTCGAAAAACTAGGCCCTCACGGTTTTGAATGAGGGCAAAATAAAAAGTCAAGTTACTCACAAATGGTCTCTCCCTGTTTTTTAAAGTGGAAATTACCCCTACAGTAAATGCTGTTAAATAACTCAGTTGAGGAGGCACATTTTTTAATTTTTGTTTCTTTGTACATGTTGACATGTTCCTCACACGCTATCATTTTCACACAATACCTATCAAGTTGGCTATTCTCCCCATAAATGTAAAGCAAATAAATCTCTCTAACATTGGCGTCCCACAACTACAGTAGCTTAGCATACTTACTTGAGCCGTCTCCTATATTGGCATCCCACAATTGCAGTAGCCTAGCATTACTTACATGAGCCGTCTCCTTACATTGGCGTTCTACAAACCCACACAGTCAAGGATAAAGGGTATATATAATACCCAAGGTGGCTAACCACCAATTTTCTTACGAGTGATTCTATATGAACCCAAAAAATATCTCTCAAGCCCCAATTTCTCTTAACACCAATGGCTTCAGGACAACACAAAGATCAATGAATCCCTCTCTTTTTCTTTTTCTTTTTTTCCCCTTCAATTTAATCAATTCCATCTGCTCTGCTGGTCAAGCAAAGGAAATGCAAGTGGGAGCACTGTCTTTTGTGGATATGTTACTGTTAACATAAAATTATGGGGGAAGACTCTTGTTTAAGGTTTTTGCTAATGTTAATAGTATCTCAAACCTTTACTTGTACTCAAATTTGAGTAAAAATTTAAGGAAAAGCTTTATTTGGTATCAAACACCTCAATAGGCAAACCCAAATCTAAGCACAAATTTGAGTAAAAGCTAGGGGTGTGCACGGGTCGGATGGGTCGGGTTCGACCCTGACCCCGACCCGACTAGTCGGTTATCACTTTTTTGGGACCCGAACCCGAACCGAAGGAGGGGGGGGGGGGGGGGATACCCGTCCGTGTAACCGATTTTTTTGGTCGGGTCGGGTCGGTCGGGTCCGACCAAAAAACCGAAGTAAACTATATGAATTCGTTGCCTTTTGGTCGGGTTGGGTCGGGTAAGAAAAAACAGCACCCCGAGCCCCGAACCGAAAACTGATTTTTTTGGAAAAATGTACCCGTACCTGACCGAACCACATGGTCGGCCCCGCCCGAAACCCTTCGGGTCGGGTCGGGTCCGTCGGGGCTCGGTTTTTTGCACACCCCTAATAAAAGCTTCATTAATGGCATTGTTGCAAATTTGGGAGGGGAGAAGTAGCCTTAGAAATTTTGAGCGAAGATTTAACGCAGTGGGTGATATGGGGATAGGCGCCATTAGGAGCATTCCATCAATGTCCATTTCGCTTGTTGGTTCTCGTCTGTCACTACTCGACAAGGGACCGAAGAATTGTCGTGTCGGGTCAATATTGTGTCTCCAACATGGACTTATAATTGGGGCAGGAGATTGCATGACGGTTGATGGTGGGGGTTTGAGTGATTGGGAAATATTAGGTTTAGAGTTATGTCGAAGATTATGGTGGGAAATATTAGGTTTAGAGTTATGTCGAAGATTATGGTGTTTTATGGATTGAGCAAATCAATTAAATGAGTGTAGAAGTAGTATGGGGCTAGAGAGAATTTTTATGTGTTCAAATAGAATCATTCGTTCATTACACAAGTGTATTGATAGACAAAAAAGACAAAAGTATCCCCCTCTCTCACAACGATGATTGCATAGAATAGGATGTCAACCAGTTACCATTCAAAACCAATTTTAGAAATCAAAATGCCATTTACAGATAAAAAGAGAAAACATAACTTGCTTCAATAGGACCAAACATAGTCAACCTGAGTTTTGGAACAGGGAAAAAAATTGTCGGTATCAACGGGGGAGAGAGAGAGAGAGAGAGAGAGGGGATGTTGGGTGGATTTGAAATTTAAAATTGGGTACAAGTGAAGGTATGAGATGGCAATTTTGTAATACGTGCAGAGAATGTGAGCAATTTATTGGAAGGAAGAGAATGCCTCTTAACCCTTGGATCGATTTAATCCTAGCCATTGCAACAACTTGTCTTTTGGGTGGGACGCACACCATTGTTTTTTATAATAGAAATAATAGAGATAGATAGATTATAGATTCGTGCGCAAGAGACTGCTAAATCCATTCTGCTTCGTCATATTTCCACGACTGATCAAATATTGTTGATATTTTTACGAAGCCGTTGTTTGCCTCCAGATTTTTTGTATCTTACATATAGGTACATGATTAGTTTGGTACGTGTTACTCTTGTATTGTATTCTGTCTCTAATAGTGAGTGTAGGATAAGCCAAGTGGGTGCACGGTAATCAGGATTTTGTTAGAGTCAAGGTTGAGATTTTTTTGTATAAAATATCTTGTAATCACTTCGTTGATGAAAAATGAGAAATTGAAACTGAAATTCCACAAGTTTTTTGAGTCTTTTGGACATTTTGTCCAAGAATTGACGGGTCGTCTGGTTAAATTGACTCCCGAGCCTGAGTGAAAAAAACAAGTTAAGAAATTTTGAATAAGATACTTTTCAAGTTTCTACCCTTCAAACTGTGATGCTTCCACTGCTTTTCACTCTATACTCGATCCATCCATCCTTCTTGCTTTGAGCTTTGACAACTTAACTCATAATTTCACATTTATATAGCTAACACACTTTTTATACCTATCTCCCTAGGCCTAGGTTGACCAATAAATTTACCCATTTCTAAATCCACCAGGATCTTGTCCTACCCCTTTCTCAAAAACTATGTCATTTTTTTTTATTTCAAAAAAAATAAAATAATTTCTTTTATGGGTTTTTTGAATTTTTTATTTTATACCAATTCAGGAACTAAGGAGATCTTTTGCCTAAAGGCATGACTTTTACATATCGCGCGTGACCGTTAGTGAAGCTTCACAAATTAGTTTTTTTTCGGGACATGTGCGTTTAGTAATGAAAACAGGAAAACAAAACTTTAAGTTGGTTTTGGGGTACTATATATCACGTGCTGCGTGCCGAAATGATCTCCATAAATAACCAAGTACGTATTCATATGAGATCAGAATTAATATGTATATATGGACTCCACAAAAAATGTGTATTTGTGGAGATTGTTGGAGCATCATGCGGCGGTTTTGGAGGACAGTGAATAATTACTTTGGAGAGAGAGAGAGAGGAGAGTTGCTTTTCGACCCCCTCCTTACACACCCCCTTCCCACCTTTTTGTCCATTTGGCCGAAATACCTCCACTCCACTCTTTAATTCCTTTCTTGATTTAATTTTTTTCTTGATTAAATTGCTTTTATCTTATTTATTTAATTCCTTTCTTTATTTTATTGAAATACTTATTTAATTTTAATTTGATTAACTCAAATTATGTTTTCAACTAAATTATGTTTTTTACATTATTTTAATTAGACCCCGTTTCACTAACAGCTTTTTAAATTTTTTAGTTTTTGTCTTTATTTGAATTTTTTAGTTTTTGCGTTTATTAGTTTTGTGCCTAATTTTTGGGTTTTCAGATTTGTCTCGTCAAGTTGAGTCTGAAAACTTAAAAAAAAATTACTTTTACCCAAATATTTTGAACAGTGGTCTTTATTCAAAATATTTGGATAAAAGTAAAAAAAAAATACTTTAGTCACAAAAGTTTGGTGCAAAACTAACAAACGCGAAAATAATTCAAATAAGGACAAAACTATAATCAATATGTTCTGCTGGTTTCCACTAGGAACATCATTCTTAAATGAACAACTATCTGAAATTGAAACGTTGTAGTTATCCATTGTTTCGCCCCAAATTTTCCGCTACGGCGTTCCTAGAAAATTTGGGATTCTCCATGGTAGTAAAACCAAACTATTTTTTTTTCTTTTTCTTTTTTTCCTT
Organism: Rhododendron vialii; assembly: GCF_030253575.1. NCBI lineage: Eukaryota > Viridiplantae > Streptophyta > Magnoliopsida > Ericales > Ericaceae > Rhododendron > Rhododendron vialii. The sequence continues at coordinate 14,009,268 of NC_080559.1, read as the reverse complement.
ATAGCAGTTTATGACGAAAGCCTAAGGGAAAGAGGAATACATGACTTCTTAATGGAATCTGTGTACACAAAACTCTTATATCCTTTTGAAACACAAAGTCCTGCTTTTATAGTCTCTAGAAATAACATTTTTGGCACACAAATCAATATTTTTGGACCAGCTGATTGCTGCCTTATCTTGGCACATGAATCAACATTTTTGTTCCATTCGGTCTGGTCTTTTTTTTTTTTTTGTCCTTTGTTCACAGTCCAAGCATGAGGTGTAAGCATGTTGTGTCAAGTTTAAACCAAATGATGGCATAGTTCCCCTGCTCTCTACGGTAAATTTTTTTTTTGAACTAATAATAGGCCACATTTATTAATTGGCACACAGATCAATATTTTCGTCTTTCCAAATTCGGTGATTAAATGAACTGATCTTTGTAGTACTGTAATTGTCCCAAGCCATTTTAGACTGTCCAAAATTATCAACATTGTCCGATCAAATCCCGAGATATGTCAATTTTCTCATATCGGCACACACATTACAATAGTGAGGTTGAAGTGAAAAAAGAAAGAGATAAATAGATAAACAAGGAAATAAATAAGAAATGAAATTGTATGAACAATATTAAATAAATAAATAAATAAAAGAATTAAATAATTAAATAAAAAAAGAATTTATTTAAAAAGGAAGGGTATTTCAGATAAATAAAGGAGAAAAAATATATAAAAAAATATTCAATAAATAGAAGAGGAAAAAGATATAAAGAAAAAGAGAAAAATAAATGAATTAAATAAATAAGATAAAAGAATTAATAAATTAAATAAAAACAGAATTTAGTTAAAAGGGAGGGGTATTTCGGACTTTTGGCGTGGGACCCATGGAGTGTGTGTCGGGGGGTGGGAAAAGCAATTTGCATTTCCTAGATACAACAACCAAGCAATCATGTGTTCCTATATAAAGTATCACTTAAAAAACTCCCCAAGAAACTCACACCAATAGGTCCCGTGTAACACTTTCCTTTTCTCCATCAATGTCATCAACAAACGTACACTTTGTTAGATCATTAAACTACGTGGATATTCACAATCATGATCATAGGTTCTATCATTTGTATAATATTTAATCCATTGTCTAGCTTGACCACACACATATGGTTGCTCCTATTATATCTATTGATGATGATTATATGTTTTTATTACACATGATTCATGATCTCTTGCCCAGAACTAATACTTATGTGCTGTAATTGATAGAGAGATCTTCTATTAATTTTCTCAGGCTATTGGTGTAATGGACCTATCAAGATTCCCACCATCCTTTTTTCTCTTTAAGCATATCATATTTGTTCAATTTTAAACCAAGTAATTACTATATATTAGGAAACTTTTTTTCACTCTCTTTTGTCTTTATTCACTTGAATTTACTATCTTACCCTTTATTCGATACACTTTTTCACATATTCAAGGACAATATTGTAAATTTACGTGGATAAAAACAAAAAATGAAGCATGGAAGGTTAAAAACGGAGTGTGAAAATTATTTTCCTTACTATTATGGGGGCAAGGTTATAGGGCTGCACATGCTTGTGCAAAGAAAATCCTTTCTTGTGGTTTATCCGGTCTGTGGACAACTACCTTGCCCCCATGGGTTCCTCTCTTTCTGATGTTTAGGCATTTTTCCACCTCTTAGATTAATAAAATCTTCTCCCTTTTGTCAAAAAAAAAAAAATGGTGTTGTTTTTATTATCTGTTTTGATAACTCAGGATGAATGGAATTGGTTTTCTTTCAATGAAAAGTAATTTACCATAATAAAAAGTTTTTGTATTCCTTGTTGGCACAACAATCTAAGTGAGCTGTAAGCAACTTATACCCATTTCTATGGCCATCATTAACCACCAATAACATCATGTGTTTCCTTGTCTTAAAAACAAAAATAACTAGCACAAAGCAAGTGCTATGCGGGCGAATTGTTCTTCAGGTGTCATTGTGTAAGAAAAACCAGTGCAAAAAACAATAAATGATTTACTAATTTCTGGAATTAACAACAAGAACAAAAATTACAGAAACTGAAATATCAGACAAAACAAATTCTGTAATGAGTAAAGAATTTGCAAACCGAGGCTCGTGTTTCAGTCGGTGCTCTTTAAGACAAATTATTTTTAAGACCTCGATTTGTGGTCCAAACAAACATTTTGGAATGGAGGCAGCATTAATTCACCCTTACCCCTCAATTATGAAGTAATAGTCATATATGGCCCTTTTTTTTTTTTTTTAACACTAATTGTTAAGAACAAAAAGTCTACAAACACAACTTTAAAACACATGCATGATACATCGAACGGCTGCGGAAACAATTGTGTCTAAATAGAGTTGTGGTTTTAAAGTTGTAATTAATCCCATATATAAGTTGTGGTACATAAACATATAGATACAAAATTTGGTTTCTAGATGCTAGCTAGCAAACTGGTTAGAATGCCACACAAAAAAGAAGATAACAAAAAGAGAGAACCAAAAACTTATGGTGATCAAGGGATGCATCCAATTCTAAATTTCCTTTCCCTCTTTGTCTTTCCAGTTGGACCCAAAACTGAAAGGGACAATGAAAATACGAGACGCCATCAAATTGTCGGTGGAAGTATTAACTCCTCATGGTTAAAAGAGTTGTGTCAGTGTCACTCCATAATCGAAATTTGCAAGATTCTACTTAAAAAAATAGTGACCACAATTTGAGTATCACGGTTAGATATCACATCATATGTAAACGAGTCCGTCCAAAATATTATTATGTCGATGGCACGTGAGAGCGATTGTATTCATAATATGATGCATAAATGTGCTCAATATATAAGATTACTCCAGAGCAAAAAAAAATAAATATCAGGCCAACCTCTTTTCTTTCAGTTTCGCAACTTTTCTAGCTCTGGGTTCAAGTTAATTTACCTCATCAAAATTTGAGCTAATTAAAAATGAAGCTAGGTTACACATAGAATAGTACCCATAGAGTGTGATTTCGTTCACCCTCAACTTTATGAGGGTAACCTTAATCCATATTTAGTGAGATATATTATAGGTTTTCCGCTTAAAGGATCAGAATCGATCAGATTCAAAAAAATGATCTGTTAAGAGATATCACGAAAATGCTACCTAATTGGAGATTGAATGACTCGTCCAAATATTGGGTCTAGAACTAAATAGAGCATAATTGGAGTTTATAAATCAACTACTTACTAATATTCAATTGAGCTGAATTTTACGAGGTCTTCAATTTTATTTTTTTTGATAGGCAACAAAATTTTATTAGAAACTCGACAAAGGGCACATTTTTTTTTACAAGGTCTTCTGATTAGCGGAATGATTATTACAAAATCAACGATTTCGACTATCAAAACAAGACCCACGATATACCTCACCAAATGTGGGCATGTTTGGTGAGTGTGACTAAATTGTTCTCCATAAGAGTTAACAAAACTAGTTCCAATATTTATATGACTAATTTGTATACCAGTATTTTATTATGAGCTTATGTCCAAATATTCTAAGTTAGTATGCAAGTATTAGGAATTCAAGTAGCGGGTGGAACTAAAATTTGTAAAATATTTTGTTAATAGTACTATTTATTATTGAGTTAAATCACAAAAATATATAATATAATGAGGTCATTTTAATGGGGCTAAAAAAGAATTCCCGACCCCTGTCCCGAGTGATCACAAGAAGTACATAGCATACACTCCTTTTTTCTATCTCTTATCTATAGTATTTTTGGAGTGTGAAAATTATTGGTGAATAATACATAGTACTCCTTCTCCACTTTTCCTATGTATAAATATAAATACCATACAAATCCAAGCAAAGAGGGATTTTTGGGTGCCGAGGAGGCAGCGCATCCGGGCCGTCCATTTCGATTTTGGAGAGAGAAAGAGAAAAGAGTGCGGTGGGGTGAGAGAGGAGAGAGAATTTCAATTTAGGCCGTCCAACATATTTTTGGATGATTCGAATGCACTGCTCAGATACTACGTGAGCACGACCACGTGATACCCATCCAGCACTCAAAAATTTCTCCCAAGCAAGCTGTTTTAGTACATTAGTGAAGAGAAGAGAGAGAAGGTGGCAATATAAGCCCCACAATCCCAACTAAACCAAGATTATTTGTCTGAGAGAGAGAGAGAGCGCTCTGATCAAGTGACTGACAGTCCATCATAGGCGTAATTTTCAGAACCAAAAATCAGAGCTATCCAAATCAAAAGCAATCCCAAAAGCATCGATCACACATGATCCACACTCACAATTCGTGCTCTTTTCCAAACAGACCTTTATCATATAGCACTCCAAATTACACACAATCTCAGTAGTACTACTGCCACTAGTACTACTTGCTGTAATATTCTCTTTCGAAGCCCAAGGATAAACAAAATCCTAATTAACCATGGATAGGCTATCCTCGGGGTCGGAAAATGGAATGGCGTGGGAGCAGGGGAAGGCGCCGCTGATAGTGCCGGTGCTAAGGTTGATGGTGGTGGTGTGTTTGGCAATGTCTGTAATGCTGTTTCTGGAGAGAGTTTATATGGGGATTGTTATAGTCGGGATAAAGTTGCTGAAGAGAAAGGGAGTGAAGAAGTACAAGTGGGAGCCCATGAAGGAAGATTTGGAGCTTGGGAATGGAGCCTACCCCATGGTTCTTGTTCAAATCCCCATGTTCAATGAGAAAGAGGTTTTTCTTCTCACCCCATTTTGTTTTTTTCTACCTACCAATTATCCCGTACAGTTGCTGGAACTAAATTCGGTCTGAATACCATACCAGTAATGGTACTGTTTTTTTAGAGAGTGTCTCTTTCACGGAGCTGTTCAATCTCGCGTGTTCATTTCGGTTTTGGACGTTCCAGATTTTAATAAAATTTTTTCGGGAAAAGTTAATCACAATCAATTATTATCTGCCATAATTGATTTTCAATCCGTATAGTCTAAAAACGCTTTGGACGATTGTGATTGAACTCCGTAACTTCTTCTTTACAGAACAGCAGTAAAAAAGATTTTCTCTTTTTTTTATTGGTACAACATGTATTAATATATTTACTTATTTCTATGCTTAAAAAACTCAAAACATTAGACCAACATGAAAATACATATTATTAACATAATAATACTCTCTCCATCTCAAATTGTTTGACTATTTTGGGTAACCATGCATTTTTTATGAAAAAAATAATGCTTAACTATTTTGGTTTAAGACTTTTTATGAAAAAAAATTCTCATAAGTATATTATTTTTTATGTGTAGAATGCATGATTACCTGAAAGGTCAAGCAATTTGGAACATAGGGAATATTAGTGATTACGAAAATGATATATTATGATATAAATGAAATTATAATTTCTCAAGTACAAAAGAATTACGTAGTTATAGAATTATCTTCTAAAAATAGAAAAAAATAAAAATATATAGTATGACCAATACCATCTGGTATCGGCCGGTACATACCCATTGGTATTTTATGATATGACCGATACTGACCGGTATTTCACGAGCCGGGATAAAACTAGAGGAATGAGGTACCAATTTTACAAAACTAGCTAAACGAAACATGACCGGTACAATATGATGTTTACAATCCGGAACTACCTTACAAATGTGGGTTCCGCAAGTGAAATTATACAATAGTCCAAGAACACCCTCACGTGGTACTCCAGACCACTTTACAATCACACATTCTTGTGAGTTTTACTACTAAGTGTACAAATTCCATATAAACGTGTTGTTGTAAAGTGATCTGGAGTACCACGTGGCAGGTACTCCCAAACTATTGAATAATTACGCATTCCGCAGGAGCTATCTCTTACTGGTATGAGTCTCCTGCATCATGAGCGCATTGTTAGACCATTTGGAACACTTTAATTACTAGAGAGAATCCAAAACGATAGTGTACTACTTATAATGATTTGTTCTACATAGAAAATCTTCCCTAATGACGCGTTCTTCTAAATAAACGACATCTTGATGGATTATTTGTTTAAAGGCATTTAAACAATAGGCATTTATGTTTGACTTATAAAAAAAAAAAAAAAGGCATTTAAAACAATTAAATTAATGATCCTCCGAGTCTTTTTTGGGTTTACAGCATTTTCCTTTCAAGATGACATGTAGTAAATAAATAATTATTGCATTTAAATTTCAACGAAGGACATTTATTTTCCATATTCTCCATTAATGAATAATTTTAGAAACCAAAAAACTTCATGCTTGTTTTTTTTATAATAATAATCACAATTTAGGACACACCAAAATGTAAGAAACAGCCAACAATTTGCAAGAATAGAGGGCCATCGATGGGAAAATGTCAATTTTTTTCGAAAAAAGTGTGAAGTCTTCGCTTGAGTCTTCTGTACCACGTGTCGGTAGGGCACTTATAATGTCTCTATCGGAAGGGGTGTAAAATGAGAGAAATTTTTCAGTGCCGGGTGGGCACGGGCCATGTGGTGCCCGTGCCTCATCTCGGCCGTCCAATAAAATTTTGGACGGCCTAGATCTGTTCGGCTGTCGAGGGGTATTTTAGTCATTTCACACTTTAAAATAGCCGAACAAATCTGGGCCGTTCAAAACTTCATTGGACGGCCGAGATGGTGCACGGCACCACGTGGCCCGTGCCCACTCAGCACTGAAAAATTTCTCGTAAAATGAAGGTTGTGTCAATCAACCTTGACCTCTAAAGAGCTACATAGACTTCAATCAATTTAGAGTCGATCCTACGTCATAGGCGGGTTCGGATTCAGTCCATTTGCTCCAGACTAGTTCGGTCTATTTAGGTGCATCCGAGCCGTCCAAAAGTGTTTTGGACGACTCAAATTTAAAGAAAGTATTTTTGATTTTTTTTTTAAAAAACACATCTTTAAATCTGAGCCGTCCAAAATATTTTTGAATGGCTTGGATGCACCAAATAGACCGAACTGGTCCGGAGCAAATGGACTGGATCCGGCCCCGTCATAGGCGGCTTAAAAGATGATTTGGATTGAATTAATTACTCTTTTCCGTTCCAATTTAATAGTCTTTCATTCTATTCTAACCGGATAAAAAACTAATTATATTTTTTAACTCGGTAATAAATTTTATATTCAATATGGATCTTGTTTGATAGATCTTGATTAATTTTATAGTACAATATTTTCAAAATCACATAAAACATTATAAATTAAGATATATAATCAATTGAAAAGTGGTATGAATTTCCAAAATGGACAATTAAATTGCGGATGAAGTATTTTTAAACCCATTAGTCATTATTGAAGTTGAGTGATGTTTTTTATCAAAACATTTGAAATTGATCATTCTTTCGACCGGTGAATTTTTATTAGGTTTCAGTCGTAATTGTATTTTTTATATTTCTTTTATCAAGACAAAGATTAACTAAAAAAATTGATACGGACCAAGAACAACTTCAAAAATAAAGAATAATCAAATTCATTTAAGCCCTCAGTTCATTGGCCAGATCTTTAATTAACCAAATAAAAAAAAAAAAAAAAAGGTATCGTTTTGATGCTCACTTTATTGGCTGGGCCCGTTGGACTCACTTCCATTATTTTTTTTCGTCGATTTTTGGGGAATGTAAAGAATTTTTTTCAAACTACTGAGTTCTTGTATGAGGTAGTAACTCTCTCTCTCTCTCTCTCTCTCTCTCTCTCTGTAAACAGGTTTATCAGCTATCAATAGGAGCAGCATGTGGCCTTTCGTGGCCGTCAGATCGAATCGTAATTCAAGTTCTTGACGATTCAACAGACCCTACCTGCAAGGTTCTGTCTCTAACCCCTGTCTTCAAAAAGATTAATAGGTATTCCTGTGGACTGCGGGAATCCCCTCGATCGTCTATTTCAATAATCAATGGTCGATAATTATTAGAGACTTCAATAAATAGGAGTCTCGGTTAAAGTTTTTTTACAAATAGATTTTTAGATCATAAAGAAATTTTTTGAACGGCTACGATTACGCGGACCATACGGCAAAGAAATTCCAAAAATTCTATTTTCAGTGAATCCAAGTATACCTACCAGTAATGAGAGTTCAACTTAACATGTTTCTTTGATTTACCTTCTGGGTATCATGAGAGTCCACTCAATGGAATGAAGGGTAGTGTTGGAGTTCGCGGGCTGACCCCGTGCTCGACCTACTTTGTGATAAGAATCGTTTATTTTGTAGGAACTCTTGGCGGTAGAATTTTTTAAAAACAAAATCATCACATTGGTCTTGGATAAATAGATAGCAAGTATGTGTTATCAATAGACCGTCCATTTTTTCCAAGGCAAACGTGATTGATTTCATGGGCCGTGATAATCTGTCACGGTCAGTTCACAAAATAGACGGTTCGAATTTCATAAAATAGAGGCTGTGAAGGGACCCAAAAGGCGGCTAGGAAATTAGAACTATTTCTCTTAAACTTTCTTTACTATATTTGAAAGTGCGCGCTAACTTGCAGTCATCGAAATAAACCTATCGTGATTAAATTAACCCATAAACAATATGCATAAGGTACCAAACCACAAACATGATTGTTTGGTTTCTGATGTGGGCTTTTCTTTAATTATAAATTGTATTAATGTATCTACAACAGGGTCGTATTGGTTGTTCCATTAAGGGATTTCGGACCTCCGATACTGTTAATTAGTGTGTATACGGTCCAATATCGGCCAATATATAGCCGTATCACCTATTTCAATACCGCGATTTAAAACCCTCATATACATGCAGGAGTTGGTGGGGGTGGAGTGCAGGAGGTGGGCAAACAAAGGAATAAACATTAAGTATGAGATAAGAGACAACAGGAATGGGTACAAAGCAGGGGCCCTCCAAGATGGAATGAAACAGAGCTATGCCAAGTATTGTGACTACGTGGTAATATTTGATGCTGATTTCCAACCCGAAGCTGATTTCTTGTGGCGAACCATTCCTTATCTTGTCCACAACCCTGAACTTGCCCTTGTCCAAGCCCGCTGGAAATTTGGTAACCACTCTATTTTTTATTTTTTATTTTTTTATATTTCTCTAACATTTTTTTAGAAAACCAATTAATCTAGTTTGAACAAGTGTCGTGTCACATCACATGCTCCTATAGTTTTACTCGTGTTGTTAAACAATCCAACTCAAAGCCGATTAGCAATGAGCGGAGAGGCCGCCCAGACTTACATACTCGTTTTGGAGGAGATAATTAACCAAATAAGTCGAGGTGCTTGTTTCAAGAACGTAAAACACAATGAAAAACAGTGGGCTGTATAATTGAAAAGTAATGCTGCAAATGTTTATAACTTGGAATTTCAATCTGTTTCTTGGAACTGTGTCTGCTTAATCCTCCATAGTTCGTAGTTCCTGTTATTGGCTTATTTGCTTGATTAGCCAGTGACTAAATTTTATGAACACGGAAATACTTCGGACTTTTTTCTGGGATTGGACTAATTTGTAGACATGGTTACTTCGTTTGCATAGTTGACGTTGAATAGACATGTTAGTATTCCACATATTTGGACATATTTGTGGGCATGTTCCTCGCTAACAATCCGAGGTTGGAGCGTCGTTGATGGCAAATTCAAAGGAAACATTTTGTAACCAATGATTAATTTACACACACATTATCTATACAATTAACTTTGTGAATACATTTTTAGCTGCCGAAGTTGTGTTGGGTGAATCAATGGTTGTTGCGTTGGTGCTATTGCAGTGAATGCAGATGAGTGTTTGATGACAAGAATGCAGGAGATGTCATTGGATTACCACTTCACAGTTGAGCAGGAAGTTGGTTCAGCTACTTACGCCTTCTTCGGCTTTAATGGTATGGAAACCTATTCGATTTGATCTCTCAAGTTTCTTTCTTTCATTCATTTCCACCCTGGAATTTTGACGTTTAAGGCAATAATTTGGAAAATTTTATGAAGGGACTGCTGGTGTATGGAGGATTTCTGCACTCACTGAGGCAGGAGGATGGAAGTCCCGTACAACGGTGGAGGACATGGATCTGGCTGTAAGAGCTAGTCTTAAGGGCTGGAAATTTGTTTATGTTGGTGAGCTCAAGGTATTACTGATAGTTCTTTGCTAATATGAGTTTGTTTCCGTACATTGTACGAGTAGTGTTGCAAAACAAACCAATCCTACTCGAGCTCAACTACGTAAACAAGAAAAGTTTTAACCCTACTAGGTTCGAACATAATTTGAAGCTCGTTAAAATTTCCGAGTTCTGCTCTAATTCAACTCAATAAACTTGTTAGTATAAAAATCCCAGGGTACTCGATCTCGGCTTATGAGTAATGATACTTGTTCGATAGAGAAATGTTGGAGTAGTAAATTTTTAGCTTTGGCTATTCTCCTTGAATTCAGGTGAAGAATGAACTGCCAAGTACTTTCAAAGCCTACCGTTATCAGCAGCACAGGTGGTCCTGTGGCCCTGCCAATCTCTTCAGGAAAATGGCAATGGAAATTTTACGAAACAAGGTATGCTTCCTTTCTTTTGTTTCCTTGCACCAATCCGATCATTGTTGTGGACCAAGTAGGGGCCCACAATGGCCCAAACTGGACCGGACTGGACACAAGGAAAACTAGATGGGAGCTTGATCCGTCAGTCACTCATTATCTTTCCCTGTTCCATTCCCATCTAAATATTGGAGCCCAATATGAGAATAGAAATTTGTTTTGAAAAATTGGTCAAACGAATAAACACACAACGTGATGCAGAATAGATAACAAGAACGCGAGACATAAAGATTTTTACGTGCTTTCCCGAACCATCATCGAAGCGCAACCCAAATGAATCAGGCTTCACAAGCTGAACAATTTGTTCTTCGCCTGACAGTGCCCTCCATGTGATTTTGGTTAAAAAAGTACGGTCTACTGCTTTAAACGGAATCCATAACCAATCACACGGAGGGTGAAGTTCGCTACCATGTGAGGTGGCTAAAAGAAATCAGATTTCAAATTCGGCCCTATCATTGAATGTCCCTAACTATGAATCCTCATCACCCCAGTTGTATTGAAGCAACGCAAAAGAGTACGCGTTTTTCTGATCATTTCGTTTATATCCATTGTTCCATTGCAGAAAGTCACTCTGTGGAAGAAGCTTTATGTGATCTACAGTTTTTTCTTTGTTAGGAAGATTGTTGCCCATCTTGTCACATTCATCTTCTACTGTGTTGTTATGCCCGCAACCGTTTTGGTTCCTGAAGTTCAAGTTCCTAAATGGGGAGCTGTTTACATTCCTTCTGTCATAACTATTCTCAACGCTGTCGGAACCCCAAGGTCTGCTCTATTACTTCCTAACAAGTTTTCGTAGGCTTGGTTTCCGGTGTCTGGCATTGGTTTTTTTTTGCTTGTTCTGCATTTTATGTTTATGTTTTCCGTGCTTTCATAAGCAGAACAATGAATACTAGAAAGAAGTCATTGTTTGCCTGCTGTTTTCGAGTTTGAAATATAACATTCTAACAGCTTTCTCCAATACAAAGCATCCTTTTGACCTTAGTAGAAAAGCAGGCTGTTTTCAAAAATGTTTTTCGGAAGGAAAACTGTTTGCCAGACAAGTTTTTCGTGTTTTCTGAAAATGGACGTAACAATACCCTGCAAAATAAGAACGATTCGGAGAGGAAGCAATAAATTGGGGTTTATCAGGGCCAATACTACGAGCTTCCAGAATTCAATGAGATCTTCGTAAAGTTGATCATTGCGAGTGTTAGACACATTTGACTGGGAAGTCAAATGGCAAAAAGAAAGAGGATTCATTAGCTCGTTATGTAGTACAAATTAGTGAAATGACGGAATCTATAAAAATTCTATGGAAGGAATTCCTGGAGGACCCTATGAGAATTGCTTTTCCTTGTTTTCGAACATCTTTTTGATGAATTTGTCCGTCTGATTTTTGTAGGTCACTGCACTTATTGGTTTTTTGGGTACTTTTTGAAAATGTCATGTCCTTGCATCGGACTAAGGCGACGTTCATAGGCCTGCTTGAGGCCTCCAGAGTTAACGAATGGATCGTCACTGAAAAATTGGGGGATGCTTTCAAAATGCGAATGGCTTCCAAGGGATTCAAAAAACCTCGAATCAGAATCGGAGAAAGGTATGTTTCCATTTAATCTTGCAATTTGCTAATTCTCAGGGAGTGTTTGGATTTTTGAACTTGTGAAGAGATTTGTGAAGGAAAAAGAAAAGTTAATGGGCCATATGGGGAAAGCAAGCGGTTTCCAAAATTTATTTTCCTTTTGGAAAAGCTCGAAAAACATGATTGTTTTACGGTCATTGAAACTCAATTTATAATGAATCTTGGATAAAGAACTAATTTTCTAGGAAGAAATTTAAAATTCAAAATGGCATCCATATTTTGTCGAAACCATTTCTGCTATGAAAAAAAAAGAGTCAAGATGCGAAAACGTTTTCGTTGTTAACTTTATTCACTGAAAAGTTTTCTGTGAAAAATGATGCTAGAAATTAGTACAAGAAAGCAGGGCCTAAATGATCTTCTCTCTTTGTGGTTTCAGATAGTAGAATTGGAAGATATATTTAATGTATTTCTGTCCAAAACGGAAATACCATTCAAAAAGTCTAGGAACAAAACTTTCAGACCACTATGTTCGGAGTCGTCCGATTTATGTGTGTCGCCCACGTGCATCGAACGGCTATGAATACAGTCATGTTTTAAAGTTGTGTTTCTAGCATTGCTCTATACTATTTTGTCTAGTTGCGAACAAAACATATGGTTCGACAAAATTTCTCCTCCCAAAATTAATCCTACAAAATGTGACATTGGTTTTATTGGTTGAAATTGAGCAGACTCCATCTTCTAGAGCTAATTGTTGGGATCTATCTGTTCGTATGTGGATGCTACGATATTGCCCTTGGGAAGAACCACTACTTCCTTTACCTCTTCCTCCAATCCATGGCTTTCTTCATCGCAGGATTCGGTTATATTGGAACGTTCATCCCAAACAGCCCTTAAATTAAAACAGGACCATGACAACAAACAAGTGTGAACCATTTTCCGAAGTATGTGTTCTGATTGTCCAAAGTCTTAAATAGTTAGCTCTCACTCTTTCGTGTTGCAAGAAATCGGGTGATTCTTTTTCGCTAGGTTGGAGAAAACCAAGACTCAGCAGCCTCCTCAATGGAAGCCGACAAAAAAAGAAAAGAAAAGCAGCTCCTCAATGGAAAATAGAAACCATTGATAGAAAAGATGCTACATATTTTGTTTGTTAAGAGGAGAAGAAAGAAAGAAATAGGAGAGGGGAAATGCAAAAATGGGTTATTCCCCTTGTGTAACATAGGAGTAATTTATTGTTTGTAAATTGCAGTTCTTTGGATTTTTGTGAGGAATAAAAAGGTGGCAAATTATGGTGTCCTATGGTTATTTTCTTTCCCGAAAAAGTAGTCAGCAAATATCATCTTTACAAATTTTTGTGGCTTGTTTTAATTTTGGATGTTCAGTACCCTTTACGGATTTCGTAGCTCAATAAAGATTCTTGCATGTTAGACGTTAATTTGCAACTATTTGAAAGTAGTAGTAATTAAATAATGGATTAATAAGTTTCCAAAAATAAGAAGTTCCCATTGAAATAGTTTGTGTGTGTGTTTTTGAAAACTAGCTGTACTGCTGCTGGCTATGGGGTTCGAACCCATGCGCACTTATGTGCAGAAGATCTTAAGTCTTCCCCCTTAACCTCTCGGGCAAACCAGCTTCTTGTTCAACTGGTAAGAAATTTATAGTATTATACCAATCGCTTCTTCTTCTTCTCTTCTTCTATTTATATTTATTTATATATAGCTGATTGAAACTTATTTATCGAAAATTTCAACTCCAAACTTTATATACTTTTATACTTATTAGTTTCTTTCTTGAATGATTTTTAAATCTTATGAAGTGCTTGGCTCTTTATCTACTCCTCAGTCTTGATGTCACATTTTCACCGCTTAAAGTTTTACTCCCATTCGGCGAGGGAGATCTAGGTTGGTGGATGAAGTATGCTCCGGTATGGCGAACTCCGTTCGATTCCATTACCGGTTTTTCTCTTTTTTGTTATCTTCTTTGGTGTCCCATGAGTGGGATTTCTCCTCGTTTGTGGGGCTTCTATCACCCATGTGTGGATGTATTTGGTTATTTTCTGCAATGTTCTGATTGTTTGGAATGATGAATTTAGTTGGAGTTGGGTGTAGTATTTGGACCGAGTCCCCTCCTGTTTGATTTCTTGATCCTTGTTCAGGAGCGGAGTTTCCTCTTGATGTACTGTTTATTGAATCTATAATATCATATGTTGTTTTAGCAAAAAAAAAAAAAAAAAGGTTTCTCCCTTTCTCTCAAAATAATTGTCCATATTTCACTATTTTTGGACCTCTTATATCCATTTTTTTATATGCAATATAAATATTGTATTTGATAGAGATTTAGCTTAATTTTACTACATAAAGATTTTAAAAATATAAAAAGTATGGTAAATTACAAAATATAAAATAATTTTTCGAGAAGTCAAAATAGTGAAACATGGCCAATTATTTTATGACACAGGGAGTATTATATTTTGTGCATTGTCCCATCGTCAATATTTCAATTCATCAGTCGGCTTTGTTTGATTGACAATTTAGTTTTGGTAGTGGGTAGAGAGAGAAATAGAGTAATGATTAGAGAGTAGGTAATGATTGGAGAGAGATGAAAAAGTAATAATTGAAAAAATAGGATAATGATTGGAGAAAAAAGTAGGGTAATAATTGAAAAACAAAACTAAAACAAAACTAAATTGGCAAACGAATACTACCGAATCACTTATTCGTTTCTGTTTCAGCCATACTCGATCACTTGGATAATATATATCCAAATTCGTAATGAAGATTGAGCTGCTAAAATGAAATAGATAGCTTTATTTTTTTTACATATATTTTTTCTTTGATGCATACCCAAGCACATGAGCGGAATAGCATTTAAGTGCTCAGCTCACTGCTGTTGCTCAAATGGATAGCTTTAATGAAGACAACAGCATGAAGATTGTGTTGGGTATGAGAATACTGCTATTACATGCCCAGCTAAAATCATTGAATAATTATTCAAAATCAGCAATCAATTAAAATGGTTAAAGATTATTGCAGTACTACTTAATATCCAACAAAAGAAATCTTAACTCGTAAACTTCTTCTGCACATCAGACTAAAATACCCTTCCTTATTTTTTTGATAGGAAGATATACCCTTACTATTCAGTATACCCTAGAACAAATTTTATTTGTTGTAAAACTGGTGAACACTGGAACAAGATATGCATCTATATTGCTGGATTATCCAAAGAAAACAAAATAGTAGGAGTGGAGATAGGCAGGGAACCAGCTTAAAAGTGGAAGAAAATGGAGGGCAAGCAAAGAATATTATAGTACCACCTAAAGGGCAACCATGCTTTCCACAAATAAAGAGAGAAAAAAAAAGATTCAGTTATGTTTTCTTTTCCTCCTATCAATTCTCTTTAACAATTTACCAAGAGCATAAAGGTGACCAGTTACAGTGCTTGGAAGAATAAAATCGGAGTAATACATAAGCTTGAACGAAGAGTAGGACACCAAAAGAAGAACAAACGTAATCCGCAATCTAACACCAGTTAGCTAAGATTGAAATTCTGCTCGAAAGGGAAGAAGATTGCTAAATCTATCACATAAGCCTGAGTTCGGACAAAGAATAAAAATCTTAACCACAAGTGGCATTCGCAGTGCATATCCTCTCTCTCTCTCTCTCTCTCACACACACACACACACACACACTCACTCACTCACTCACTACAGGACCACCCATGTGAGAGGGAGGGGGATGAGTTGGCTATAGACATTAGGTACAACAAATAATGAAGAAGATGCAGAAGCAAGCAACAGAAACGGGTCCAACAAACAAGTCCTGCATCTCTATACGGCTATCGAATATTGAGTGCCTTAACAATGCACATTGGCCTTACAGATCTGAATATGTTTATTCCGCGAAAAAAGCAAAAGTTAACACAATAAAAATACTATCACAAACAAACTTATGTTTCTTTATTGTGTTCTTTTGATCGGAACGTTTCTTTATTGTGTTCATCCCTACAAAAATCTGACACGCGCAAGATAAACTTATCTTTGTTATTGTGTTTCATCACTACAAGAATGGAACAAACCTATTGCCAAAATTTACGCCAGTTTGGCAAAATTGATTGCAATGTTGAAAAAGGATTATGAATCTGACTGCTAAAAACCCTGATTACTGAGCCTATGCCTATACTCACTGGTAATTTTCATTGGAAATGGCCTCCAATATGTCATAGTGACCATACCCATGAAACAGAATAGTGATAGGGCTCTCTTTATCCTTCTGGTACTCTTCTCCATACTGCGCTATCTTTACCAAATCACCTGAGCTTCTATCAATCATGTAGACGGTAATCGGCGTCCTGTTGGCCACAACAGATTAAAAAGTAGGATATATAACGTACAAGACAAAGTGCAAACGAGAAATATATGTAGCACCCAATCCTACAGCCTAAAACTCAGATGGCATCACAAGATCCACTTCAGCAGCTGAAGCAAAACTGCCTTTTTGTCTTAAGACACTCACTTCTGCAGATCTACTTCGATTTCATAAGCATTTGAGTATCAGCACAACATCTGATTCTGTTTACATGTCAGCAATTCAAAAGCTCATAGCAGGAAAATAATATGGGCAGATGATGTATCAGATGACTTGAAATCATCCTCTCTGTTGGGTAAGACGAGCTATATCGAGATTCCATAAGTAATGTGGTCATTGTGGTGTTTCAATAACTAGACTCAGGCACCGTGCCTTTTAAATGCCCTAACAAATAGACTTAAGTATCCATCCACATTTTGTTTGTTTCTTTCCGGTGTAGTGCTCCGAGAGCAGAGAAATCACAAGTCCAAAATAATACTATGGTATGGATATACCCTTTGCTAGTTATTATCTCATCTCCCTATTTATAGATTGCAGTACTTTCCCAAAAGAAGCTTTGGTGCTTTGCTATCCATTATAGTTTAATACTTCTATATCTTCTTTGTCCAAAAGTGTGTTTGATTCCAGGAATAAAACATAAGGTAGGGATGCCCATGAGCAAAGAGGAAAAGAAAAGATAATTGCTCAAAGAAGGGATACAGAAATGAAGTCGTAGGCTGAACTTGATTGGCTTATTTAAGACCTCAAAGAATGATTCATCCATCTTTTAACCAACTTCTCGAATCATTCTGTATTATGCCAAACTGATGACTAAACAGATATGATAGTATCAAAGGCACTATACAAAAATGGAAGAACTCCGGACAATATGATCTTGTTATTGCAAAGAAAATCATTTCAACTGAATACAAAAGTGCTTGAGAAAAATAGCAATAGGAACTCACTTGACAACATGGGAAGCCATCAGCAACTCAGGCTCTCCACCCCATACATAAGGTTGTTCTATTCTTTTCACATATGCATCAAAATCTCCTTCAATGGACCTAGAACACATGGAAAGAACAAATAAACACTTCAATTCCAGAATAACCATACACAATAATACTCGGTACACTACAAATATCATATATCTCACCATTCGATCTCTTTCCGCCTCCTTAAGAGCTCATCCACAACCTAAAAGCCATAATAGGTCAAAAGAAAATACTAAACAAGTGAGAAATTATGTTAGTAAAGAGTGTCAAAACCGACCTGAGCTCTTAGATCATCAGCGAGTTCTTTCTGTCGATCCTCATTAGGAGCTTCTTCTCTGTTTCTCAAGCAAGCCACATGAGCTATTGCTCTAAATAGGCATCGACCATCGGCAGTCACCGCTGTAGTAGATAAGAGATCGTAAAATCTAGCTCCACTTTGAAGACGGATTGAAAACTATTAGCATATAGTAGAATTTGAAAGTGAAATTACTAGTTATCATTTCAGGTCACAACCTATATGGCAATCTATATCAATGTACCCCAAATTACCAACACCCATTGTCCAATTCCTCAAACTCCAATACTAAATGCACAAATTCCAGAATCCAATCTAACATGACATCCTAATGAGTATACAACTCTGAATGCACTTAAGGGTGAATATATGTTCTTTTTTTCTAGGAATCGAACTACACATTCAACTCACAACGCCCCTACAGATCTTGGAAACTAGAATCAACAGAAATTGCAAAGCAAACAGAAACAATGTGTAAAGAACAGAAAGAGAGAAGACACAGCTATACATGGAAAACCCCGATGCGATAAAAAACACTGAGCGACACTAGTCCACCATAATCGAAATTTGGAGTACAAGTCTTCTCTTTGACAACCGTTTTCTCTCGCCTCCTCTCTGTTTTCTCTGAAACTCTCTTAACCCTAATTACAATACAACTTTGTGCCGTGGGGGCTCCACCCCCAGTCCCCACACCCCGTGCTGGACTATTGCTGAGGGTTATCTGCATCCCAACACTTTTATTCTTTTATACATAAATAAACAATTTAAAATCACAAATCATACACTGCTATGTAGCTTATATGATAATCTATCAAACACTTAACAAAGATCTCAATTGCTAAACAATCACAACACAAGTTACACAAAACCTAATCATGCTTTCCACTAACCAAGTCCATATACAAAAAAACAAACCCAGATACATCACAATTGGAAAAATGTTAGATTCCGGTTGGTGAAAACAACCTGTGACTCTGTGATTGCCAAAGTTTCCGTCCGTTTTACAAAGATTGCTATCTTTCACGTCCGTGACTGGCTCGGAATTCACGACATCACCGCAAACCAACGGCGCGGCGAGGCAGGCACAGACGCCGAACAGGAGCCACGCCGAGTCAGGGCGGTGGAGCCACCGAGCCGGCCGCGCATCACACGCCACGTTCCACGACCCTTCCCCCTTCATCTGCACGTGGTGGAAAGCCGGCCGCCTGCACCCGCCGCCGCCGGACGGCAGGATCGCGTGCCATATCGACGCCGCGCCGACACCACTGGATTTGGCGCCGCCGCCGCCGAGGAGGCAGGCGGTGGAGTGGTGGCGGCGGGGCTGCTGGTGATGAAGACCTCCGTTGATCCAGCCGGTTAGCCTCGTCGGGGTGGTCACAGAGAGCCGGTTGCAGTGAGCCGCCGTCGCCGCCGAGGAGGTGTGGGCCAGTGACAACGAGGCGAGGATCCAAGGCTTGTGGCGTGCGCACAGGACCCCGAGCATCACCGGAATATTTTTGGTGGGCGAATCGATAACGTGATCGGAGGTGAAAGCGTAGCTAAACCTACGCACCCATCGGAAGAGTATGCAGCGTGTATCTCTCTACAACAGAGCAGAAATGTGGCTTGCTAAGTTCTGGAGAGAGAGAACAATTATTCTGTGATTTTGGAACACCCCTACATGTTGCTCTAATATTTTTTTTTCCACACATTTTTGTTGGTCCAACATTAACGTATAGACGTGTGGTTGAGAAAATTGTTGAGGGCGGATAAAAAAAAAATTTGATAAGGCATCACGTGACAGTATCTCAAGATCATTGAGGATAAGTTCACATTATATTTATTGTTCTCAATATCTTTTTTTTTTGCTACAACTTACTTTTCGTGATTTTTTGTTTAGCTTTTCGTCATAAATGTTGAGATTAATTGTTCATTTCGGGACGAATCGGGAAAATATGAACATGTGGAGCGAATTCAAAAAACGGTTCATATAAAACGACAATGTAGACACAAAAAATTCAAGAGGAATCGGGAAAATATGAAAATGTGGAGCGAATTCAAAAAAAGATTCATATAAAACGACATTGTAGACACAAAAGACTAGTTATTTTGTATTTTTTTTACTAGTTTTTAGTGATTTTTTTTTTGTTTTTCGTCATAATTTTTTTTGTACTTTTTAGATTTCTCTTATCGAGACAAATGATTAATTTCAAAAATAAAATATGATGTACAGACTAAGAATTGGAAATAATGCAGTGCACTTTCCTGTAGTGCATCCTGAAGGGCATATTTAGATCGTCTATTTCGGAGTTCAATGATTTAAAAATATTTGTTAATAGTAATTTTTACCAGTCAAAATTAATTATTACTATTAAAAATTAACAAATATATTTGTACCATTAATTTTTTAGATGGACGATTTTGATTTGCTCTGCAGCGTGCACCGCAAAGAGTGCCTTGCAGGATCCGACTATGGACTATGGACCGATAAGAATGTGTGGTCAAGATAGCTTTTCGGCACACATTACAGTGCTTCAACACCACTGAATAGTTACTGGCGAGACGAAATGTTAGAGAGAGTATGTGGGGCTCACGGATAGGGAGTGAGGCTGAGGGAGGGCATATGCTAGCCGAAGATTCGAGATTGTTGGGTCGTGTTGGTCCGTCCGATGTTCACGAATTTTACGAAATTCCGGAAGTACCCATCTGGTGGAGGTTGTTTTGGGTGTCTTAAGTAGAAAATTAGCGAATCCCTGAATAGTAGTACAAGACTAATAATTGATGAGGGTTGTAGTCAGCATAGTTTTCCACGTTGAAAAATGACAATCGAAACTTTCCTGGTAAACGCGTGAACCATTTTCCAACTCTTCGATTATGCAGCCAATATAATTGAGGGGTTGAAAAATGGTTCACTTGTATACCAAAAAAGTTGGGGTTGTAATTTTTTAGCGTGGAAAGATATGCTAACTATAAGCCTCATTAATTAGTCTTGTAGTATAAGGGGATTTGTTAAACTTTTACAATGCTTCCGAGTGGTATGGAAGCACCATGGTCCCAATAAATAGGGACCATTAAATTAAAAAAGTAGGTAAATCACAATGCTTGGTTCAAAATCACCCACAAAAAATAGAGTGAATTTGTTAAAAATGAGTTGGTTTTATAAATTTTGGACCAAAAAAAACACTTTCTCCCTTTCTAGATTTCTCATTTAAGAGCATCTCCAACCCATCTTCGTTTGGGCGCCAAAACTCCATTTTGGAGAATCCATGACCTCCAACTTATCGGAAGTGGGGGGGCTGTTGTCCCTTGGGGACAGCAGCTTGCTGCTCTACCTGATTTCTGAGCCCACTCTGATCTTGTTTCGATAATCGGAATCGTTCACATTGTAGAGCTCGTCGAGTAGAACAATTATGCAAAAAAATCAGCTTAATTGGATATCATTAACTGCTTAATCAGAATCTTTTTATCTTGAAAAGAATGGATCTGAAATACTAGATCAAATCCACTGTAATCCATGGATCGAGAGTTATATGGGCTCTGATCAGACACTTAATAATATCCAATTAAGCTGATTTTTTGCATAGTTGTTTTACTCGACGAGCTCTACAAAATGAACAATTCTGATTATCGGAGCGAGACCGGACTGGGCCCAGAAATCGGGACAACAGCCCCCCGCTTCCCAACTTATCTCCGTTTGGGGTCTCCATTTTTTAGACTCAATTCTCATTCTTCATATTTAGAGGATCACCTCTCAAATGGAGACCCTTCTTCATTTCTCTCATTCACTAATATTCTATTTACTTTTTTGCTAGAATTTCGTCAATTACATATAACTTTTACATTACACATCATTTTTCTACAAAAATTGATATTATTGGAAAGACAATAGTAATACCTTCAAAATTAGTCTAATATTAAGTATATGTAAATGCATTTTGAAATAACATCAAACGTAAATTCAAAACATTTGAACTTATAATATTATTTTTTCTCATTTACAATATCCTATTATTATATTGGTTTGAATAATGAGTTAAAATGAGAATAAAAAACATGTATCTAATAAAAGGAGGAAAAAAATATCGAAAAATAAATGGAGGAAGATTGGGGGGAGTTTTGGAGGTGAAAACTGGAGAATTGAGTTGGAGTTGTTGATTCTCCAAAATTACTTTTTGAATAGAATATATTTTTTTGAGTCTCCAAAATGGAGAAAGAGTGAGATGGATTGGAAATGCTCTAAGGATTCCTTTATATTTTTTTCCTTTTCTCCCCAAACCCAGAATCAAACATTTAAGAGAGAAAAATTATTATTTTCCTTTCCTTTTTCCCATTTTCCAAACAGAGTATGAGTAGTTTTGGCTTGAAAAGTTAAATGTGACTTATTTTTTTTGTCTTTATTTAAACTTTTTGATTTATTTTTGTCTTTTTAAAAAAAATATGAGTTTCGATCAAAAGTTTGTTACTTTTTCGATTCCTCTCGTCGAAACGAAACAATAAAAAAATTTGAATAAAGAGAAAATAATTCACACATAATTTTTGCCAGATCCACGACTCCGGCAATGATGCTCCCTAGCATCAAACTCCCATTTACTCATAACCATTAGATTGAGAAAGTTGACCACGCGGATAAAAAAAAAAATACTAAAAAGAAGAGAAAGTTGACCACAACCGTTTATTTTGAAGCCTCTTTACCTTCTACCATTGGTTGAAACTTCTATTGTTATTTTGCTTGACTCGTTTGTAAACAAGTCTAAAATTAGTAAGGGATTAGTAAGGGATAACTTGTTATTTTTTTTTAATTGATGGTAACTTGTTATCTGAGCAACCGATTGCAGTAAGCGTTGTTGTACTCTATAATAAGTGTAGCCTTTTAAAATAGTAAGTGTTATCTTAGTGAATTATTTTATAAAACATGTTTTTGTGAAGTATTACATTTTTTTGGTCAAAAATTCATAAAACCAGCTCATTTTTAACAAATTCACTTTACTTTTTGTAGGTGATTTTGAACCAAGCATTATGATTTACCTACTTTTCAATCTAATGGTCCATATTTATTGGAAGCATGGTGCTCCCATAGCACTCGGAAGCATTAGAAGTTTTGGAGAAAGTGAGGTACATGAGAGAAAAATCTATGAAGCAATACGCAATACACTGTTTTTTCTCAACTGATATCCATTTTTCTTTTGGAACCAAACAAGAGAAAGTCTTTTTCTCCTTTATTTCCCCTCATTTTCTTTCTTTAGAATCAAACAAGGGAAAGAAACCCACTTTCTTTATAGTTGCCTTTTTAAATATTTTCTCTTCTTTTCCTTTTCCTTCCACATGTTCCAAACAAAATGTTAGGAAAAAAGTTTTTTTAGTAACTCATTGTCTGAGCTAGTTTTCACTCATCTTGATTAATCTTGGAAGAACAATCCCACCACCCACTTGTATGCTATATGGACTAACTCCAAAAGAGTTGATAGCACCTAAGAGTGTTGGACTGCTTTTGGTTACTTTGAAGTATGAAGAAGATACAATTGTACAGAGAGGCAAACGGCAATGAACACAAAACAGGACTGAAGGGTAGAGCTGGAGCTGGAGCTGGGCACCGGACACGAAATATGATAACACGACACGAACCAGACACGAAGTTAACGGGTTAGGATTGAACATTTCTGACACGAAACACAAAAACGACACGACTCGAGAACACGAATTCTAAATGGGTCAGGTTCGGGTTGAACACGCGAGACACAAATTTGACACGACCAACACAGTTACTAATCTGTGTCACCTACTAACACGAACATATATATATATATATATATATATATATATATATATATAAAATATGGTATATCTGTAATTCTGTATAGAGTTGGGCAACAGACACGATACGAATCGGACACGAAGTTAACGGGTTAAGATTGAGCATTTCTGACACGAAACACGAAAATAACACGACAAGAAAAACACGAATTTTAAATGGGTTGGGTTCGGGTTGGATAATTTGTGACACAAACCCAACTGATACTACACGAACACGTCCCGACACGACCTGTTATCCAAGTCTGCTGAAGGGCATCCCCGAGAGAAGAAGCAAAACCAAAGTTTATTCATAGAAATAAAATATTCTAAACTTGCAACAAACCTCAGAATCCTACGTTAAAAAACAATTAAACGAACAGTCGTATTGGTCTTGCAACTTTCGAATTGGAAATTTTATATATTTCTCCTCTATTCTCTTTTCGTATACTTCAGTTATTTGTTTAGGGATTTTTTATTTTTTATTTTATCAAGGAGCAAATTTATTATTCAACAAAAGCCATATGGTATCTACAGAGTCCATCTGAATACAATGATAACAAAACTATACTCGATCCTCGAATGCAACTATCTATCTATACTAGCATAGCAGGAGGGCGTGGTGCTCGTCGCCAGCGGGCATGATGCGAATAAGAACGCGTTGCGCACCACTTGGACATTAGGGCCGATGAGTGGACCGAGTTACCTGGAATGACCGAGGAGCGCGACGAATGCGTAGGCAGTGTACGTGGTCGGCTCTGAGTTTTGGGTGGTAAGCAAGTACGCCACCCAGACCTCGGGCAGGTTTAAGAGGAGCACCGAGTCGTTCGAACTCGGCACGGGAGAGTGGACGCTAGCCCAGGACGCGTGGGTGGTGACTCAGTCCTTGACGATGTGCGGTGGGGGTTGAATGGAGCGTTTGTAAGTTGGGCTGACCCGGTTGTGCAGGCCGTGGGCCTCGTGGCATTTGGGGTCGATTTAGGTGGTTGGACGTTGGTAACTGGGCGGAAACACCAGAGTGGGCCTTATGGGTTTTGGCATGTGGAGCGAAAACCCGTGAGGCCCACCCTGGTGTTCCCGCCCGGTTACCAACGTCCAACCACCCAAATTGACCCCAAATGCCACGACGCCCACGGCCTGCACACACTACAAGAAAAAGTATATTTAGTGACGAAAATGTGGCGACAAAATTTAATTTCGTCGCTAAATGAGTATATTTGGCGACAAAAAAATAAATTCGTCACTGTTTTGATAACTTCCTTGACGAAATTATTTTGTCACCAATTATAACTATTTAGTGACGAAAAAGATATTTTTGTCACCAAAGGCTCCTATTTGGCGACGAAATAAAATTTTCGTCACCAAAAGAGTAAAAAACGAGACGAAATTATTTTTTGTCACCAAAGATAACTATTCGGTGACAGAAAAAATATTTTGTCGCCAAATGAACCAATTTGGTGACGAAAAATATTTTCGTCTTCTTTTTACGTTTTCAGTGACGAAAATTTCATCCTTTGGTGACGAAATTTATGAATTACGCTTTGTCACCAAGTATATTTCAGGCATAACTCTTTGCTCAGAACTCCGATTGAGATAATCTAAATTGGGTTTGAACAATAACATAAAGAGCTACGACTTTCATGTTTATTAAAATTGCTAATTTTAATGTTTAATAGTTCAAAATGGCGTTCAAAATATATTTTAATGTTCAATGTATGTGTTATATATTAGATATTTCAAACATATGCTGAAAAGTTTGTGTGGTGTAGTTGATTAAAGCATGCGTGCAAAACGTAAGAGACTCGGGTTCGAAACCCCGCAGGAGCAAGAAAGTGAGATTTTTTTTCACATATAAGAAGAATGTCTTTCGTGACGAAAAATCACCAATGGGTCACCTTTGACGAGCCAAAGGGAATAATTTGTGACGAAATTTTTGGTCATCAAAAAAGCACAATAGGTGATGAAGAAAATTTCGTCACCAAGTTATTTTTTCGTGACGAAATTTTTCGTCACCAAAAGGCACTATAGGTGACGAAAAATAGATTTCGTCACCAGGTAGGAATCCTCGACAACCTTTAATTGACAAATTTTTTTTCGTCATCTATATTATTTGTGACGAAAAACATACAATTTGCGACGATTTTCATTCGTCACCCAATGCAATTTTTCTTGTAGTGACAATTGTGTCAATTTCGGCCCAACTTACAAATGCTCCATTTCCCCACACCGCCGCACGTCGTCGGGGACTGAGTCACCACCCACGGGTCCTGAGCTAGCGTCCACTCTCTCGTGCTGAGTCCGAACGACTCGGCGCTCCTCTTAAACCTGCCCTGGGGTATGGGTGGCGTACCCGCTCACCACCCAAAACTCGGAGCCGACCACACTGCCTACGCACTCGTCGCGCTCCTCGGTCATTCCAGGTAACTCAGTCCACTCATTGGCCCTAATGTCGTACTTCCAAGCGGTGAGCAACGCGTTCTTGTTCGCGTCATGCCCGTCGGCGACGAGCACCGGGATAGACTGGACCAAAATCAACAGCTAGCAGCTTTTTGGGTGAATTTCTTTGGTAGTAGAAGTCCCTGCTGAGGAGGAGAGGAGCTCGCCCCAGCGGTTGCAGACCGAGGCACGGTCGACACGGTGTGCATGCCGCGTAGTTGAGCCTGGTCGAGAGCGATTTCTACGGGGAGACTCGGGATCGGATGTTGAACTTGGATGGGGTGAATGAGGATTTTTATATGATTCTGAAGAGGATATATGGATGGAGTGCCTGCCTCTAGCTACCTAGAGCCGGAACTGTTTTACCTCTGCTAGAAATATTGGAGGTGGTGGAAATTATATATATAGGAGGACCAACAAGCTAGAATTAAGGGAAGAGGATGGATGGAGCGAGTAGAATATATGAGGATTTTTGTGGAAGGGGGTTTGGAGTGTATTTATTTATAGTGTGAGGAGCTAGGATTGTGCGTCTAGGGAGCTGCATGCTAGGGAGTGCACATGGGAGCCGACGTACGACGTCTAAGCAATGAGATATTGCTTGCTGCTGCCACCAAGGGGGTTAATTTGGAGTGTATTTATATATAGTGAGATAGTTGCCCTAGGTAGGTTCTAACTAAGTACTACGTATCTCCATAAAATCTCAACCACCCGCATGGAACCAATCTTCACGTCCTAAAAAAGGGCCCATGCCATGCCGGACCCGGGATCCTGTCGAGCGGCCAATCCGGCCGTTCATCTCGGAATCAACGGCCCGAATTGAAATATCTTTTTCCTTTTTTTTTTTTTTTAATCCGTTCGATACCTTTACATCTGAGCCGTCCAAAACACTTTTGGACGGCCAAGATGTGCTCGGCACCCTGCCAAGCACTCCTGCTTGGCAGGGTCTCCAGGTCCTGCCATGCCATGCCATAATATACTAGCTCACACCCCCACCCAACATGCTACTGCCCTCGATCTCACTTACAGTTACATATCTCTCTCCCTCTCTCTCTCTCTCTGATTTCAAAGTAACTCTTGTTACAGTTTTAATCCCTTTAAATTATTCTTCTACTCTAACTGGTTAAAAATTCATTAATGAGATAGAATCGCAAATGTTTTATAAATGTCCGAGTAGAAACCGATCTCCGGATTGGGCGAGAGGGGTGCCTTAAACCTTTCTTCTCTCGTAACCTGGTTCCCGAACCTAAGATATCAATGTGACGACGGACAAGTCTACAAACCTTTTTCAAATCAAATAACGTGCCAAGCGTTTCAAGTTCAGTTTCTTGGGTGGCGAACCTTCAAACTCAAGTGACGACTCTGAATTGAGCATTTCGCCATGCTCTAAAAAGGGGTGCACCCGCTCTATCGCGATCGATTTTCGGAACGTGTGCCTACAATGGGGTAGTTATTTTTTTTGGAAGTTTCTACATTTATCTGGCACATGTGTGTGGGTGTCTAACTTAATTAGTTTCTCTTGGAAAGCTAATGAGCTTTTCTGAAAAAAAGAGATAAGCAGTGAGAGAGACGAGAAGCCTTTGAAAAAGTAAGGGCCCGGCTAAATATAACTGCGAATTTGCTACATGTAGCCAATGCATAAAGGGGAATTCAAAAATTTCCTATTATGAATTGACTACATGTAGTAATTAAATTCGCAGTTGTGTTTAGCAGCACCCAAAAGTAACAGAGAACAGAGAGGTGGGGCACTGTGTGTGTGGTACAGTGGAGAGAAGAGGAAAAGGGAAAAACGTAGTAAAAGTACTTCAAGCACTTTCGAAAAACAACCTTACTACAATTTTTTTGAAGGTTAAAATGGTAAATTTCTTACTCAGCAGTATCAATTTAAGCACTTTCAAAATTATTGCCTAACATCTGTTTGGCTGTTAGGCAGTGCTTTGAATCATGGGATGTACTTGTCAAAATTATTAGTGAAAGGTGAATAACATTTCACCCTTTTTGACCAAAAAAAACTTGTAACTAGAGTTATAGAAAATGCAGGGGTGTTACTTTATTTATCATATCGACATTGCGACATGAAAAAGAAAAGCGTGCTTTAACATTTTATGGTAAGGTAGTGCAAATTTGTTGGAGTGTACGTAATGTGTAGAGGACCACACACGCATATGCCAATTAATGCCAACACATGCAAAGGGCACTTGCATGTGAGTTTGTTAGAAAGTACTATCTGACAAATCCTAGGGTTTTCCAAAGTGTAAAACAATTAGGGATTTCACTTTCAGGTTTCACACAATAATTCAAATAGTTCGATAATATAAAAATAATTTTCCTTTCAAAAAATTAGCTTAACTAAATATGGATAAAGACTTGATTCCATCTTTTAAATTTCATTTAGAATTTAGACTTATAAATTTTGAATGAAATTTAAAAGATTGGATAAATTACTTGCACATATTTAATTAAGGTTTTTTTTTTTTTTTTTGCAGAGCCATTTGAAAAATTAATGTAAAAACAATGAACAATTTAGATTATTTGCGTGAGATTCAAGAGATGCACAGCAGCACAAGTGAGATATAGAGATCAATTAGGGGTGCTACTTTTTTTTTGTCAAGTCAAGATTACATCATGAAAAAGAAAAAGCGTCCTTTAACATTTTAAGGTAAGGTTGTGCAAATTTGTTGGAGTGTGACGTGTAGAGGACTCTAATCACACACGCATATGCCAACGCCAAACACCTGCAAAGAGTACTTGCGAGTTTTGTTGGAAAGTCCAATGTTAACTTTTTGGCGGATCAAAAAAAAAAAAAAAAATGTTACTCCGTAACTTTTTGAATACAAAAAAGTTGTTTGCTTCTTATGAGAAATTTTTGGATGCCGGGTGGGTACCACGTGATACCTGTTCGACACATTTAGGTTATCTATTTCAGTTTTGGACGGTTCGAATTTGGAGACAGAAAGATGGATAGAGTGGTGGAATGAGAA
The DNA here is from genome assembly GCF_030253575.1 of Rhododendron vialii. Lineage (NCBI taxonomy): Eukaryota > Viridiplantae > Streptophyta > Magnoliopsida > Ericales > Ericaceae > Rhododendron > Rhododendron vialii. The sequence continues at coordinate 13,980,412 of NC_080559.1, read as the reverse complement.
GATAGAAAGAGTTTCAATTTGAGCCGTTCAATATGCACTTTTGGACAGCGCAAATATGCTGCTCGGACACCATGTAGTACTCACTCGGCACCGAAAAATTTCTCGTCAAGCTTGTTACATTCTTAAGACACTACTATACAAGCCTCTTCTACAGGCGGGGACACATACACTTACATTTTTATAATGAGCATAATTTTATTAATTATTCCCCATCAAAAGCAAGAATGAAAACAAACCCTCTCTCATTACAAAATTCAATATTTTTCCTCGCAAATATGAAGGTGCTTATCGAACATTTGCCTTTTGCCATGGCATCAAATAGGGTAATGTACCAATTTGCTGGTTTAATGTACCAATTTGTCTTTGACACTCCCACTATGGATCAAGTTCAGATAACATTTGTTGCGACTTGCGACCAAAACAAAAACACATGGGAAAAAGCTCGTTTCTCATTGGACGCATATTTCTTGTTTTCATCAAGAGATTAATTTATTTCCGCCGGTGGTGGAAACGGTGAGTTTTTCACCGCCGCCTTGAACCGTTTCATCTTGCAGGCCCTATAGTGTAGTATATTCACGTAAAAAATCAATTTGATTGGATATCAATAGATCAATCAAAAATTAAATTTTAGTTTATAAAATGGACGGTCTGATCCTGTCAAGTTAAACTTGTCCATGACCATCTGTTTTATAAACCAAAATTTTAATTTTGATACCCTTTTCGATGTCCGGTGAATGGTTCAGATCGGCAATTAACGCACCATGGAGCCCAAAACAATAGTGGTGGAAAATCCATAGTTTCCGCCGCCGGCGAAGGAATTTAATCTCTTTTATAATGGACACAAAGTATTTATTAATTTCAACAAGGAAATTTACAAGAGTTAGGGCCCTTTTGGTAACTTTTACAATTTTTAGTTTTTAATAAACTATAAGCATAATCTTGTTTATTTGTGAAAAAAATGAAAAACAAATTTTGTAATATTTTTTGTAAACAGTTTAAAAAAAAACAAAAACAAAAACATGTTTGGTAACATGATTTGGTGGTGATGGCGGCGGCAATGGTGGTAGTATGGCGGGGGGAATGGTGATGGTGGTAGGATATTCCCTTTTCTTTGATTTCAAAAATATCCAGAACAAACTTGATTGATCTAGTGATCTCATGTGCTTTTTATTTATTTATAATAAATTAACAATTGTAGGAAATTAGGAATTGGTTTGATATAGAAGTTTATTCTAAATTATTTTGGCAGAAAGGAAATCTAAATATTCCAATGGATTTAATTAATAGGATCATACTACCTAGCCTCCATCCCATAAAGTTTTTCTGGTCTGCATAACGACGACTAAAAACAACACATTCTTTACAAGAAAAAATTTAAACTTTTCTCATACATTAAAAGAACTCATTGATATCTAGTAAATTTTTAAAAAAAATTTAAAAAAAATTATTTTTAATTCCTAATTATGCAAATTGGACAAACTTTATGGGATGGAGGGAATATTTATTTGGTGAATCATAGTTAAATTATATATAATATATATGTATTATACGGTTCGGATCAGTTTGAAATCATAACCGTGAACGTAAATCTACAAACCAAACTATATAGCGTCATTTTTAATTTTTACTGCTAAAATACCGAACCAAACCTTTCGATTTGGAATGGATTCATTCACGGATTTTTTACTCACTCATAGTAAAAAGTATGAGGAAGCCTCAATTTGAAATCCCTGCTAGAGTGTACTCTTCCTTTATACATAGAATAAATTTCCTGACTTCTTCTCCTCATTTTCCTCAGCATCTTCTAGCAATAATAAACTCCCTAACTTTTTCTCCCCATTTTTCTCAACATCTTCTAGCAATAATAAATGGGTTCGGCTCCTATCCGGTATTCAAAGGTCCATTTTCGTCCAGTAAGCGGCTAGGATTAGCCCTACGAAATCCAAAGATACACATCGTGCCACGTAAAGTCTCAGAGTTTTGTGCTCAGAAAGGAACGGATAATGTTAACGGAAGTCATGGCAGACTAACCCTGCAAAATTCCAAAACCCCACTCAAGCCAAGTTTCGCCTCGCATATTACATCATGCTGACACTCATTAATGCAAAAATTAATACATTTATAATTGAATGTTCGATTATTCAACACTTAGGCCCGTTCTGCTTAGCTTTTTACACTTTTTAGAGGTTTTGTCTTTATTGATTCATCTCAACGAAATAAATCGAAAAAGTATTTATACCCAAATATTTTTTAAAATATCCAATTTTAAGCCCAAAAAGAGCCAACTTTTTTTACTTTTTATGAAAAGTTGTTATTTATCAAAACTATTTGGGTAAAAGTGTATATATATATATATATATATATATATATATATATATTACTTATCAGATTCCTCTCATCAAGACAAATCAATAATAATCCACAAAAGTTTGACGCAACAGTAACTAACACAATTTTTTTTGAATAAGAACAAAAACTCCAAAAAAACACTTTTAGTGGAACACCACCTTATTTTTAGTTCAAGGTCTGGTTGTTTGGTGGGTTTGCCTGCACAATTGATAGATTCTCGAGGTTATAGCCTAATCCTCCATACCTTTTCAAACTTTTGAATTATTCCTTTGAAAGCAACGAGAAGCAAAGAGGGTCGACACAACCGATTGATTTCTGTTATTGGTTCTCTCATCTTATCTTGAAGCTTTTATTTAAACATTTTGATTTTTCTAGTTGATTATAACTTGGGGTTTGCGTTATTTTGGGCACAGTTCTTTTTTCATTGGAGATATCTATGTCTGTGAGAGCTAGAGTGATTTGGCTATCTACAAATTGCCCAATGGGCATCCTAGATGTGATCCCTAAATGGTTATGGCTTTGACACATGTGCCCAGTAAAAATGGCAGTGGACATGCTGTAAATGTTTGGCTTACAAAGACAATAGTAGCCCTATTTCTATTTGGCAAAAACTAACCCTCTGGTTGTTTCATTTTGTATTGCACGCGCACTGTTTTGTACGGTGATAGTATAAAGACTAATATGATACTCCTCCGTCCTATAAAATTTGCTCGATTTGCAAAATGAGAATTAAAAAAATAATCTTTGCAAGAAAAAAATTGAACTTTTTTCATAAACTAAAAGAACTCAGTGATATCTAATAAATTGTTGAAATTTTCTTGCAAAAATTGTACTACTGCTTTTAAGTTTTTGTTTTATAGACCGAACAAACTTTATAGGATTGAGAGACTAACCCTTATCAACACTAATGCACTGAGGCACTTCCTTTGTCCTCTCTCATTTTTCCCCTTCACTTTATAATTTTTTTTCCCCCAGGCGGCTCTTCCCCCCTCTTTTTTCCCTTCACTGATGAAGTATTTTTCTTTTCTTTTCATTTTCACCACAAACTCCAATAACTTTACACTAATTTTCTGAGGGACCTTGTAAAAAATTAGCCCAAGGGAATAATTTTGTTACTTAGGCCTATTTTGGCCATAAACCAAATGGATTATTTTTCATCCTTATTCAATTTTTTTTTGCATTTTTTAGTTTTTTGTCAATTTTTTTATGAATTATTACTCCTTCATGATGTGAGAAATCTAAAAAGTAGTAAAAATTAACATTTGAACTCAATTTTTTTTGAGTAAAGACGAAATGAGCCATTTTTTGGCTTATATATTTTGGTCTTTATTCTAAAAACTTGTGTTCTGATCGTAATCTTTTACTTTGTACATTTTTTTCTTCATGACAAAGTAATAATCCAAAAAAACTAACAAATTCGAAAAAAATTTGAATAAGGACAAAAAATAATCCATTTGAATTATTTGGCCAAAATAAGCCTTAGGTGGCATTCCCCTAAAAGATTTTTGAGCTTTTTTCGTTGTTGTCCTTATTCAATTTTTTTTTCGCATTTATTAGTTTTGCGGCAAATTTTTGTAGATTATTGATACTGTTACCCAAATTATGCAACCTAGAGGGGGGGTGAATAGGATTGCTAGTAATAATTACCAATAAAAAATTATCTCTAACAATATATGCAAACAATAAGTATGCAATCAAAATAGAGAGATAGAGAGATAGAACCCGTTTATAGTGGTTCGGTCCGGATTTGTCCACGGTCCGGCCCTACTCCACTTCTCCTCAAGCAATTACTTGAAGGTTAGACTAATCTTTAAAAGATTACAACTTGTAAGTCTTGCGGGTGCTTACAAGAACCGAATGCCTCTAGCTTTCCCGAGGAGCTAGCACAACCGCAAGAATTTTCTCCGAAAACTTCTCAAAAACAATAACACCCAAATTCCAACCCGAATTTGGTCTTCTAAGCTTTCAAGTGTTTGACTCAAACACTCGCTTAGGAAATACAAGTATGTGAAGAAGGTATGAAAATTATCGCTCACGACTTGTACAAATTTTCTCTCAAGAATAATATGAAAGTGGAAGAACAATGAGAATTTTTGGCTTTGATCTTTTGAGAATTTGCTCTTGCAATAATATGGAATGTTGTAGCTTGTGTATATTCTCATTAATGAGTTCTTGATGCCTTATATAGCCATCCATATGCTTCCTAGCCGTTGGAAACTAGCCGTTTGAAACTAGCCGTTGGAAACTAGCCGTTGGAACTAGCCGTTGGAAACTAGCCGTTTGAAACTAGCCGTTGGAAACTAGCCGTTGGAACTAGCCGTTGGAAACTAGCCGTTGGAAACTAGCCGTTTGAAACTAGCCGTTTGATAGAGTGGTCATCCGGGTGGTCGTCCGGTTGTCACAGCTTTCTGTTCAGACAGCCGGCTTGTCAGCCGGTTCGTCAACCTGTGGCTCACAATTTCATCTAAATAAACCGTTAAAGCATGTATTGAGCTCAATAAAGTCTTTGTAAATATAAATCAAGAATCCAAGAGACTTTATGCTATATTTCAAGGTCACGAAAATATTTAATTCGGGAATCGACTTTTCGATAATTTTGTATTTGCCGAATAAAAATATCATTGAATTAATCATCAAAATAATTAATAGAGATGCATATAAATTTTCACAAATTATAATGCATACATTTTTCAACAATCTCCCCCTTTTTGATGATGACACAAAATGATAGTTTTTATTCAAGTAGGAGTTATGCCAATCTCCCCCTTAATACATGCACCAAAGCAGTTATCTATGATCAACGAGTAATAGCAATAATCATCAGATCATAGCAAGCAATTTTTTTAAATTTGCCCAAAATGGCAAGATAGATCAATTAAAACTTGGCTTTTTCTCCCCCTGTGACATCATAAAAAAAAACTAAAAAGAGAAAAACAATAGGGCCATGGTTCCAGCACCATGCCGCTCTTGCCCTGTAGCACTCTATCTTCGTTCATTGAGAGCTTGGCGTCCTTGATTTTCGTATTCTCGAATAATGGCTGCTACAACGGCAGCTACAATGCCAATCCAATACCACAGAGTATCCACATTTACATTCCATCCGAACCATGGTGGTATTCTCATGGTAAGTAACGCACACAGCAGAATGAAGATAAAGAGTTGCATCCAAATGGTTTGGATAAACAACCTGAACTCTGCTCGTTCGGCAGCTCTTTCGTAAAACTCAAACGGTAACGCTTGCGGTAAGTTTGCCATTGCTCGATTTGGAGATTTAGGCCGAGAGAGAAGGAAAGATAGATAGATGAAGAGATAGAGAGAGTGTTGTTGAATTTATAGAGTATGAGAGAAGTGTTTGAGGATAAGGGATAGAGATGCGGCGCCGAATAGAGATAGGATAGGGGCGGTGGAGATGCGGCGCCGAAAGAGATAGGATAGGGGCGGTGGAGATGCGGCGCCGAAAGAGATAGGATAGGGGAGGCGCCGAATAGAACAAGAATAGGGGAAGAAAATTGTGTTCGGGTGTTTATTGTTGTGTCCCCTTAATACATGCTCCCCCTAAAAGAGAGTTTTTTTTAAAGAATGCGAGGGGTATTACCGAGAATGATTATCCCTGCAAGCTTAGAGACAAGAAATTCATATCGGCGAAGTATATAAGAGACAATTTAAGCACTAAGCCATGAAGTTCATACAAACTAAGTGTAACAGACTTAATAAATCAGAGTTAGCAACGCAATTGAATAAGTCTTAACCTCACGGTTGTCCGGTTGGACATCCGCTTGGACATCCGACTGACAAATGCAGGTTAAGTCCAGAAATCGTTTAAGAGGAGTAACATTAAAGACCATAAAACTGATTTTCTTCATACCAAACACAGGAAAATGAAACATATGATAAAATGTTTGGAGGGTGATTTCTTTATCAAGATCATTTGTACTCTCCATCAAGTATGATATTTACGAATTCAATCAACTCAACATTGAATCCAAAAAAAACTTTTGACATCAAGAACACAACTTTTTCATAAATGATTAGACATGCCGAGTTCTCGTCGAATGAAACAAAATTGTTCTTCACCAAGGGGTTTTGTGAAAATGTCCGCCAATTGCTTGTCGGTACTAATAAAGTTAAGTTCAATATCCCCTTTTTGAACATGATCTCTTATAAAATGATGTCTAATCTCAATATGTTTTGTTCGAGAATGTTGAATTGGATTCTTGGTTAAGCTAATTGCACTAGTATTATCACATTTAATAGGAATATGATCATATTGCAAATTGAAATCCTCCATTTGTTGTTTGATCCACAATATTTGGGCACAACAACTTCCGGCCGCTACATATTCCGCCTCGGCGGTAGATAGAGCTACGGAATTTTGTTTCTTGCTATGCCAAGACACTAGAGAGTGCCCTAGAAATTGGCAAGTCCCACTTGTACTTTTACGATCAACTTTGAAACCTCCAAAATCCGCATCCGAATAACCAATTAAATCAAATGCAACTCCACGTGGATAAAACAATCCTAAGTCATGAGAACCGCCAACATATTTAAAGATACGTTTAATAGCTTTTAAATGCGATTCTTTAGGACATGATTGAAATCTAGCACACATGCAAACACTAAACATTATATCCGGTCTACTTGCAGTGAGATAAAGTAATGAGCCGATCATACCTCGATACATCTTTTCATTGACGGCCTTACCATTCTCATCTTTGTCTAGCTTAGTTGATGTGCTCATTGGTGTGCTCATTGGCTTTGATCCTTCCATGCCAAACTTCTTAATAAGTTCTTTCGCATACTTGGCTTGGTTGATTAGGATCCCCTCATTAGTTTGCTTGATTTGAAGTCCGAGGAAGAAGTTAAGCTCCCCCATCATACTCATTTCAAATTCACCTTGCATACACTTAGCAAACTCTTTGCACATATTATCATTAGTGGCACCAAAGACAATATCATCAACATATATTTGAATAATGAGCATATCTTTACCTTTGGCTTTAATGAAAAGAGTAGTATCAATTTTTCCACGAGTAAAGCCATTGTCAAGCAAGAATGAACTAAGTCTATCATACCATGCACGTGGTGCTTACTTCAAACCATATAAAGCTTTTGAGAGTTTAAAAACATGATCGGGGTATACATGATCTTCAAAGCCGGGAGGTTGTTTGACATAAACTTCCTCATTTATGAACCCATTCAAAAATGCACTTTTCACATCCATTTGATAAAGCTTGAAATTTTTGAAAGATGCAAAGGCAAGTAATATGCGAATAGCCTCTAATCTAGCTACCGGTGCAAAAGTTTCTTCAAAATCAATACCTTCTTCTTGATTATAACCTTGAGCAACAAGTCTAGCTTTATTCCTAACAATATTTCCGGATTCATCTAGCTTGTTACGAAAAACCCATTTAGTACCTATAATAGTGTGATCAAGAGGCTTAGGTACTAATGCCCAAACTTTATTCCTTTCAAATTGATTTAACTCATCTTGTATGGCCAAAATCCAATTTTCATCATCTTGAGCTTCCGGAAAGTTTTTAGGCTCAATTTGAGAAACAAAAGCTTGATTTTCACAAAAATTTCTATGAGACGAGCGAGTGGTTACCCCTTTCGAAACTTCTCCAAGAATCAAGTCCTTTGGATGGTTTTGCACGAATCTCCAATCCTTGGAAAGATCTTGGTTGTCTCCCATGGCATCTTGAGGTTGATTAATAACTTCATCTTCTTTGATTTGAGAGCTTTCTACTTGAGTATCACCATCAACTTTTTCTTGAATTGTCAAGTCATGAATCTTATGTGTAATCTCTAAGTCATCATTATCAACAACATCCTTAGTAGCACAAGGATTAGATTCATCAAAGGAAACGTGAATAGATTCTTCAACAAGATTAGTGCGCTTATTATAAATTCTATATGCTTTGCTAGTAAGAGAGTAACCAATAAAGATGCCTTCATCCGATTTTGAATCAAATTTACCCAAGTTATCTTTTCCATTGTTTAATACATAACATTTACAACCGAAGGCATGAAAGTAATTAATGTTGGGTATTCTACCATTCCAAAGCTCATAAGGAGTTTTCTTGAGGATAGGCCTAATTAAAACTCGATTCAAAATATAGCATGAGGTATTAACGGCTTCCGCCCAAAAATATTTTGGCAAAGAGTTTTCACAAAGCATAGTGCGGGCCATTTCTTCCAGAGTACGATTTTTTCTCTCTACTACTCCATTTTGTTGAGGAGTACGAGGTACGGAAAAGTTATGACCAATACCATGTTCATCACAAAACTTTTCATATAAAGAATTGTCAAGTTCTTTTCCATGATCCGTACGAATGTTAGAAATAACAAAGCCTTTTTCATTTTGAACTCTTCTACAAAGTTTAGTGAAATTAGGATAAGCCTCATTCTTATGAGCTAGGAACATCACCCATGTATATCTAGAGAAATCATCAACAACAACAAGACAATAATAGTTTCCACAAAGACTTGGAGAGCGAGTTGGTCCAAACAAATCCATATGAAGTAATTGCAAAGGTCTAGTAGTTGAAACAACATTTTTGGACTTAAAAGAAACCTTGGTTTGTTTTCCTTGTTGGCAAGGACCACAAAGTCTATCTTTTTCAAATTTGATTTTAGGAAGACCTTTTACCAAATTTTTTCTAGAGAGTTTTGAAATAGCATCCATACTTGCATGTCCTAGGCGCCTATGCCAAAGCCAACTATTTTCACTCAAAGCGGAAAAACATTTTATATCACAATTACTTAAATCATTGAGATTAAAAACATATACATTTTCAAGTCTTTGTCCAACGAAGAGTGTCTTGTTGCTTTTGACATTTTCAATGATACATTTGGATTTTTCAAAGATAACACGATTTCCTCTATCACATAATTGACTTATGCTAAGAAGATTGTGTTTTAAACCACTAACAAGTAAAACATCTTCAATAATAGGAGAATTACCTATATCGCCGATTCCTATGATTTTACCTTTGTTGTTGTCTCCAAATGTGACATGTCCACCATCTTTAGACGAAAGAGAATTGAAAGCCCTCTTGTCACCGGTCATGTGTCTTGAACATCCACTATCAAGGTACCAACTTCCTTCCTTGAGAGAACTTTTGAAGCATACCTACAATAGCACATCAATTCTTGACTTTTGGTACCCAAATCATCTTGGGTCCTTGAAGGTTAGCATTGATACGGTTCTTAGGAACCCAAACCTTTTTTGCATTAGAAGATGAGTATCCTTTCATAGGACATGTAGGAGAAATATGACCAATTTTACCACAATAATGACATGTCAATTTAGAATGGCTAGAAGGAGGAACATCTTTTCCAAAAAGATTTTTGTGTTGAGTGGGATTATAACCAATTCCGGCCTTGTGAAAAGAAACCATTTGTTTTCCAAGAAGAATGTCTAAACTTTCTTTTCCATTAGTGAGTTTTGAAAGAGAATTAGTTAAATCATCAATTTGTTTTTCTAAAGATTCGTTTTTGGAAGTATCCTTCAAATACTCTTTTTCTTTTTCCAAAGAGGTTCTTAAACTTTCATTTTCTTCCTCCAAAATATCTTTCTCTTCAATTAAATCATCAATTTCTAGTGAAAGATCTTTAGCAACCTTTTTAAGAAATTTGTTTTTAGAAACAACCTTTTCAAATTCTACTTTCAACTCTTTATAGGCAATAAATAATTCATCAAAGGAATAGGATGAGTCGAGATCTACCTCGTTTTCTTCGATGGCCATGAAACACAAGTTAGCGACCTCTTGTTGCTCATCGTCCTCATCGGAGCTACTATCGTCACTATTGTCCCATGCGGCCATCATAGCTCTCTTTTTGTCCTTCTTTGAATATTTTTTTGCATATGGACATTCACTTTTGATGTGGCCGGGCTTCTTGCACTCGTAGCAAATGATTGGATCCTTTTTACTACTTTCTTCTTTGCCTCCATCTTTTCTTGAAAATCCTCTGCCTTTGTGAGATGCTCTATTTTTGAGGAGTTTCTTGAACGTTTTTGTGATGAGCGCCATTTCATCATCCTCACTTTCGTTGCTTGAATCCTCCTTGCTTTTTGATTTGCTTGTTGTACTTTTGAAGGCAAGATCCTTAACTTTCTTCTCTTTTTCACCCTTGAGGTTGTGATGCATTTCCTCCGTCATGAGAGATCCCATGAGCTTGTCCATCGTGTATGTTGAGAAATCTTTGGATTGTAGGATGATGGAGGTGGTAGTGTCCCAATTGGTTGGCATGGAACGGAGCACCTTCCTTGTCATTTCGGATTGACTGTAAATCTTTCCAAGAGCTTTTAAACCGTTAGTAATACTAGCAAATCTAGCAAACATTTGAGATATAGATTCATCCGGTTTCATTTTGAAGAGCTCATAGCTATGCACAAGAATATCAATTTTGGACTCCTTAACTTGACTATCTCCTTCATGTGACATTTCTAACTTATCCCATATTTCTTTAGCCGATTCACATGCGGAAACACAATCATATTCATTGGGAGTAATAGCACAAAAAAGAAGGTTCATAGCTCTATAGTTCTTTTCTATTGAAGCCTTTTCCAAATGACTCCACTCATAATCTGGTTTAGGCATAGTCTCTTCTCCAACTTTCTTAGTAGGAATAATGGGACCATTTTTGATAATTTTCCATAGATCATAATCCGTGGATTGAATAAAGATCATCATTCTATTTTTCCAATGAGAGTAATTTTCTCCGGTGAACAAGGGAGGTCTATTGGACGATTGACCTTCGATACAAGAAACATTACTAGTGGTTGCCATGGATCTTAACTCTTAGATGGTTAAATCTACAAACAAGAGCCGAGGCTCTGATACCAATTGTTACCCAAATTATGCAACCTAGAGGGGGGGTGAATAGGATTGCTAGTAATAATTACCAATAAAAAATTATCTCTAACAATATATGCAAACAATAAGTATGCAATCAAAATAGAGAGATAGAGAGATAGAACCCGTTTATAGTGGTTCGGTCCGGATTTGTCCACGGTCCGGCCCTACTCCACTTCTCCTCAAGCAATTACTTGAAGGTTAGACTAATCTTTAAAAGATTACAACTTGTAAGTCTTGCGGGTGCTTACAAGAACCGAATGCCTCTAGCTTTCCCGAGGAGCTAGCACAACCGCAAGAATTTTCTCCGAAAACTTCTCAAAAACAATAACACCCAAATTCCAACCCGAATTTGGTCTTCTAAGCTTTCAAGTGTTTGACTCAAACACTCGCTTAGGAAATACAAGTATGTGAAGAAGGTATGAAAATTATCGCTCACGACTTGTACAAATTTTCTCTCAAGAATAATATGAAAGTGGAAGAACAATGAGAATTTTTGGCTTTGATCTTTTGAGAATTTGCTCTTGCAATAATATGGAATGTTGTAGCTTGTGTATATTCTCATTAATGAGTTCTTGATGCCTTATATAGCCATCCATATGCTTCCTAGCCGTTGGAAACTAGCCGTTTGAAACTAGCCGTTGGAAACTAGCCGTTTGAAACTAGCCGTTGGAAACTAGCCGTTGGAACTAGCCGTTGGAAACTAGCCGTTTGAAACTAGCCGTTGGAAACTAGCCGTTGGAACTAGCCGTTGGAAACTAGCCGTTTGAAACTAGCCGTTGGAAACTAGCCGTTTGATAGAGTGGTCATCCGGGTGGTCGTCCGGTTGTCACAGCTTTCTGTTCAGACAGCCGGCTTGTCAGCCGGTTCGTCAACCTGTGGCTCACAATTTCATCTAAATAAACCGTTAAAGCATGTATTGAGCTCAATAAAGTCTTTGTAAATATAAATCAAGAATCCAAGAGACTTTATGCTATATTTCAAGGTCACGAAAATATTTAATTCGGGAATCGACTTTTCGATAATTTTGTATTTGCCGAATAAAAATATCATTGAATTAATCATCAAAATAATTAATAGAGATGCATATAAATTTTCACAAATTATAATGCATACATTTTTCAACAGATACGTCTCGACGAAAAAAATCGAAAAAGTAAAAAAATATGACTTTTTTTTTTTGATAAGCAACAAGATTTTATTAAGAAACTCGTATATCAAGGGAAGGTCAAATATAAACTTCAAAGATTGAAGTCCATATAAGACCTAAGCAAGAGAAAAGGAAAAAAGCAAAAAGATGCATTCAATGATAATTGAATAAGCCTCAAACTAAAAGGCCATCCAACTATCCTCCCAGAATCAGCTTTTGGAATTCACCAAAAATCAGCAGAATGGAATCCTTTGGAAACCGAAGACATCTTCTTCAAACCTTTGGATCAGATAGGTGATCCTTTGAGAAAAACATCTTGAGGTTCCTTTCAGAAAAGCAGCTTGAGGAAATCATTGGACTTGAGAAAGAGTAGCAGAATTCAGTAGAGTAGCCAAATTCCACCACTCATCCCTTAAGAAATGAGTGTCAATAAATCAACATTCCAATCATCCTTCAACTCCACTCCATTAGACACAAAACTGCAGTAGCAATTCCATTAGAACGTAAGTCTCTCCATCACAGATAGGTTTCCAGCAAGATCTCCGACAAGCACCATCCCAAGACTCAGCTAAGATAGCAATTAGGTGGTGCCACAAATCACAATCATCCAGCAACAGAAGAATATCCTCATTAACATTAACAGACGTCACCATAACAGGGTGACCACCATGAGACAGAGAACAACCACATTCAAATTAGAATTGATGGTCCTCCAAAGATTGAAAGAGTAGTTGATTTTTAAAGATAAACAGCATCTTGACATCTTGAACAAAGCTTTTAGATCTCCAGCGCCCTCTTAGCCCTCCAAGGACTTAGGAGTTGACAAGAGAAAGCATCCATTCTAACACAGATTCCAGCGCCCTCTTAGCCCTCCAAATACTTAGGAGTTGACAAGAGGAAAGCATCCATTCTAGCACAGATTCCAGAGATCTCATTCCCTTAACACATCTTTTAACTTTCAGAGTAATAGGATTTACGCCGAGCAAAAGCATGATCAGAAATTGGCCTTGGTAATCCCCATAACACCAGATTAAACTTTTCCAAAATCTCTACAGAAACTAGGAATCTAACAATCCTGCTGTGTATAGCATTGTCCTGAAAGATGGTCCAAGTGAATTGCCTTCCCATCATTGGTAAGTCCTTTAGTTCTGATTGATTAATAAACTCTTTGAATACCCTCATGTTTCTATCCACTCTATTACAACCTGATCGCTCACACATAGCCTTGATTTCATTAAAATCTCCTCCAATGCACCATGGGCTTTGAGACACTGACTTCAACTGATACAAAACATTCCACAATTCCTGACTACTAGCTGCTTCATTGGGGGCATACACATTAACAATGACACACTCCAACCTACTAAACACCCAGTCAACATAACAAAATGCCTATGAGTTGTGACTTCTCTTGGTTTGAATTTTTCTGGATTCCAAATAGTTAGTATTCCCCCCGACACGCAAACAGCCCCAGACTCAGCCTAATCAACTTTAGAGGAACCCCAAATTCTTTGAACAATGGACCTTTCAAAGCTCTCTACTTTAGTTTCTTGCAAAAACAAAACATCAGGGCTTCTTTCTCTGATAATTTGATAAACAAACCTTTTTAAAGTGAACTACCTATACCCCTTCCACGAGATGATTTTCATTAAAGCCTCTAACTTATTATACACTGATGAAAATTATTGATCCCTCATGAGAGGGGCAAAGGAGTTATTTTTCAGTGATGCTTTCTGTTGGGCCCGGAGTGCTTCTATGGATTTGGTTACACAATGCCACTCCCTGCGACCGCTTTAAAAATAAATTCGCGGGTGCGATGTCGAATGTCATAAAAGATTTAATTGAAATCCTTCCTACCACCAATTGGTTTTAGGAGAGATGGTGGAAAAGCGGTCCGACAAGTGGTATCAGAGCCAAGAAGTCATGGGTTCGAGTCGCGGGAGCGTCATCGTGAGAGAGGGATTGTTGGGCCTGGAGTGCCCCCATGAATTTGGTTACACAATGCCACTCTCTACGACCGCTCTAAAAACAGACTTGCGGGTGCGATGCCGAATATCATAAAAGACTTAATTGAAACCCTTCCTACCACCAATTGGTTTTATGAGAGATGGTGGAAAAGCGGTCCGACATTCAAAACTTTTGCCTCATTTTCTATCATCTTTTTCATTCTTGATATACCAGCATCCCCAAATTTAATACCAAAATTGTTACCTGCTACGATGGTATTCTGCAACTCCTTGTCCACTGAAATCTGTTCCTGCTCCTGAGAAGCAATGATGTATTCATCAATCTCATCCCCTTCAGTACTCAAAGCTGCTTCAAGATGTTGGCTTCTGATGTTCTTTCTAACGGCACTTGGATTTAAATCCACATGGAAATTAATGCTCTGCACCTGGGAAGCCCTTATAACAGGGTTAGAATCATACACGACTGGGATAATGGCTGCTTCGTTTACTCTCCCCCTTTCTTGCTCCTGCTTATTACCTTCATGGGCTTCTGTGTTTTGAACTTGGCTACTGTTATTGATAGACTCGAAACACTCTTCATTCAATGGGCTTTGGGAATCCTGAACAATAGAATCCAAACCATGAATTGAGTTGCTGCTTTCTTCATTAATTCTCCCATCTGAAATATTAGAGCATCTCCAACAGCCTATTCAAACATTCATCCTCACCTGATTCTCGCCTGAGAGGCGAGCATACCGTCAAATTCCATGACCCAGCAGCCTCGGTACAATTCTCGTCTCTTTCTAGTTTGCTACAGTAACTCGCTGGGGCAAACGAGCTACTGTAGCACCCGGCAATGTCCCATCACCGTCTTCTTCTTCTTTCTCTCTCTCTCTCTCTCCATCCTCCGTCGTCTGCTACTAGGTGTTCGCTATCATCATCCATCGGTTTTGCGTTCGATTTCTGGGTTTCGATTTTACAGAGAATGGGTTTCTGGTTTTCAATCTGATTTTGATTTCTTATTTTTCAGTTTGTGTTTAATTTCTGATGATTTCGCGTTCGTTTGTAATTCTGGGTTTTGATTTCTGATGATTTTTCAGTTTACGCATAGTGATTTGGTAGGCCTGATTTCCATTTGGGTTTTCCGATGAGAGAGAGAGAGAGGAGAGAGGCGGATGGATACCGTTGTGTGATTTTGTTTTTTTTTCCAAAAGAAATTTTGGGATTTGAATAGGCATTTGCTTAGGTTGTTGGAAGAGGGATGTATTTTGTAACTAGTCAAAGTAGAATTTTGGTGTTTTGGATAGACAATTTGCTTAGAATCCCTTTGAGTCTGTTGAGATGCTCTTATTTCCTTGAGCTATAGCCCCAACCGTCTCTTCTTGTAGGGTGGCTTTTCAAAATTTGGTTCCTTCCCCAAAACTGATTGGTGGTTGCCATTATCACTTTTCTCAACCTCTTCAGCTTCCTCTACCTTGTCATCCGAATACTCCTTCCTCTGCCTTTCCATGTCATCCACTAAATTTTATTCCTTGTTACTTCTGGCAAGCCTGTCATCGTCTGTGTTATCCACCTCATCATCTACTAACTCTGCTTCAGGATTTGCAATATGTTTGGTCGAGCTCACAGTTCTAAAAGTTCCTTCCTCTACCACTTGAACCCAGTATTTTCTTCCATTTACAATTAATTGAACCTCCCCCTCAATTTTGTTGAAAATCTCTGTAGCAATTAGAACTCTGCCTTTAGCATAAGATACTTCCTTCAGGGTATCGTTGTCAACTTCAATAAAACAACCCCAAGTGCTCCCAATTGCTTTGAAAGACGGAACATTCCACGCATTTAGAGGCATTCCGTAGCAAGCAATCCATAAAAATCTTTCTTTCTTTGCTGCCTCTCCGTTCCATGGGCTAACCTCTTCAAACTATAAATCTAACCATTTTTCTTGCAGAGCTTCTTTCCTCCTATCTTCACTCGAAAACGTAATAATCACATAACTCCCTCCCATGGGTTTGAACTACACACTTTCCATTTTGTCCTTCTTCAAAACTCTTTCCAAATCTTGAATCAAGATTAGTCTTCTCAATTTGCCTACTACGCTCCTATTTAACC